>NC_087352.1:19049863-19352894 GCF_030014295.1 Loxodonta africana
CTTCCTTTCCTGTCTCCTGAATACCTTGCACTGTGTGACATCTCTACCCCTTCTAGCCGGGCTGTACTGCACGACCTGGGAGCCACTGCCCTAGTCTTCATAGCTGCAGTGGTGGCGTCCCTGGGGGCCTTTCTTTCTTTTCTAATTTGTATTTATTTGTTTTTCTTCTTCCATTTTTCTTTTTTTTTTCTTCATTTCTCAGAGTCTCATCTCTCCACTCCAATGGCAAGCTCCCTTAGCACTCTTTTTATTGTCTGTTTGTTTTTGGCTCCCATTTCTGTCACCTCTCCTCTTTCTGACACCAGTCTTAGTTCCACACGTCAGAATTTTTCCCTTCCTTCCTGCCTACCTGCACTTTGCTCTGAGCATCGCACATCTCAGCAGCATAGGCAGAGCCTACAGCGTTCCCGGCCCACCTCATTGACCCTAGTATGTGCCACAAACAACCCATCCCAGCCCCCCCCATCATATAGATCTGCACTGCTGCACCATAGCAGAGTGACAGGTCCTGCCCATTGGACAAGGAAGTGAAAAGTATTGTGCCCACAGATGAGCAAACAACAAAGAATGCACAGACCACCTGCTCAGACATAACCAAGGAAACAAAAGAGCAGGGAGAAAGAAACAAGTCTACAATCATTAAAGAAATAACTACTGAATGTCCCAAAGACAGCAGAAAATATCAAAACATATAAAAAACAGAACAGGATGGTTTCAGTAGGTGTCCAAAATAAAACACTAGATGACTTTCCAGTAGAAGAAAAAGCACTAGAACTACCTTATAAGGAATTCAAATCTTTAATACACAGAACAATCCAAGAGATGAAGCAAAAGGAGGAAAAAATAGACAAATTCATGGAAAAGGCAGACGAATTTGTGGAAAGTACAGACAAAAAATGGAAGAATTCAGGAAAATAATACAGGAACAAAATGTCAAAATAAATTCATAACTAGAAATCGGACAAAAACAACAATTAGAAATCAAAAAGAGGAACAACAAGATTTCAGAAATGGACAGTGTCGTAGAAGGGCTGTCGTAGCAGGTTGGAAACGTTGGAAGACAGGATCAGTGAAATTCAAGACAAACACTTGGATACAACTCTGTTTGAGGAAAAATTAGAATAAAAGAATGAAGAAAAAGCAGGAAACCCTGAGAATTAGGTGGGTTGCAATCAAAAGCAAAAATCTGCAAATGATCAGAATTCCAGAAGAGAAAAAGAAAACACAGAGAGGATCATTAAAGAATTGCTGGCAGAAAACTTTTCTAATATCATGAAAGATGAAAAGCTGACCATCTAAGAAGCTCAACAAACCCCATATAGGGTAGATACCAAAAGAAAATCACCAAGGTATATCATAATCACACTCACTAAAACCAAAGACAAACAACGAGTCCTGAGAGCAGCTTCAAAAAAATGAAAAGTCACATATAGAGGAGAAACAATAAGACTAAACTCTGATTATTTGGCGGAAACCATATAGGCAGGAAGGCAATGGGGTAATATATATAAAACCTTGAAAGAAAAAAATTGCCAACAAAGAATGATATATCATGCAAAACTCTCATTTAAATATGATGGTGAAATTAGGGCATTTCCAGATAAACAGAAATTAAAGGAATATGTAAAAACCAAACCAAACTTTCAAGAATTATTAAAGAGAGTCCTTCAGCCTGGGAACAAACAACATCAGAAGGCAGCCTGAATCTAGGATGCAAGATTGTACATAACCATATACCATCCTGGGAAATGAACTCTCAAGGACTATCCAAAACCAAAAGAATTACAATAGGGAACCAGAGAGGTTAATCTGTAAGTGACAACAACGCCAGAACAATAAAAAGGGAATAAATAGTGTAGGTATACAGCTTTCTAAGGGAGAGGAAGGCAAGATGATACCAGGTAACAATAGACACGTTCAAACCTGGGCAGATAAGGGTAAATTTCAAGACAACCACAAAGAAAGTTAATGAACCTACTCACCAAAGTAAAGAAGAGAAACATAAAGTCTTGGCAAAAACAAAAGAAATGAAAAAAACAAAAATCCACACACAAAAAGAATTCAGCACAGGAGAGTAAAAGGAACAAAGAAAATCTGAGCACCACAAAAAAAAGGCACTACAAAATGATAGCAATAAACTCATGCCTATCAATAATAACACTGAATGTAAATGACATAAATGCACCATAAAGAGACAGAGAGTGACAGAATTGATTTAAAAAACAAGATCCATCAATATGCCATCTACAAGAGACACACCTTAGAAACAAAGATGTCAATTTATTAAAAATCAAAGGATGGGAAAAAATATATCAAGCAAACAGCTACCAAAAACAAGCAGGAGGGGCAATACTAATCTCAGATAAAACAGACTTTAAAACAAAATCCACCATAAAGTGCAAAGAAGGGCATTATATAATGACTAAAGAGATAATTCACCGTGAAGACACAACCATAATAAATATCTATGCACCCAATAACGGGCTCCAAAATATAAAACAAGCTCTAACAGCACTGAAAAGAGAAACCGACAGTTCCACAACAATAGTACAAGACTTCAACACACCACTCTCAGTAAAGGACAGAACATCTAGAAAGAAACTCAACAAAGATACAGAAGATCCAAAGGCTACAATGAGCCAACTTGACCTCATACACATAGATAGAACACTTGACCCAACAACTGCAAAGTACACATTCTTTTCCAAAGCACATGGAATGTTCTCCAGAATAGACTGTATCTTTGGCCACAGAGCAACCCTCAAAACAATCCAGAATATTGAGATAATACAAAGTATTTTCTCTGACCACAACACTATCAAGGTAGAAATTACAACAGTAAAAACAAGGGGAAAAAAAACCAATTGCATGGAGACTGAATTACATCCTGCTTAAAAACCACTGGGTAATAGAAAAAATCAGAGATGGAATAAAAAAAATCCTAGAATCAAAAGAGAATAAAAACACATCATACCAAAACTTTTGGGACACAGCAAAGGCAGTGCTCAGAGGTCAGTTTATAGCAATAGATGCACACATCGAAAAGGAAGAAAGGGACAAAATCAAAACACGAACTATACAACTAGGATAGAAAGAGAACAGCAAAAGAAGCCCACAGCGACAAGAAGAAAGGAGATAATAAAGACTAGAGCAGAAGTAAATGAGAGAGAATAGAAAAACAACAATCAACAAAAGCAAACGCAGGTTCTTTGAAAGGATCAACAAAATTGACAAAACACTGGCCAAACTGACAAAAGAAAAACAGGAGAAGATGCAAATAACCCAAATAAGAAAAGAAATAGGGGACATTACAACAGACTCAACTGAAATAAAAAGGATCATAATAGAGTATTATGAAAAACTATATTCCAACAAACTTGAAAACCTATCAGAAATGGATAAATTTCTAGAAACACACTACCTACCCAAACTAACACAAAATGATGTTGAAAATACGAACAGACCCATAACAAGAAAAGAGATTGAAAGGTAATTTTAAAAACTTCCAACCAATAAAAAGCCCTGGCCCAGATGGCTTCACTGGAGAATTTTACCAAACATTCAGAGAAGAGTTTATGCCAGTACTACTCAAATTATTTCAAAACACAGAAAAGGAAGTAACACTTCCAAATTCATTCTATGAAGCCAGCATAACCCTGGTACTAAAATCAGGCAAAGACACCACAAAAAAAGAAAATCACAGACCAATATTTTTCATAGAATATAGATGCAAAAATTCTTTTAAAAAATTCTGGCCAATAGAATTCAGCATCATATTTAAAAGAAAAAAAATCACAACCAAGTAGGGTTCATACTAGATATGCAAGGGTGGTTCAACATTACAAAATCAATCAACGTAATCCATCACATAAATAAAAGGAAAGTATCACATGATCATCTCAAAAAAAAAAAAGCAGAAAAACGGCATTTGACGCAGTCCAGCACCCATTCCTGATAAAAATTCACAATAAAACAGACATAGAAGGGAAATTTCTCAACATAATAAAGGGCACCTATGCAAAACCAACAGCCAACATCATTCTTAATGGAGAGAGGCTGAAAATATTACCCTTGAGAACAGGAACAAGACAAGGATGCCCTTTACCACCACTCCTCTTTAACATTGTGCTGAAAGTCCTAGCTAGGGCAATGAGGCAAGAAAAAGAAATAAAGGGCATCCAAATTGGTAACGAAGACGTTAAACTGTCCCTATTTGCGGATGATATGATACTATGCATAGAAAACCCAAAAGACTCCAAGAGAAAACTACTGGAGCTAATAGAAATATTCAGCATATTAGCAGGATACAAGATAAACACACAAAAATCAGTTGGATTTCTATACAGCAATAAAGAGAACAATGAAAAGGAAATCAGGAAAACAATACCATGTATAATAGCCCCTAAAAAAATAAAATACTTAGGAAGAAATCTAACCAGGGATTAAAAGACCTGTACAAACAAAACTACACAACACTACTTCAAGAAAGCAAAAGAGATCTACATAAATGGAGAAACATGCCATGCTCATAGATATGTAGACTCAACATTGTGAAAATGACGATTCTACTTAAAGCAATTTACAAATACAATGCAATCCTGATCCAATTTCCAACAACATTCTTTAAAGAGATGGAAAACTAATCATTAACTTTATATGGAAAGAGAAGAAGTCCTGGATAAGTAAAGCCCCACTGAAGAAGAATAAAGTAGGAGGACTTGCACTACCTGACCTCAGAACCTACTACAGCTGTGGTAGTCAAAACAGCCTGGTGCTGGTACAATGACAGATACATTGACCAATGGAACAGAATTGAGAACCCAGATGTAAATCCTTCCACCTATGGTCACCTGATCTTTGACAAGGCCCCAAAGTTCACCAAATGTTGAAAAGACAGTCTTTTTAACAAATGATGCTGGCAAAACTGGATGTCCATCTGCAAAAAAATGAAACACAGGGTCCATACCTCAAACCATATACAAAAACTAATTCAAAATGGATCAAAGACCTAAATATAAAGCCAAAAACTATAGAGTTCATAGAAGAAAAAATAGGATCAACGCTAGAAGCCCTAATACACGGCATTAACAGGATACAAACCATAACTAAGAACACAAAAATTTCAGAAGATAAACTAGATAACTAGGATCTTCTAAAAATTAAACACTTATGCTCATCAAAAGACTTCACTAAAGGAGTAAAAGGAGAACCTTCAGACTGGGGGAAAAAATTGGCTATTACAAATCAGACAAAGATCTAATCTCTAAAATCTACAAGAAAATCCGACACCTCTACAACAAAAAGACAAACAATCCAATTAAAAAATGGACAGAGAAAATGGACACTTCACCAAAGAAGACATTCAAGAGGCCAACAGACACATGAGGAAATGCCATTAGAGAAATGCAAATCAAAACCACAATGAGATACAATCTCACCCCAGCATTACTTGCACAAATCAATAAAACAGGAAATAACAAATGTTGGAGAGGCTGCAGGGAGATTGGAGCCCCTAAGCACTGCTGGTGGGAATGCATAATGATAAAACCATTTTTGGAAAACAATATAGCACTACCTTAGAAAGCTAGAAATAGAAATGTCATATGATCCAGCAATCCCACTCCTGGGAATATATACTAGAGAAATAAGAGTCATCACAGGAATAGACATATGCACACTCATGTTTATTGCAGCATTGTTTACAAAAGCAAAAAGATGGAAACAACCTAGATGCCCATCAACAGATGATGGATAAACAAACTATGGTACATACATACAATGGAGCACTTTACTCAACAATAAAGAGCAATGATGAACCTGTGAAGCATCTCATAACATGGATGAATCTGGAGGGCATCATGCTGAGTGAAATAAGTCAATCACAAATGGACAAATATTGTATGAGACCACAACTCTAAAAACTCATGAAAAGGTTTACACACAAAAAGAAACAATCTTTAATAGTTACGAGGGAGGGAAGGGGGGATGGAAAAACACTAAATAGACAACAGGTAAGTGGTTACCATGGTGAAGGGTAATATAGTACACAACACTGGGGAAGCCAACACAGTTTGCCCAAGGCAACGTCATGGAAGCTCCATAGACTCATTCTAACTCCCTCAGGGACCGAATAGTTGGACTGAGGGCTGTGGGGTCCATGGTCTTGTGGAATATCTAGCTCAATTGGCATAACATGGTTTAGAAAGGAAGTGTTCTACATTACTTTGGTGAGTAGCGTCTGGGGTCTTAAAAGCATGTGAGCGGCCATCTAAGATATTCCACTAGTCTCACCCCTTTGGGAGCAAGGGAGAGTGAAGAAAACTAAAGATACAAGGGAAAGATTGGTCCAAAGGACTAATGGATCACATCTACCACAGCCTCCACCAGACTGAGTCCAATACAACAAGATGGTTCCTGGCTACCACCACTGGCTGCTCTGACAGGGATTGCAACAGAGGGTCACAGACAGAGCTGGAGAAAGATTAGAACAGAATTCTAACTCACAAAAGAAGTCCAGACTTGGTGGCCTGACAGAGACTGGAGAAACCCTGAGAGTACGGCCCCCAGACACCCTTTTGGCTCAGTGATGAAGTCACTCCTAAGGTTCACCCTTCAGCCAAAGATTAGACGGGCCCATAAAAAAAAAAAAAGACTAAAGGGGTGCAACAGCCCAGGGTCAAGGACTAGAAGGCAGGAGGGGACAGGAAAGCTGGTAATAGGGAACCCAATATTGAGAAGTAACAGTGTTGACATGTCATGGGGTTGTTAACCAATGCCATAAAACAATACGTGTAGTAACTGTTTAATGAGAAATTAGTTTGTTCTGTAAACCTTCATCTAAAGTACAATAAAATAGAAGAGAGAAAATTTAAAAAAAGGAATAAAAAGGTGAATTGTGTTGGGCAAATCTGCTTCAAAAGACCTCTTCAAAGTGTTAAAAAGCAAAGATAACACCTCGAAGACTAAGTTCGCCTGACCCAAGCCACGGTATTTTCAATCACCTCATGCAAGTGAAAGCTGGAAAATGAATAAGGAAGACCGAAGAATTGATGCCTTTAAATTGTGATGCTGGTGAAGAATACTGAATATACTATGGACTGCCGAAAGGATGAACAAAAATGCCTTGGAAGAAGTTCAGCCAGAATGCTCCTTAGAAGCAAGGGTTGTTAAGACTATGTCTCACATACTTTGGCATGTTATCAGGAGGGATCAGTCCCAGGAGAAAAACAGCATACTTGGTAAAGTAGAGGATCAGTGAAAAAGAGCAAGACCACCAATGAGATGGAGCGACACAATGGCTGCAACACTGGGCTCACGCACAGCAAGAATTGTGAAGGTGGGGTGCAGAACAGGTAGCGTTTCGTTCTGTTGCACGTACGGTCACTATGAGTTGAAACTGACTCAATGGCACCTAATAACAACAACTAACCTGTTGTTGTTATTAGGTGTCATTGAGTCGACCCCTTGTGTTACAGAGTACCCCGGCTCTATAGGGATCTCTTGGCTGTAATCTTGGTGAGAGCACGTGGCCAGGCCTTCTTCAACTGTTCCATTGGGAGTGTTCAAGCCACCAATCTTTTGATTGGTGTATGAGTTGGAATCAGGTTTGTGTTTTTTCGTTTTCTTGGTTTGAGAGCTTAACTATTGTACTACTACAGCTCCTATAGTTGTCGCAGGAGTTATTGTTGTTGTGTGCCATCAAGTCAATTCTGACTCATAGAGACCCTATAAGCAGAGTAGAACTGTGCCATAGGGTTTCCAAGTCTATAATCTTCACAGGAGCTGATATCCAGGTATTTCTTCCATGGAGCTGCAGGTGGGATTGAACCAGACCTTTGCACTTATCAGCTGAGCATTTAACTGTTGTGCCACCAGGGCTCCAAAAGTTTGAAAAATCGGTGTGCACTCTAAGTAACAGTTTCATGATGTACATTCAGATAATCACACATATTATCATGAATTTTAAACATCCAAATTTTCATATTCATTCCATTCCTTTACATGTTGTTGTTGTTGTTGGGTGCTGTCAGGTCGATTCTGACTATAGTGACCTCACAGAACAGAGTAGAACTGCCCCATAAGGACTCCTAGGTTGTAATCTTTAGAGGAGCAGATTGCCAGGTCTTTTCTCCCATGTAGCCACTGCTGCATTTGAACGGCAGTCCTTTCAGTTAGCAGGTGAGCACTTAACCATTGCACAACTAGCCTGTTAATTTCTAATTTCACTTCCTCTGCCTCAAACTCTGGAAACCCCGGTGGCACAGTGGTTAAAAGCTACGGCTGCTAACCAAATATCAGCAGTTCGAATCTACCAGGAGATCCTTGGAAACCCTGTGGGGCAGTTCTACTCTGTCCTTGATTCCTCGAGTCAGGAGTTGTTGCATTACATCCCACTTTAACTAACGCCAACCTGTGTATCAAACTAGTCCAGGGATATCTCAGCTTCCGTTCTCTGGTCAGTTCAGACCCCAGCTGCTTCCACACAGCCCTTTCTCTCACCCCGGTAGGTTAGTGGGTGCCGGCCTCAAGTCAGGGAGTTTCTATGACTCCCTCAGCTCCAGAACAACCGCAAGTTCCTCTGGTTGCCACGCTTCCCTTTCCTCCGGCCATCTCAGAGTGACCCCATCTAGGGTTTGTCAAGTGCCCACTGTGGGCCAGACAAGGTCTTCTCTGAGCTTTTTCCTTGGGTGAACACTTTTGATGACCCCCACAAGCACAGACATCACTAGTCCCATTTAACAGCTGAGGAATGTGAGCCGCCATCTAAGATACAACTCTTGTTCTTTACTCATCAGAGCAAAAGAGAAAGAAGGAAACCAAAGTCTCAGAGAAGAAGCTAGTCAACAGGGCTAACAGCCTACACAAACCATCAAAAACCCACCGCCGTCGAGTTGATTCCGACTTATAGCACCCCTATAGGGCAGAGTAGAACTGCCCCTAGAGCTTCCAAGGAGCTCCTGACAGATTCGAACTGCCAATTTTTTGGTTAGCAGCCGTAGCACTTAACCACTACACCACCAGAGTTTCCAACAGCCTACCCAAGCCACTGCCTTATATACCCTGAGACTAGAAGAACTAGATGGTTCCTGGCTACCTGGACCAACTGCTTCGTTAAGGGCCACACTAGATGGACCCTGCTAGATAGGGAGAAAAAAGTGAAACAGAACTCAATTTCTTAAAAGCCCACCCTTACTCCACCAGTTGAGACTGGGGGACTCCCTGAGACTATCACCCTGAGATATTCTTTGAATCTTGAACTGAAGCCATCTCCTGAGGTCACCTTTGAGCCGAATAACAGGTTGGTACACAAAACTATATTACCCATGAATTCAGTGCTCCCTTAAAAAACCACCTATATGAGACCAAAAGGTCAACGATTACTCCAAAGCAAAGATGAGAAGATAAGGCGGCAGGGAAACTAGAGGACTGGAAATGGAAGAGCCAGAACCCAAAGAGAATGTCGACATGTTGTGAAAAATATAACTACTGTCACTGAATAATTTGTATAGAAACTGTCAGATGGGAACCTAATTTGCTATGTAAACTTTCACCAATAAAATATAATTAAAAAAAAATGGCTGAGGACACTGTGCCACAGAGTGTAAGCCCCTCTCTGCCTAAAACAGCTCAGTGAACATTAGGGAGTCAGGCTCAAGTTCCAGCAACCTGCCTTCAGAGCCCCCACCCCTGACCTCCTCACTGGTCCACCAGCAAAGCCCACCTCCTGATGAGGAAGTTCCAGCGCAGTGTCTACCACCAAGAGTTTCTCTCTGAGGGCAGGACTTAGAATGGCCACTTGGGACCTGCCCTGGGGACATAGCAAGACGCCCACATCTTAGTCTGCGAGAATGCTCACCTCCATCTCTGCACTAGATTGTCCCACAGACTGAGGGACATTCAGTATTATAGTTCCTCTCTGTGACCTGGTGACAGAGTCGATAATCGCTCAGCTGCTAACCAAAAGGTCAGTGGTTCAAACCCACCAGCAGCTCCATGGGAGAAAGGACCCAGAGATCTCCTTCCGTAAAATGGTTACTACCTTGGAAACCCTATGTGGCAGTTCTACTCTGTCACATGGAGTTCCTATGTATTAGAACTGACTCTATGGCAATGGGTTCGTATGTTACCAGTGAGATGCCTGGGTAACGAAGTGGTTTTTGCTTGAGTATTAACGTATTCGTTGGTAGTTCAAACTCACTCAGAGACGCCATGGAAGAAAGGTCCGGCAATCTGCTCTAGTAAAAATTGTTATTGTTGTTGGGTTCTGTTGTGTAAATTCCAACTCATAGCCACCCTATAGGACAGAGTAGAACTGCCCCAAAGGATTTCTTGGCTGTAATCTTTAAAGGAGCAGGTCGCTAGGTGTTTCTCCCTAGGAGTCGATGGATGAATTCAAACCACCAACCTTTCGGTTCGCAGCTGGGGGCTAAATCATTTCACCACCAGGGCTCCATTCCTAGAAAATTCTATGGAGGAGTTGTACTCTGTAACACATGGGTTGCTGTGAGTCAGAATCGACTGGATGACAACAGGTTTGTTTTGTTTTGATTAATGTGACCAGTATTGTGACTCCATGTATGCAGAATAGAACGGTCATAGCCTCCTCTTTGACTCTGTTGCCCAGCAAGTAGTAGAAGATGCTCATGTTGTGGTTGTTGGATTCATTCATTCAGTCAGTCAGTCAGCCAGCCAGTCGGCGGTACCTCCCTCATTCCAGGGACACTTCCCCATCTTGCATGCCACATGGTTCTTCCTCAGGCCCCTCCTGCGTCGCACGCCTGGCAGGACTGGCCCTCCTGAGCATCTACAAGCTGTAACCCACAGAGCCTGGTCAGCCAGCACCTGCTTTCCTGGAGTGAACAGTGGTGTGTGAGGTGAAGTCCACAGACAGAGAGCCAGGAGCTGGGGGTAGAATCTTCCTCTGCTGTGTGTGACCCCATTGGGACTCCATCTAGAAAGTAGAAGTGGTTTCCCTCCGGGGCTCTGACAGCATGTGGTGTGAGGTTCTACTTCTGTGGTTAGTCACTTTTCTGACCTCGTCCCTGAGCTTCCTGTTGGGGCTCCTTTTCAGTCCTCTGACACCAGGGCCCCGTGCTCCTGACTCCAAAGATGCTGCTGCTGCTGTTGCCCCTGCTGTGGACAGGTGAGTGGCCAAGGGGATGGGGCAGTGGTGCTGGGGCTGGACCTGTGGCTGACTCTTGTTTCCTACAGGGTCCCTTGCTCAAGATAATGCATTCCGATTGCAAATGAAGGAGTCAGTGACAGTGCAAGAGGGTCTGTGCATCCTCGTGCCCTGCTCCGTCTTCTACCCCCGGCGGGGCTGGATTGACTCTGACCCAGCTCAAGGCTACTGGTTCCGGAATGAGTCCAATATCCTCTCCGACGCTCCAGTTGCCACAAACGACGCAGGCAGAAAAGTGCAAGAGGAGACCAAGGGCCGATTCCACCTCGTTGGAGACCCCCGAGATTATAACTGCTCCCTGGACATCAGAGACGCCAGGATGGCAGACAAGGGATCATACTTCTTTAGGATCGTCAGAGGATCTTACGTGTTATATAATTTCAAACAAAACCAGCTCTATATGCATGTGACAGGTAAGGATTGGGGTCAAGGAGAGGCCACAGGGGAGGAGGGTGGTTCCTAGGACAGGGTTGGGGTAGGACCCCCTCCTCCTCATCGTGGGAGGGAATGAGGGGAACAGGATGCTGGGGCTGGCTGGGGATGAGTCAGCCTGGCTGAGACAGAAACTGCTTTAGGGAACGCCTAGGGATTCCAATTCCAGGGCCTTGGTTTCTCTCTCTCCCCAGCCCTGACACAGACACCCAACATCCACATTCAGGGGACCCTCGAATCTGGCCACCCCACAAGTATAACTTGTAAGGTGCCATGGGCCTGTAAGAGGGGGATGCCTCCCACCTTCTTCTGGATTGGGGTCGCCGTCACATCCCTGGGCTCCAAGACTTCCAACTCCTCAGAGCTGACATTCACCCCAGAGCCACATCACCATGGCACGAACCTCACCTGCCGAGTGAACTTCCCTGGAGCAGGTGTGGCCACAGAGAGTACCATCCAGCTCAATGTGTCCCGTGAGTGCTGGGCAGGGACACCTGGGTCCCTGAGGGCAGTGTGTGTTGAGGGAAGTGGGGCAGAGACTGAGATGCTTGGTTCTGGGTCCTGGAAAAGGGGCTGGTGAGGAAGAGGACACTAGACTCCACCTCCTTCCTATTTTTCAAGCTTCTGTGAGAAAAGGGCCAACACCCATCTTCCTGCCACTGAAAAGAGAACAGTTACAGTCTAGCAATGCATAACATCCATTCGGGCAGCTTTCAACTGAATGTACTTCGGTGGACCCCTAAGGTTATAATATAGTTCAGAAATATGTGTAGTTTACCTTTCTATGCCTAAAAACCATTAGAGAAACACTTCCCAATACACTAAAACATCTTTAACATAATAATACAGTAATAATAATAATAACGTTTTCGTGAAAGTTGCAAAGTAACACCCATTTATTATTATGAACCATTGAATATACATAAAAATTTTAATATGATAGGTTTTATGGGGGTTGGTTCATAACTACCGGTTGTACATAAGTCAGACGTTACTAAACCCAGGGACTGCCTGTATGTAATATGGTGTTCACACAGCATCCAAAACATATAACTTCTTTATCACAGAACATACATGGACGTTAAGCAACACATAACTGTATTTCTGTCTGTCCAGATGCTCCACAAAACCTGACCATCAGCATATTCCGGGAGAATAACACAAGTACGGAGCAGCTGCTCCTCTCTGGGGCTGTGATGGATGGGAGGTCTCTGTTCCTCAGAGCAGACCTGGGGTCTCACAATTCAGGAGGGAGGAGGTCTCAGACCAGGTATGGGGACAGCAGAGGTGGGAAACCCCTCACTCCACTCATCAGCCTGCAACTGGCTTCCCTTCACCCTGACCTTGCTATCACCAAGATTGTCCATGACCTTCTCCTTACTAAGCCTAATGGATAGTTGTCACCAGTGTCAGGGCTCTGTCCCCATCCCAAACCCTGCCCTCATGCTTCTCCGGATCTGGGCCCTAATTAGTCCTTCAGTTTGGTTTTTCTTTGTGTTGGTTTTTCTTAAAATGTTTTACTGCGGTAAAAATATATATAACAATACATTTGCCAATTGTACAATCCCATGATACTGGTTTTGTTCTTCACGTTGTGCAACTCTCACCACTATCATTTCCAAATAATTCCACCACCATTAACAGAGACTCAGTGCCCCCTAAGCTAAGACTTCCCCTTTTCCCTTCCTTATAATGTGACCACGCATTCTTCCTTTCCACCCCAAATTTCCTGGGTCCACTCAACCAGCTCCCATCCCTTTCTGTCTTCTCATCTCGCCTCTGGATAGGGGTTGCCCCCATTTAGTCTCGTGTGTCTTCTTGAACTAAGAAGCACTCTCTTCGCGAATATCCTTTTATATCTTGTAGTCCAGTCTATTCTCTGCCTGAAGACTTGGCTTCGGGAATGGTTGTAGTTCTGGGTTAACAGAGAGTCTGGGGGCCATGTCTTCCGGGGTTCCTCCAGTCTCAGTCAGACCATTGAGTCTGGTCTTTTGACCAGAATTTGAGTTCTGCACCCCATTTTTCTCCTGCTCTGTCAGGGACCTTCTGTTGTGTTTCCTGTGAGGGCGGTCATTGATGGTAGCCAGGCGCCATCCAGTTCTTCTGGTCTCAGGCTAATGGAGTCTCTGGTTCATGTGACCCCTTTTGCCTCTTGGGCTACTATTTTCCTGATGTCTTTGGTGTTCTTCATTCTCCTTTGCTGCACGTGGGTTGGGAACAATTGATGCATCTTAGCTGGCCACTCACTAGCTTTTAAGACCCCAGATGACACTCACCAAAATGGGATGTAGAACATTTTCTTAATAAACTTTGTTATGCCAGTTGATCTAGATGTCCCCTGAAACCGTGGTCCCCAGACCCCTGACCCTGCTACACTGTCCCTCGAAGTGTTTGGTTGAGTTCAGGAAACTTTTTAGCCTTTGGTTTAGTCCAGTGGTGCTGACTTCTCCTACATTGTGTGTTGCCTTTCCCTTCACCCAAGATAATTCTTGTCTGCTATCCAGTTTTCCCTCTTCTTCCCTCCCCACCCTTATAACCATCAAATAATATTTTTTTCTGCGCTTAAACTTTTTCTTGAGTTCTTATAATAGTGGTCTCATACAAAATTTGTCCTTTCGTGACTGACTAATTTCACTGGGAATAATGCCTTCCAGATTCATCCATGTTATGGGATGTTTCATGGATTCATTGTTGTTCTTTATGGTTCCATAGTATTCTACTATGTGACTATACCATAATTTGTTTATCCATTCATCAGTTGATGGGCACCTTGGTTGTTTCCATCTTTTTGCTGTTGTAAACAGTGCTGCAATGAACATGGGTGTGCAGATATCTATTAGTGTGAGGGCTCTTATTTCTCTAGGATATATTCCAAAGAGTGCAATTGCTGGATTGTATGGTAGTTTTATTTCTAGCTTTTTAAAGGAAGTGCCAAATCGATTTCCAAAGTGGTTGTACCATTTTACATTGCCACCAGCAGTGTATAAGTGTTCTAGTCTCTCCACAACCTCTCCAACGTTTAGTATTTTGTGTTTTCTGGATTAATACTCGCCTTGTTGGGTCAAGATAGTATCTCATTGTGGTTTTGATTTGCATTTCTTTAATGGCTAATGATCATGAGCATTTCCTCATGTATGTGTTAGCTGCCTGGATGTCTTCTGTGAAGTGCCTGTTCATATGCTTTGCCCATTTTTTAATTGGGTTATTTGTCTAGTTGTCGTTGAGGTTTTGCAGCATCTTGTAGATTTTAGAGATTAGACACTGACTGGATTTGTCGTAGCTAAAAAATTTTTCCCAGTCCATAGGTTGTCTTTTTACTCTTTTGGTGATGTCTTTGGATGAGCATAAGTGTTTGATTTTTAGGAGCTCCCAGTTATCTTGTTTGTCTTCTGGCGTTTGTGCATTGTTAGTAATGTCTTGTATACTGTTTATGCCATGTATTAGAGGTCTTAGCATTGCCCCTATTTTTTCTTCCATGATCTTTATCCTTCTAGATTTTATATTTAGGTTTCTGATCCACTTCGAGTTAGTTTTTGTACATGGTGTGAGGTATGGGTCTTGTTTCATTTTTTTTTTTGCAGGTGTATATCCAGTTATGCCAGCACCATTTGTTAAAGAGACTGTCTTTTCCCCACTTAAAGGACTTTGGGCCTTTGTCAAATATCAGGTGCTCATAGGTAGATGAATTTATATCTGGATTCTCAATTCAGTTCCATTGGCCTATGTATCTGTTGTACCAGCACTAGGCTGTTTTGACTACTGTTGCAGTATAGTGCATTCTAAAATCAGGTGGAGTGAGGCTTCCCACTTTGTTCTTTTTCAGTAACGCCTTACTTATGTGGGGTCTCTTCCCTTTCCATATGAAGTTGGTGATTTGTTTCTCCATCTCATTAAAAAATGCCATTGGGATATGGATCGGGATTGCATTGTATCTATAGGTCGCTTTGTGTAGAATAGACCTTTTCACAAGGTTGAGTCTTCCTATCCATGAGCAAGGTATGTTTTTCCACTTATATAAGTCTCTTTTGGTTTCTTGCAGTAGCGTCTTGTAGTTTTCTTTGTATAGGTATTTTATGTCTCTGGTTAGATTTATTCCTAAGTATTTTATCTTCTTGGGGGCTGTTGTAAATGGTAACGATATGGTGATTTCCTCTTTGACATTCTGTTTGTTGGTGTAGAGGAATCCAACTGCTTTCTGTATGTTTATCTTGTATCCTGATACTCTGCTGAACTCCTCTATAAGTTTCAGTAGTTTTCTTGAGGATTTTTTACAGTTTTCTGTGTATAAGATCATATCGTCTGCAAATAGAGATACTTTCACTTCTTCCTTACCAATTTTGATGCCCTTTGTTTCTTTTTCTAGCCTAGTTCTTCTGACTAGGACCTCCAACACAATATTGAGTAAGAGTGGTGATAGAGGGCATCCTAATCTGGTTCCTGTTCTCAGGGGAAATGCTTTCAGACTCTCTCCGTTTAGGATGATGTTGGCTGTCGGGTTTATATAAAATGCCCTTTATTATGCTGAGGAATTTTCCTTCTATTCCTATTTTGCTGACAGTTTTTATCATGAATGGGTGTTGGACTTTGTCAAATGCCTTTTCTGCATCAATTGATAAGATCTTGTGGTTCTCTTTTGTTTTATTAATGTGATGGATTACATTGATTATTTTTCTAAGGTTAAATCATCCCTGCATACCTGGTATGAATCCCACTTGGTCATGGTGAATTTTTTTTTTTTTTATGATATGTTGCTGAATCCTATTGGCTAGAATTTTGTTGAGGGTTTTTGCATCTAAGTTCATGAGGGATATTGGTCTGTGATTTTCTTTTTGTTGTTGTTGTTTTCTTTACCTCGTTTTGATATCGGGGTTACTCTGGCTTCATAGAATGAGTTCGGGAGTATATTCCATGCATTTCTATGCTCTGAAATACCTTTAGTAGTAGTCGTGTTCATTCTTCTTTGAAAGTTTGGTAGAATTCTCCATTGAAGCTGTCAGGGCCAGGGCTTTTTTCTTTGTTGTTGGTAGTTTTTTAATTACCTTTCGATCTCTTCTTTTGTTATAGCTTTATTTAGTTGTTCTATGTGTGTTTGTGTTACCTTAAGTAGGTAATGTGTTTCTAGAAATTTGCCCATTTCCTCTAGGCTTTCAAATTTCTTAGAGAATAATTTTTTTCATAGTATTCTGTTACGATTCTTTTAATTTCAGTTGGTTCTGTTGTGATATTGTCCATCTCATTTCTTATTTAGGTTATTTGCTTCCTCTCCTGTTTTTCTTTTGCCAGTTTGGCCAATGGTTTATTGATTTTGTTGATCTTTTCGAAGAACGAGCTTTTGGTCTTGTTAACTCTTTTGATTCTGTTTCTGTTCTCTATTTCATTTAATTCTACTCTAATTTTTATTATTTACTTTCTTCTGGTGACCGAGGACTTCTTTTGCTCCTCTCTTTTCTATTTGTTGGGGTTGTAGGGAAAATTCTTTGCTTTTGGCCCCTTCTTCTTTTTGGACGTGTGCATTTATTTCTATAAATTCACCTCTGAGCACTGCTCTACCTGTGTCCCAAAGGTTCTGGTAGGAAGTGTTTTCATTCTCATTTGATTCTATGAATTTCTTTATTCTGCCCTTAATTTCTTCTAGAACTCAGTAGTTTTTGAGCAAGGTGTAGTTCAGTTTCCATGTGTTTGATTTTTTTCCTTGCTTTTTCTTTTATTGATTTCTACTTTTATGGCTTTATGGTCAGAGAAGATGCTTTGTAATATTTTGATGTTTTGGATTCTGTTAAGGCTTGCTTTGTGGCCCAATACGTGACCTATTCTAGAGAATGTTCCATGGCACTGGAAAACCAAGTATATACTTGGCTGCTTTTGGGTGGAGTGTTCTGTATATGTCTATGAGGTCAAGGGGGGTTTTTGTGGCATTTAGATCTTCCATGTCTTTATTGAGCTTCTTTCTGGGGTTCTGTCCTTCACTAAAGTGGTGTGTTGAAGTCTCCTACTATTATTGTAGAGCTGTCTATCTCTCTTGTCAATGCCATTAGAGTTTGTTTTATGTATTTTAGAGCATTGTCATTGGGTGCATAAGTATTTATTACGGTTATATCCTTCTGGTATATTGACCTTTTATGTAGTGTCCTTCCTTATCCTTTGTGGTGGATTTTACTTTAAAGTCTATTTTGTCAGAAATTAATATTGCCACTCCTGCTCTTTTTTGATTGTTGTTTGCTTGATGTATTTTTTTCTGTTCTTCGAGTTTTAGTTTGCTTGTGTCTCTAAGTCTACGGAGTGCCTCTTGTAGGCAGCATATAGACTGATCATGTTTTTTTAATTCATTCTGCCACTCTCTGTCTCTATATTGTTGCATTTAGTCCGTTTACATTTAGGGTAATTATTGATAGGTATGAGTGTAATGCAGTCATTTTGATGTCTTTATTTTTGTGTTGTTGACGGTTTCTTTTTTCCACTTGATTTTCTGTGCTGAGTCATTTTTCTTTATATATTGTCTTTTCCTCTTTTTCATTGTTGTGGCTTTTGTATTTGCTGAGTCTTTATGTTTTTCGTGTTTAATATTTTGATGTGCAGCATTGTTAGTTTCCTTCGAGGTTACCTTAATGTTTCCTCTATTTTTCTAAGTTTAAACTAATCTTTTCTTTATATCGCCTTGACATCCTCTCCATGTGAAAGATCTATTACTACATTTTTTAGTCACTCTTTTTGTTTTAATGTTGTCATCTTTTACATAATGAATCTCTTTCCCTGTTTGAGTATTTTAGCTTTGATTTATCATTGTGATTTCCCTGTCTGTGTTGGTATCTGGTTGTTCTGTCCTGTGTTCTACTCTTGGGTTATGTCTGATGTTATTGATTTTCTAACTGGAGGACTTCCCTTTAGTATGTCTTGTAATTTTTGATTGGTTTTTGCATATTCCCCGAACTTCTGTTTATCTGGAAATGTTCTTATCTTTCACCGACTGAACGCCATTTCTTGCTGGTTCTGGAGGTTTGAACAGACTGTCTGCTGCTCGGTCTCTCCTGATGTGGAAGACATGTCCTGAGTGCCACTGCTTGCCTCACTGCTCAAGCCAACCAACCGAGCCTGCAGGATGCCAGTGCCAGCCAGGTCAGGTCTGGCAACTCCTCGCAGCTTCTGAACCATCTCTCCCTCCCCCTGCCACTCAGTCCAAGTCTCATCTTTGTCTTTGATGTTCAGAGCTCCTAGGTTGTCGTATATAATCTATTCATTTGTTTTTTTCAGGACTGCAGGAAGTGTCTGACTACTCAGCCATCTTGGCCCTTCCTACTAGAATATAGATCTTTATGCATCCCATTTCATTTTTGACAAGCTCCAATTTTCCTACACTCGTATTTCACTCATTCCACATTCTGACTATTAATGGTTATTCAAGCTGTTACTTCGAATTTTGAGTCATGCCACATCAGCAAATGAAGGTTCTGAAAGCTTTACTCCAGCCACATCATCAAGGCTGGCTCTACTTTGGGGACGTAGCTCTTCTTTTGTCATATTTGGAGCGCCTTCAAAGCTGAGGGGCTCATCTTTTGGCACTATATCAGACAATGTTCCTCTGCTATTCATAAGGTTTTCACTGGCCAGTTTTTTTGGATGTAGATCACTAGGTCCTTCTTCCTAATCTGTCTTAGTCTAGAAACTCCACTGAAACCTGTCCACCATGGATGACCCTTCTGGTATTTGATATACTGGTGGCATAGTTACCAGCAACACAGCAACACCCAAGGTACCACAGTGTAACAAACTGACAGAAGAGTGGTGGAATATATATACAGAGAGAGAGATTTCAAAGGAATGGCTCATGCAATTGTGGTCACTGTCAAATTCTAAATCCATGGATCAAGTGTCAGGCTGGAGGTTTCTTCTGACCTATATGGTTGCAGGGCCTGATGAACCCAGTCAACAGGTCAGACAGCAGACTGCTGCCTCAGTTCCCGAGAATCAGAGGTCAGAAGATGGTGAGTGAGATGCATGATTGAGAGAGGGTGAGCTTTGCCAGAACACTGATATATATTGGATGCTGGTCACACCCCTGAGGAAATTCCTCTTACATCAGATCACAAAATGGAAGATAATTACACAATACTGAGATTCATGGCCAACACAAGATGACACATGACATTAACCATCACAAGCATTCTCTACTTAAACCTTTCCTCCTCTGAGATGCCCTACTTGTCCCGACAGTCTCTGTGAGCTCCCCATTCTCAGGACTCCCTCAACTTGAGTCCATCACTAAAGGTGTCATATGGCCTTGTAAGTATCCGTTTTTGAGTATATTGCTCATGAGATTGTGAGCTCCTCAGACCACCTAAATTAAAAAGGCCTCAGTGAACTGCTATTGAAAGACTAAATAGTAAGATTCTTGAAAGTAAATATGGGATCCGAGTTGGCACAGATAGCCAATACAGGAGGTATAGCATTCAAACAAGTCAGACAACTGCACATGGACTCTTGGAAAAATGACAGATTCTGCTTTTAGCCCTATTCCTTTGGAGTTGAACCCAGACAGTATGAGCCTATCAATTAATGAACAGAAGAGACAAATCTATATGATGGAAGGAAAAGAAAGACAGAGACCCTAAGCCAGGCCTGGCCTTAGCTTTTTCTCCATCTCAGCTAGTGTTGAAGCCCTGGGCAATGGCTCATTTCTTCCAGTCCTGGAAGGCCAGTCACTGCATCTGGTCTGTGTCACCAATAGCAACCCTCACCCCCTCACCAGCATGAGCTGGGCATGGGGTAGCCTAACCTTGCGCCCCTGGCAACCTTTGAACCCAGGGGTCCTAGAACTGCCTCAAGTGGAGTTGGAGAACCAAGGAAAAGTACATCTGTCAAGCTCAGAACCTCCTGGGTCTGAGTGAGTTGGGACATACCTAGGGAAAGGTGAGAGGGGAGAGCACCTACTGAATTTTCTCCTTCCTCTCCATGGAACCCCCACAGCTGCTCAGACCCTCCTGTTCCAGGGAGCCAGAGGGCCTGTGCTGTGGCTGCTCCTCCTGAGCCCCGCCAGCCTACTCCCCGTGCTGGCGAGTTGGGGACGGGCTGGTAGAGGGGAACAGCAACAATGCCTCCATCATGGTCACCTCCAGCTCTGCCAGGCCATGGGCCAATATCTCCCTGAGCCTCCGTTCAGGGATCAGGCTTAGCTGTGAGGTCTGAGTGCCCACAGACCCAGAGACCTCTATCCACTTGCTGGACATTAGGATGCGGGTAGAGCAAAGCTTGGGCATATGTGGTCCTCATGCAGTGATGTAGGAGAGGCCTAGAGAAAAATGTCCAGTCCTATTGAGAATGGAAGGAGAAAGGAATGTGATGTGGGAGGTGACTCAGCCCCCTCCCACTCTCCCACAGGGACACCAGGATGTGTGGCGGACATGGTTCTTGTGGCCATCCTGACAGCCTCAGTCAAGACCCTGATCCTCTGCATCTGCCTCACCTTTTCCATGTGAGCACCACCCCCAGAAGGAAAGGGTATATGGAGAGGGCAGGTTGCTGAATCCTGGAACCCCAATACTGGAGGGACTCTAGTGGGTCAAGGGGCTCAAGAACAAGCAGGGGAATGAGTTGGTGGTAAGAATTCCACAGGTGCCCATCATACTCAGGCCTGGAGTCTGTCCTCAACTGGCTCAAATATCCAGGATAGATGGGAGTCCATGCTCTCATCAGAAGGGCTCTGAAGGAGTCCTGCCTTGTCCCACCTCAGTCACCGTTCAGCTCCTTAAGAGGGAACAGAGGGTCCGTCCACCCATTGCCCTCAGTATGGCCACACTGAGAGACTCTCCGCTGTCTTCACTCAGAGTAAGATCCCTCAGGAAGAGAATGGATGGACCAACAGTGAGTGTGGAGAACATGGGCATCAAGGACACAAACCCAGTCACGGGTTAGTCTCTCAGGTGAGTGACATGAGAGTCTCACCTCCCTTTGTTCCACCTGGATGCCTCCCCCAGGAAGGCCCCAGGATTGTTCTGCCTAGCATGGCCAACATTGAGCTGCCTATCTTCCTCCACAACCCACTGCTTCTGCTGGGTTCCATCTCACTAGTGACTCAGGTGGCTCCAGACTCTCAACAAAGAAACCAGGGTGTTGTTCTCCATTCTATGCACCCTTCCATTTTCAAGATCTAACAATTCATTCACCTTGTCCATTCTTCCTCTTCAGCTCATGTTGATGACCTTCTCCCCTCCATTACCCTGGTCATTCCTGTAGCCTCAGCTCTTCAGTCCATCACTGAACACACCTCACCTCCCTATCTCCCATCTCTCTCCCAACACAGGCCTCCAGACTGTGCTTCCAGATATAATTATCACCGAATTCATCCGCACTTTGAACACCAGTGTTCCCTCTCCATGGCCAGAGAATGAAGTGCAAATGCCACAGCCTGGACTTTAAGGCCTTGCAGGACTTGCCCCTGCTGGACTCTTCAGCCAGATCTCATCTCCACATCATACGACATATTACCACCTCCAACTGGGCCAGGCCCTCTTGTGACACTGTGACTTTGCATATGAAGTTCCTTCTCTTGAGATGCCCTTCTTCCCCAGTCTGCTTTTCCAAGTCTTTCTCATATTTTAATCTAAGAGTTAAATCTCCTATAGGACACAGTGGAACTGACCCATAGGGTTTCCAAGGAGCGCCTGGTGGATTCAACCTACCAATCTTTTGGTTAGCAGCCGTAGCTCTTAACCTCTACGCCACCAGGGTTTCCTAAATGTCAACCAGTTGTTCGTGTGTGTGTTTGTGTATGTGTGTAACACTCACTGTACAGATTTGAGAAGAGGAGTGACATTCATTCATTTATTCATAGGTGCCTTCACCAAGTATTACTGAACACCTACTATGTGCCAGGCATGTTATAGGTGCTAGGGGTGCCACAGAGAACATGATCCCAAAAATCTTTGTCCTCAAAAAGCAGTTATTCTAGAGACAAGGAGGATAGCAATAAAAAGAAACTGATAATAAATAAAATTGAATGTGGTGAATGGTGCTTGGAGAAAAATAATGCAGGGTAAGACGTATAAGAGAAATTGGGGTGAATTTCCATGTTTGATAGTTTGAGAAGGTGACATTTGTGCAAAGACCTGAGGGAAAGATGAAGCCCACTCTGTGTTCACATAAGAGCAAAGGATTCGGAAAAGAAGGACCCATGAGTGCAATTGCCCGGAGGCAGAAGCAGACAAGGAGGCTAGTGTTTGAAGCAGAGGGGGGACAGAGAAGGAAGAGCACCTAGGAGGATGGTGTTGACCATGAGGAGCCTTGCACGTCAGTGGAAGAATCTGGAAGCCTTTGAGAGGAAGGGAGGCATGAAAGGACTTTTATGTTGGCAGGATCCCTATGCCTGCTCTGCTAAGGAAAGATCAAAGTGGGACCAAACCAAACAAAAACCTAACCAGCTGCAGTTGAGTTGACTCCAACTCTTGGTAACCCCATGTGCAACAGAGTAGAATTGTTCTCCATTAGGTTTTCAGGGACTGGTATTTCTTTCATTCTTTTTTATTGTACTTTAGATAAAGGTTTACAGAACAAACTACCTTCTCATTAAACAATTAGTACACAGATCATTTTGTGATATTCATTACCAACCCCACAACATGTCAACACTCTCCCCTACTCAACCTTGGGTTGCCTGTTACCAGCTTTCCCTTCTCTTCCTGCCTTCTAGTCCTTTACCCTGGGTTGGTGTGCCCCTTTAGTCTGGTTTTGTTTTATGGGCCTGTCTAGCCTTTTTTCTAGTCTTTGGCTGAAAGGAGAACCTCAGGAGAGGCTTCATTATTGAGATAAAAGGGTGTCCGGGGCCATACTCTCAGAGTTTCTCTAGTCTCTGTCAGACCAGTAAGTCTGTTTTTTTGTGTGTGTTAGAATTTGTTCTACATTTTTCTCCAGCTCTGTCCTGGACCCACTATTGTGATCCCCATCAGAGCAGTCAGTGGTGATAGCTGGACACCACCTAATTGTGCTGGACTCAGTCTGCTGGAAGCTGTGGTAGTTATGGTCCATTAGTCTGTTGCACTAATCTTTTACTTGTGTCTTTGCAATTCTTCATTCTCCCTTGCTCCAGATGGGACGATACCAGTGGAGCACCTTAGATGGCCACTCACAAGCTTTTAAGACCCCAGATGCTACTCACCAAAGTAGAACATAGAACATTTTCTTTGTAAACTATGTTATGCCAATTGAGATAGATGTTCCCCTAGACCATGGTCCCCATAGGCCTCAGACTAGTAATTCAGTCCCTCAAGGAGTTTGGAAGTGCCTATGGAGCATCTATGACCATGCCTTAGACAAGTTGTTCTGGCTTCCTCAGTATTATATACTGCCTTCACCAAAGTTACCAGTTATCTATTGTCTATTTAGTGTTTTTCCAGCTCCACCCCCACGCCTCCCTCCTAACCATCAAAGATTGTTCCTTTTTGTGTACAAACCTTCTCATGAGTTTTTATAGTAATGGTCACATACAATATTTGCCCTTTTGTGATGGACTTATTTCACTCAGCATAATGTTTCATATTCATCCGTGTTGCGAGAGGCTTCTCGGATTCATCATTGTTCTTTATCATTGTGTAGTATTCCATTGTGTGTATGTACTATAGCTTTTTACCCATTCATCTGCTGATGGGCATCTAGGTTGTTTCCATCTTTTTGATATTGTGAACAATGCTTCAGTGAACATGGGTGTGCATGTGCCTATTCATGTGATATTTCTCTATGATATATTCCTGGGAGTGGAATTGCTGGATCACATGGTATTTCTATCACTAGCTTTCTAAGGAAGTGCCATATCGCTTTCCAAAATGGTTGTACCAATTTTCATTCCCACCAGCAGTGCAAAAGAGTTCCAATCTCCCTGCAGCCTTTCCAACTTTTGTTATTTCCTGTTTTTTGCTTTGTGCCAGAATGCCAGGGGAGAGATGGTCTCTCGCTGTGGTTTTGAAATGCATTTCTCTAATCCCTAGTGATCACCAGCATTTTCTCATGTTGTCTCTTGGCCACTTGAATGTCTTTGGTGAAGTGTCTGTTCATTTCCTTTGACTACTTTTTAATTGGATTATTTGCCTTTTTGTGGCATAGGTGTTGGATTTTCCTGTAGATTTTAGAGATTGGACCTTTGTCTGATTTGTAATGGCAAAAAAATTTTTCCCAGTCTTTAGGTTCACTTTTTACTCTTTTGGTGAGCATAATTGTTTAATTTTTAGAAGATCCCAGTTATCTAGCTTATCTTCTGGAGTTTGTGTGTTGTTAGTTATAGTTTGTACCCCGTTAGTCACGTGTATTAGGGCCTCTAGCTTTGATCCTATTTCTTCTTCTACGAACTGTAATAGTTTTTAGCTTTATATTTAGACCTTTGATCCATTTTGAATTAGTTTTTGTGTAAGGTGTGAGCTATGGGTCCTGTTTCATTTTTTTTGCAGATGAACATCCAGTTTTGCCAGCATCATTTCTTAAAAAGACTGTCTTTTCCCCATGTGATGGACTTTGGGCTCTTGTCAAAGATCAGGTGACCATAGGTGGATGGATTTACATCTGGGCTCTCAATTCTGTTCCATTGGTCAATGTATCTGTCATTGTACCAGTACCAGGCTGCTCTGACTACCGTAGCTGTATAGTAGTTTCTAAGGTCAGGTAGTGCAAGCCCTCCTACTTTATTCTTCTGCTTCAATAGTGCTTTACTTGTTCGGGGCTTCTTCCCTTTCCGTATAAAGTTAATGATTAGTTTTCCCGTCTCTTTAAAGAATGTTGTTGGTATTTGGATTGCATTGTATTTGTAAATTGCTTTGGGTAGAGTTGTTATTTTCACCTATCCATAAGCATGGTGTGTTTTTCCATTTATGTAGACCTCTTTTGGTTTCTTGCAGTAGTGTTTTGTAGTTTTCTTTATACAGGTCTTTTAATCCCTGGTTAGATTTATTCCTAAGTATTTTATTTTTTTAGGGGCTATTATAAATGAAGTTCTTTTCCTGATTTCATTTCCAGTTTTCTCCTTCTTAAGTGTAGAGGAATCCAACTGATCATTGTATGTTTATCTTCTATCCTGCTACTCTGCTGAATATTTCTATTTGTTCCAGTAGTTTTCTCACGGAGTTTTGGGTTTTCTACTATAGTATCATATTGTCTGTAAATAGGGACAGTTTAACTACTTCATTACCAATTTCAATGTCCTTTATTTCTATTTCTTGCCTTATTGCTGCAGCTAGGACTTCCAGCACAAAGTTAAATAGGAGTGGCGATAAAGGACGTCCTCTTCTTGTTCCTGTTCTCAAAGGGAATGTTTTCAGCCTCTCTCTATTATGATTGATGTTGCAAATATGTTGGTGAAATTAGGACATTTCCAGATAAACAGAACATAAGGGAATATATAAAATCCAAACCAAACTTACAAGAATTATTAAAGGGAGTCCTTCAGCCTGAGAACAAACAACATCAGACCACAGCATGAATCTAGGATGCAGGATTATACCAGCCAGATATCAACCTAGGAAATAAACTCTCAAGGAATATCCAAAACCAAAAGAATTACAACAGGGTACCAGAGAGATTAATCTGTATATGACAACAACGTCTGAACAGTAAAAGAAGGAATAAACGGTGAAGGTACAGAACTTTCTAATGCTGAGGAAGGCAAAGTGATACCAGCTAATAATAGACCGGTTCAAACCCGGGAAGACAGGGATAAATTTCAAGGTAAACACAAAGAAAGTTAAGAAATCTGCTCATCAAAATGAAGAAGAAATACACAAAGTTTCAGTAAAAACAGAATCTACAAAAACAAAAGAAATGAAAAAATCCACAAACAAAGAAATTCAACACAGGAGAGCAAGAGTATCAAAGAAAACGTCAGCACCACAAAAAAAAGAGCAATACAAAATGACAGCAATAAGCTCACATCTATCAATAACTACACTAAATGCAAATGGCCTAAATGCCCCCATAAAGAGGGAGAGTGACTGACTGGATTTGAAAAAAAAAAAAAAAGATCCACCATTATTCTGTCAATGAGAGACACACCTTAGAAAATAGATGTAAATTTATTAAAAATCGAAAGATGGAAAAAATATATCAAGCCAACAGCTACCAAAAAAAGAGCAGGAGTAGCACTACCAGTCTCAGATATTGTAGACTTTAAAACAAAATCCACCATAAAAGACAAAGAAGAACACTATATGATGATTAAAGGGCCAATCCATCAGGAAGGCAAAACCAAAACAAACATCTATGCACCCAATGGCAGGCAGGGCTCCAAAATATAAAACAAACTCTAACAGCACTGAAAAGAGAAACTGACAGTTGCAAAATAATAGTAGGAGACTTCAACACACCACCCTAGGTAAAGGACAGAACATCTAGAAAGAAGCTCAACAAAGATACAGGAGAGCTAAAGGACACAATCAGACAACTTGACCTCATAGACATATATAGAACACTCCACGCAACAGCTGCAATGTACACATTCTTTTCCAATGCACGTAGAACATTCTCCAGAATAGAACACATCTTAGGCCACAGAGCAACCCTCAACAAAATCCGAAACATTGAGATAATACAAAGTATTTTCTCTGACCACAACACTATCGTGGTAGAAATTAACAACAGAAAGAGCAAGGAAAAAAAAAAAATCACCTACATGGAAGCTGAATAATACCCTGCTTAAATTTTTTTTTTTTTTTAAGAAACACTGGGTAATAGAAGAAATCAGAGATGGAATAAGAAAACTCCTAGAATCAAACAAGAATGAAAACACATCTTACCAAAACCTTTGAGACACAGCAAAGGCAGTCATCAGAGGCCAATTTGTAGCAATAGATACTCACATCAAAAAAGAAGAAAGGAATAAAATCAAAACATTATCTACACAACTCAAACAAATAGGAAGAGAACAGCAAAAGAAGCCCACAGCCACCAGAAGAAAGGAAATAATAAAGATCACAGCAGAAATAAATGAAATAGAGAATAGGAAAACAATGGAAAGAATCAACAAATCAAGAGTTGGTTCTTTGAAAGGATCAACAATAGACAAACCACTGGCCAAACTGACAAAAGAAAAACAGGAAACGACGCAAATAATCCAAATAAGAAATTAAGTGGGGGTATTAAAAAAAAAATTTTTTTTTTATTACAACAGACTCAACTGAAATAAAAAGGATCATAAAAGAGTATTATGAAAAACGATACTCCAACAATTTGAAAACCTATCAGAAATGGACAAATTTCTAGAAACACACTGCCTACTCACACTAACACAAAATGATGTTCAAAAACTGAACAGGCCCATAAAACAAAAGACATTATAAGGTAATGAAAAAAAAAAAACTTCAAAAAAAAAAAAACAGCCCTGGCCGAGATGGCTTCAGTGGGGAATTTTACCCAACATTAAGAGAAGACTTACACTGGTACTACTCAGACTACTTCGGAACACAGCAAAGGAAGAGACACTTCCAAACTCATTCTATGAAGGCACCATAACCCTGATACCAAACCAGGCAAAGACACCACAAAAAAAGAGAATTACAGACCAATATGTCTCATGAATATAGATGCAAAAACTCTCAACAAAATTCTAAGTAATAGACTACAGCATCATATAAAAAAAAAAAAATCACAACCAAGCAGGATTCATACCAGGTATGCAAGGATGGTTCAACATTAAAAAATCAATCGGTGTAATCCATCGTATAAATAGAAGGAAAGAAAAGAATTAAATGATCATCTCAATCAACACAGAAAAAGCATTAGACAAGGTCCAACACCCATTCCTGATAAAAACTCTCAATAAAACAGGTATAGAAGGGAAATCCCTCAATGTAATAAAGGCCATCTAGGCAAAAACCAACAGCCAACATCATTCTTAACGGAGAGAGGCTGAAAACATTCCCCTTGAGAAGAGGAGCAAGAAAAGTGTGTCCTTTATCACCATTCCTATTTAACATTGTGCTGGAAGTCCTAGTTACAGCAATAAGGCAAGAAATAGAAATAAAGAACATCCAAATTGGTAATGAAGTAGTTAAACTGTCCCTATTTGCAGACTTTGATGCTACACATAGAAAACCCAAAACTCCGAGAGGCTCAGGTCTGATTCACACCCCTGTTATTCCCTCTACCTCTCTCCTGTTCACCTGCATTTTGCAATTTGCAAGGTAATGTTTATTCGTTTGACAGTCTGTTTCTGTCTCCATACCTTCCCAGACTAGAAGTCACAGAGTCTAGGTTGGCTTTGTCCCCTCCCGTATATCAGATTCCTAGCATGTAGGAGGCCTCAGTAAAACTCTGGGCTCTGCGGCCTGGGAGCCCTGGGGTTGGATTAATGATTAAAAGATGTGTGTGACCTTTGGCAAGTACCTAACCTCTTCAAGACTTAGTTTCCCTGTCTGTAAAATGGATAAAATAATAGCATTATCTGCATAGGCTGTGTGAGTACTCATCGCATTTGGAAAAGAACCAGTAAGTGCTGTATATGTTGGATAACTGTATGAACAGAGCCTTAAGAAAGGTTTAGAGAAGGATGGAAGGATTCACATCACAGACCTCTCTGCCTTTTCCAAGCTCCCCAGCGCCCTATTCTGACCACTTTCTGTCCCTCCTGCACAGGATCTCTAGCAGGAGTCCAAGTCAGAGAACCCTGTTGCTCTTAAAAGCCCTGAAGAAGCTGCCACCAACTTGGGAACAAAACGTAACCAGTGCTACTGTGGAAGAAAGACCTGGTGATCTTCTTCTGTTCAGTTACAGACAAAAAAAAAACAACCCTATGATGCAGAATAGTACTCCGTGGCACCAGGGGGCACCATGAATTGGAATCGAATTGGCAGCAATGGGTTTTCTTACTTTTTTTACTTTTGGGTTGTTCGTTTTGTTTCCCCCTCTAAACACCTCTATAAACTCTGGAAATGGTGCAGGAGATAACCAAAGGTGAATTCTAGAAAGTGGTAAGAAGATGGTGAGCTGATTTGGACCCCAGAACTAGAGGAATAGCACAACAGCAGGGCATCTTGATTTCCTTACCCAGCAGAGGAAGGTCACCAGGCCCACTGTTTCCCAACTTCTGACCTAGAAACAGAGGGCACCCAAATAAACTCACTCCACTCCTAGATTGAACCAGAGTCCCTCTGGCAACATCAGGAGAACTCAGCATGGATCAGTTGGGAGCCGTGCCGGAAATAAATGCTCAGAGGAAGTACTTTCCTTCCCTACTGGACCTGGGACTCCCCTTATCCACCAAGACATACTGAGGCAGGTGGACAGAATCAGCAAGAGAGACAAAAGGTACAGAGGTGGCTTATTCCAGGAAGCCTCTATAAGCCTGTGGGTCCAAAACGTTCCTCTCCTGTCCAGAGGCACTAGGAAGGGATGGCAGAACTGGACAAAGAGATGCAAGTACAGCAAGGAGCCCAGCCCAGGAAGTTATTAGTTCCTACAGGGCTGAGGACCCTTCTCCCTTGCTCAGAGACACTGGAACAGCCAGGGGTCACCTGGAGGGGGATCCTACCACAACTCTCCTTCACCAGGAGACACCTAGTGGCCAAGCCTGGGAAATTCCTTCTGCTACTTCAGGCAGCATCAGCTGGGACTGGTGGGAGCCCTCACAACATGAGATAAATCAGGGAAACCAAAATAACACTGTCATTGGACCAAGACCTACACGGTAAACCTAAACAGAGTGACTTCCTGTTAAAATCAAAGATGGAAATACAATCCAGAGTCTGCTAACGTAATAGACAAAGTCCAGGATACAACTGAAAATCACTCATGCCAGGCAACGACAACAAAAAACGGAAGAAGAAAATCACAACTTGAATGAGAAAAGACAATCAACTGACTCCAAGACTAAAAATAGATCAGGCATTGGAATTACCCGACAAGAATCTTAAAGCTGTAGGAGGCTCTGGGTGGCACAAACAGTTAAGTGTTTCCACTTGTAACCAAAAGTTTGATGGTTTGAATACATCCAGATGTGCCTCAGAAGAAAAGTCTGGTGATTTATTTCTGAAAGGCTAGAACCATTGAAAACCCTGTGGAACACAGTTCTACTTTCACACATGGATTATCATGAGTTAGAACTTTTTTTTTTTTAATGTGCCTAGTCACGTTATGGGCACTTGAGATACATATATCACTGAACAAATCAGAGCTCGTTGCCATCCATCCACCTTGTTTTCCAAAAGGGGACATACAACAGAAAACCAACCGAGCATCTTAATAAATAAATTCAGAATATACCATATTCGAAAGAGATGAGAAGAGCAGGTTAAGGGAGATCAGGATTATTGGGGGTAGAGGGGAGGATGCCCAATATTAAAACAGGTGACCACAGTAGGCTTCAGGGAGATGGCGAGATGTAAGCAAAGACTGAAGGAGGCCAGGAAGTGAGCAAAGCAGGTATCTCGGGAAGAGCTGTCCAGGCGGAGGGAGCACCTGGAGCAAAGACCCTAAGTTTCAAGGAAGATCCAGGAACAGCAAGAAGGCCACGTGATAGGAGTGGAGTGGGTCAAGGAAGAGATGAGGGAGGGAGGAACTCAGGGTCCAGGTTGTGTACAGCCTTGTGCCCACTTTAAGGAATATGGCATCACTATCAGTGAGATAATTCCCAAAGCATAAAGTCTTAGATATCTAGTTCTGCTATAACAGAAATACCATGATTTGATGGCTTTAACAAAAAGAAATTTATTTTCTAACAGCTTAAAAAATAAAATAAAAGTGTTGCTTCAAGTCAATTCTGACTCCTATCGATCCTAAGGGACAGAGTAGAACTGCCCCATAGAGTTTCCCAGGCTGCACTCTTTAGTGCAGCAGATCACCAGGTCTTTCTCCCATGGAGCTGCTGGTGGGTTGAAACCACAATCCTTTTGGTTAGCAGTTGAGTGCTTAACCACTGTGCCACCAAGGCTCCTTATGTGTTCATTACCATAGAGAAAAGACTGGAAGGAAATTCACCCACATGTTCATTACTATGGGTGGCAGAATTTGTGGGTTTCAGTTTTTAAGAAGCAGTATTTTATACAAGTGTCTAATATTTCTGACCATCAGTTTTCTCCTTTGTCAAATGTAAAAACCAGTCACACACTTTCTGTTTTTTTGTGAGGGTGACATGAAGCCAGGTATTTAAAGGAGCAGTACAGTCACATCTCAAGGAGCTCTGGTGGTGCAGTGATTATATGCTCGGCTGCTAACCAAACGGCCAACAGTTCTAACCCACCAGCTGCTCCATGGGAGAAAGATGTGGCAGTCTGCTTCCATAAAGATTACAGCCTTGGAAACCCTATGGGGCTGTTCTACTCTGTCCTATAGAGTTCCTGTGAGTTGGATTCGATGTGACAGCAATGTGTTTGGGATTTGGTTACAGTCATTCCCCAACTCACATGCCCCTGCCTCCAGGCAGGAGTCTCACTTCTTCCTCTGGGCTCCAACGGCCTTGTCTTCCCCCTGTGTCATGCCTGGTCATGTTGGGATGTGACAGGGCCTCTGACTCTTCCCACACCTTCAGGGTGACAATGTTAAGTTTTACCTGAGATTTGTGCTACTGGAAGTTCCCTGGGTGACACAAGTGGTTTGTACTCTACTACTAACTTGTTCCCCCTTGTGTCTGTCAGTGTGTCATACTGTGTGGGCTTGTGTGTTGCTGCGATGCTGGAAGCTATGCTAAATGCCAACAGGTTCACCCATGGCAGACAGGTTTCGGCTGAGATTCCAGACTAAAACAGGCTATGAAGAAGGATCCAGCAGTCTATTTCTGAAAAGAATTAGCCAGTGAAAACCTTATGAATAGCAGCAAACTCTGTCTGTTGTAGTGCCGAAAGATGAGCCCCTCGGGTTGGAAAAAAAAAAAAAAGAAAGCACTAAAAATATGACCGGAGAACAGCTGCCTTCTCAAAGTAGAGATGACTTTAATGATGTGGTTGGAGTCAAGCTTTCAGGACCTTCATTTGCTGATATGGCAAGGCTCAAAATGAGAAGAAACAGCCACAAACATCCACTAATAATCAGAAAGAGGAGTGTATAAAGTATGAATCTAAGGAAATTGGAAAGCATCAAAAATGGATGGAATGTATAAACATCGATATCCTAGGCATTAGTGAGCTGAAATGGACTGGTATTGGCCAATTTGAATTGGACAAACACACAGTCTGATATATTTATGCCAGAAATGACAACTTGAAGAGGAATGGTATTGCACTCGTCATCAAAAAAGAACATTTCAAGATCGATCCTGAAGTATAACCCTGTCAGTGGTAGGATACTATCCATATGCCTACAAGGAAGACCAGTTCATACTACTATTATGCAAATTTATGCAGCAGCGACTAACACCAAAGATGAAGAAATTGAAGATTTTTACCAACTTCTGCAATCTGAAACTTATTGAACGTGCAGTAAGGATGCATTGATAATTACTGGTGATTAAAATGAGAAAGTTGGAAACAAAGAAGGATTGGTAGTTGAAAAACATGGTCTTAGTGAAAAAAATGATGCCAGATATCTCATGATAGAATTTTGCAAGGCCAAAGTGTTCTTCATTGCAAATGCCTTTTTCAACAATGTAAATGGTGACTATACACGTGGATCTGACCAGATGGAATGCACAGGAATCAAATCAACTGCATCTGTGGAAAGATTTGATGAAAAATCTCAATATCATCATTCAGAACAAGGCCAGGGGGTGAATGTGGAACAGATTATCAACTGCTCATATACAAGTTCAAGTTGAAGCTGAAGAAAATTAGACCAAGTCCACAAGAGCCAGAGTATGAACTTGAGTATATCCTAGCTGAATTTAGAGACCATCTCAAGAATAGATTTGACACATTGAACACTAATCACTGAAGACCAGACGAGTTGTGGAATGACATTGAGGGCATCATACATGAAGAAAGGAAGAGGATGTTAAAAAGACAAGAAAGAAAGGAAAGACCAAAATGGATGCCAGAAGACACACTGAAGCTTGCTCTTGAGTGTCAAGTAGCTAAAGCAAAAGGAAGAAATGATGAAGTAAAAGAGCTGAACAGAAGATTTCAAAGGGTACCTTGAGAAGACAAAGTAAAGTATTATTACAAAATGTGCAAAGACCTGGAGATAGAAAACCATAATGGAAGAACACACTCAGCATTTCTAAAGCTCAAAGAACTGAAGAAAAAATTCAAGTTCCGAGTTGCAATACTGAAGGATCCTACGGCGAAAATATTAAATGACACGGGAAGCATCAAAAGAAGAAGAAGGAATACACAGAGTCACTATACCAAAAAGACTTGGTCGACGTTCAACCATTTCAGAGGTAGCATATGATCAGGAATCTACGGTACTGAAGGAAGAAGTCCAAGCTGCACTGAAGGCATTGGCAAAAAAACAAGGCTCCAGGAATTGATGGAATACCAGCTGAGATGTTTCAGCAAATGGATGCAGCACTGGAAGTGCTCACTCATCTATGCAAAGGAATTTGGAAGACAGCTACCTGGCCACCTAAGTGGAAGAGATTCATATTTATGCCTAGTCCCAAGAAAGGTGATGCCACCAAATGCAGAAATTACCGAACAATATCGTTAATATCATACTAAGCAAAATTTTGCTGAAGATCATTCAAAAGCAGGGTGCAACACTACATCAACAGGATACCACCAAGAATTCAAGCCAGATTCCGAAGAGGATGTGGAACAAGAAATATTATTGCTGATGTCAGATGGATCCTGGCTGAAGGCAGAGAAAACCAAAAACATGTTTGCCTGTTTTATTGACTATGCGAAGGCATTCAACTGTGCAGATCATAACAAATTATGGATAACATTTGGAAGAATGGGAATATCCTGAATGCTTAATTGTACTTGTAAGGAACCTGTACATAGATTAAGAGGCAGTTGTTCAAAGAGAACAAGGGGATACTGAGTGGTTTAAAATCAGGAAAGGTGTGTGTCAGGGTTGTATCATTTCAGGATACTTATTCAATCTGTATGCTGAGCAAATAATCCAAGAAGCTGGACTATATGAAGAAGAATGGAGCATCACAATTGGAGGAAGACTCATTAACAACCTGCATTATGCAGGTGACACAACCTTGCTTGATGAAAGTGAAGAGGACTTGAAGCACTTACTACTGAAGATCAAAGACCACAGCCTTCAGTATGGATTATACCTCAACATAAAGAAAACAACAATCCTCACAACTAGACCAATAAGCAACATCATGATAAAGGGAGAAAAGTTTGAAGTTGTCAAGGATTTCATTTTACTAGGATCCACAATCAACACTCATGAAAGCAGCAGTCAAGAAACCTAAAGAGAGAGGGAGAGCCAACATGGCACTATAGACAGAAGCACTAAAACATTCCTTCCACAGAAAAACCTGAAAAACTAGGTAAAACAGAGTCAAACGTCAATCCTGGACCACTAAGCATCAGATGAAGAGATAAAGAACTCAGTCAAGCACCGAATGAAATACAAAAACTAACAGAGAACAGAGAGCAAGGAGAGAGATGTGCACAGGTACCTTATCGGCTAAAGGTTCAGTCACCTTGAGCTCCTGTCGGAGATTGGCAGACAAGAAGTATGGGAAAGCAGCTTCATGGAGCTCCCAGCAGGAGACAAAGCACCCAATAGCCAGCAATATATGGTTTTCCACCCCCTACATTTCCTTCCCCCCAGTTCAGCCTCCTCTGCTTCCCACCTTGGCCAGGATTTGCCCCGCCCACACTAGCCAGCTCTCTGAGTGCGATTTGTTTCTGCTGGTGTTCCTTTTTTCTGCTTCTCTTCGTTTCTTCCATATGTCTCACCACCTCCCTCGCCTTTCTATAAAACTCCTGGATCCGAGTGCCATCTTTGCTTCTCCTTGAAAGGCGGTGAAGCACTTTTTGACTGGGTAAATGCCTCCCAGGCCCACACGGCAACGCTGATGAGATCCCTGGGGTTTTTTTTGTTTTGTTTTGTTTTGCTTTGCTTTGTTTGTTTGTTTTCTTTTTCTTTTCAGCACTAGAGAGCCCCCTCTAGCCAGGCTGTACTGCTCATCTTAGGGGCCACTTCCCTAGGCTGTACCGCCAAGTCTGTGGGATCCTGGGGCATTTTTTTTTTCTTTTTCCTTCTTGTTTTTCTACATTTCTCAGTTTCTCATCTCTCTATACTTACCTTCTTTTCCTGTCTCCTGAATACCTTGCACTGTGTGACATCTCTACCTCTTCTAGCCAGGCTGTACTGCGCTGTCTGGGAGCCACTGACCTAGTCTTGGCAGCTGCACTGGTGGGAACCCTGGGGGCTTTTCTTTTCTTTTTCTAATTTTTATTTATTTATTTATTTTTCTTCTTCCATTTTCCTTTTTTCCCCTTTCTGTTTTTCTCCATTTCTTGGAGTCTCATCTCTCCACTCTAATGTCAGGCTACCTTAGCCCTCTTTTTATTTTTTGTTTGTTTTTGGCTCCTGTTTCTCTCTCCTCTCCTCTTTCTCATACCCATCTTAGTTCCACACATCACAATCTTTCCCTTCTTTTCTGCCTACCTGCACTGTGCTCTGAACATCACAACCCTGAGCAGCACAGGCATGGCCTACCAGATTCCTGGCCTGCCCTGTTAACCCTAGTATGTGCCACAACCAACTCATCCCAGCCCCTCCCCTTCTGCTGGACCTGCCCTGTAGCACCATAGCAGAGTGTCTGGCCCTGCCCATTAGACAAGGAAGTGAAAAGTATTGTGCCCACACACAAGCAAACAACAAAGAATGCACAGTACGTCTGCTCAGGCATAACCAAATAAAACAAAAAGCAGGTAGAAAGAAACATATTTATACTCACTAAACGAAGAAAATAACTACTGAATGTCCTAAAGACAACAGAAAATATTAAAAAAGAAAAAACAGAACAGGATGGTTCCAGTAGGTGTCCAAAATAAAACACCAGATGACTCTCCATAAGGAATTCAAATCTCTAATATACAAAGTTATCCAAGAGTTGAAGTAAAAGCAGAAAAAAATGAGGGAAAAAATACAAATTCATGGAAAAGGCAGACAAAAAATCGAAGAATTCAGGAAAACAATACAGGAACAAAATGTCAAAATAAATTCACAACTAGAAATCAGACAAAAACAACAACTAGAAATCAAAAAGAGGAACAACAAGATTTCAGAAATGGACAGTGTCGTAGAAGGGCTGTCGTAGCAGGTTGGAAACGTTGGAAGACAGGATCAGTGAAATTCAAGACAAACACTTGGATACAACTCTGTTTGAGGAAAAATTAGAAAAAAAGAAAGAAGAAAAAGCAGGAAATCCTGAGGGTTAGGTGGGATGCAATCAAAAGCAAAAATCTGCAAATGATCAGAGTTCCAGAACAGGCAGAGAAAAAAGAAAACACAGAGAGGATCATTAAAGAATTGCTGGCAGAAAACTTTTCTAATATCATGAAAGATGAAAAGCTGACCATCTAAGAAGCTCAACAAACCCCATATAGGGTAGATACCAAAAGAAAATCACCAAGGCGTATCATAATCACACTCACTAAAACCAAAGACAAACAACGAATCCTGAGAGCAGCTTCAAAAAAATGAAAAGTCACATATAGAGGAGAAACAGTAAGACTAAACTCTGATTATTCGGTGGAAACTATGTGGGCAAGAAGGCAATGGGGTAATATATATAAAACCTTGAAAGAAAAAAATTGCCAACAAAGAATGATATATCATGCAAAACTCTCATTCAAATATGATGGTGAAATTAGGGCATTTCCAGATAAACAGAAATTAAAGGAAAATGTAAAAACCAAACCAAACTTTCAAGAATTATTAAAGAGAGTCCTTCAGCCTGGGAACAAACAACATCAGATGGCAGCCTGAATCTCGGATGCAAGATTGTACATAACCATATACCATCCTAGGAAATGAACTCTCAAAGACTATCCAAAACCAAAAGAATTACAATAGGGAACCAGAGAGGTTAATCTGTAAGTGACAGGAACGCCAGAACAATAAAAGAGGGAATAAATAGTGCAGGTATACAGCTTTCTAAAGGAGAGGAAGGCAAGGCGATACCAGGTAATAATAGACACATTCAAACCTGGGCAGATAAGGGTAAATTTCAAGACAACCACAAAGAAAGTTAATGAACCTACTCACTGAAATAAAGAAGAGAAACATAAAGTCTTGGTAAAAACAAAAGAAATTTTAAAAATTCACAAACAAAAGGAATTTTGCAACGGAGACTAAGTGGAACAAAGAAAATGTCAGCACCACAAAAAAAAAAAAAAGCACTCTAAAATGACACCAATAAACTCACACCTATCAATAATGACACTGAATGTAAATGACCTAAATGCACCCATAAAGAGAGTGACAGAATGGATTAAAAAAAAAACAGGGTCCATCAATATGCTGGCCACAAGAGACACACCATAGACAAAAAGATGTCAATTTATTAAAAATGAAAGGATAAAAAAATATATATCGAGCAAACAGCAACCAAAAAAGAGCAGGAGAGGCAATGCTAATCTCAGATAAAATAGGCTTTAAAACAAAATCAGCCATAAAACACAAAGAAGGGCATTATATAATGACTAAAGAGATAATTCACCATGAAAACATAACCTTAATAAATATCTATGCACCTAATGAAAGGGCTCCAAAATACATGAAACAAACTCTACCACCACTGAAAAGAGAAACTGACAGTTCCACAATAACAGCTGAAGACTTCAGCACAGCACTCTTGGTAAAGGACAGAACACCTAGAAAGAAACTCAGCAAAGATACTGAAGATCCAAAGCCCACAATCAGCCAACTTGACCTCATAGGCATATAGAGAACACTCCACCCAACACCTGCAAAGTACACATTCTTTTTCAATGCACACGGAATGTTCTCTAGAACAGACTGTATCTTAGGCCACAGAGCAACCCTCAACAAAAGCCAAAACATTGAGATAATACAAAGTATTTTCTCTGACCACAACACTATCGAGGTAGAAATTAACAACAGGAAGAGCAAGAAAATGAAACCCAATTGCACAGAAACTGAATGTACCCTGCTTAAAAACCTCTGGGTAATAGAAAAAAATCAGGGATGGAATTAAAAAATTCCTAGAATCAAACAAGAATAAAAGACACATTGTACCAAAACCATCGAGACACAGCAAAGGCAGTGGTGCACAGAGATCAATTTATAGCAATAGATGCACACATAAAAAAAGAAGAAAGGAACAAAGTCAAAACATTAGCTACCCAACTAGAATAGAAAGAAAACAGCAAAAGAAGCCCACAGCCACCAGAAGAAAGGAAATAATAAAGATCACAGCAGAAATAAATGTAATAGAGAATAGAAAAACAATAGAAAGAATCAACAAAACCAAAAGTTGGTTCTTGGAAAGGATCAACAAGATCGACAGACCACTGGCGAAACTGACAAAAGAAAAACAGAAGAAGATGCAAGTAATCCAAATAAGAAAAGAAACAGGGGCATTACAACAGACTCATCTGAAATAAAAAGGATCATAATAGAGTATTATGAAAAACTATACTCCAAAAATTTGAAAACCTATCAGAAATGGACAAATTTCTAGAAACACACTACATACCCCAAAAAAACATACCCAAGCTACCAGAAAATGATATTGAAAATCTGAACAGACCTATAATAAGAGAAGAGATCGAAAGGGTTAAAAAAACAAAAACCAAAAAAACTTCCAACCAACAAAAAGCCCTAGCCCAGATGGCTTCAGTGGAGAATTCTACCAAAACATTCAGAGAATAGCTTACACCAGTACTACTCAAGTTATTTCAGAACATGGAAAAGGAAAGGACACATCCAAATTTATTCCATGAAACCGGCATAACCCTAGTACCAAAGCCAGGCAAAGACACCACAAAAAAAGAAAATTACAGACAAATATCTCTCATGAATATAGATGCAAAAATTCTCAACAAAATTCTGGCATCATATCAAAAAAAATAATACGCCACAACCAAATAGGATTCATACCAGGTATGCAAGGATGGTTCAACATTAGAAAATCAATCACTGTAATCCACCACATAAATAAAAGGAAAGAAAAGAATCACATGAACATTTTAATTGACAAAGAAAAGTCACTTGACAAAGTCCAACACCCATTCCTGATAAAAACTCTCAATAAATTAGATATAGAAAGTAAATTTCTCAACATAATAAAGGGCATGTATGCAAAACTACAGGTCAACAGCATTCTTAATGGAGAGAGGCTGAAAACATTACCCTCGAGAACAGGAACAAGCAAGGATGCCAAGAAAAAGAAATAAAGGGCATGCAAATTGGTAAGGAAGAAGTTAAATTGTTCATATTTGTGGATGATATACGATACATAGGAAACCCAAAAGACTCCACGAAAAAACTACTGGAGCTAATAGAAATATTCAGCAGATTAGCAGGATACAAGATAAACATACAAAAATCAGTTTGATTCCTATACACCAATAAAGAGAACGATGAAAAGGAAATCAGGAAAACATATATAATAATAAATGGCCCCCCCAAAAATAAAATACTTAGGAATAAATCTAACCCAGCATTAAAAGCCCTATACAAAGAAAACTACACAACACTACTTCAAGAAAGCAAAAGAGATAAACATAAATGGAAAAACATGCCATGCTCATGTATATGTAGACTCAACATTATGAAAATGACAGTTCTACACAAAGCAATTCACAGATACAATGCAATCCTATTCCAAATTCCAACAACATTCTTTAAAGATATGGAAAAACTAATCATTAACTTTACATAGAAAGGCAAGCAGCCCTGGATAAGTAAAGCCCTATTGAAGAAGAAGACTAAAGTAGGAGGACTCGCACTACCTGACCTCAGAACCTACTGTACAGCCATGGTAGTCAAAAATAGCCTGGTACTTGTACAAGGAAAGACACATTGACCAATGGAACAGAATTGAGAACCCAGATGTAAACCCATCCACCTACAGTCACCTGATCTTTGACAAGGCCCCAAAGTTCACCAAATGTCAAAAAGACAGTCTTTTTAACAAACGGTGCTTGCAAAACTGGATGTTCATCTGCAAAAAAATGAAACAGGACCCATACCTCATGCCATATACAAAAACTAATTCAAAATGGATCAAAGATCTAAATATAAAGCCAAAAACTATAGAGTTCATGGAAGAAAAAATAAGATCAATGCTAGAAGCCCTAATACACGGCATTAAGAGGATACAAACCATAACTAAGAACACACAAACTCCAGAAGATAAGCTAGATAACTGGGATCTTCTAAAAATTAAACACTTACGTTCATCAAGTCTTCACTAAAAGAGTAAATAGAGAACCTACAGAATGGGGAAAAAAATGTGGCTATTACATATCAGACAAATGTCTAATCTCTAAAATATACAGAAAATCCAACATCTCTACCATAAAAAGACAAATATTCCAATTAAAAAATGGGCAAAGGAATTGAACAGACACTTCATCAAAGAAAACATTCAAGCGCCCAACAGACACATGAGCAAATACTCAAAATCACTAGCCTTTACAGACATGCAAATCAAAATGACAATGAGATAGCATCTGACCCCAGCATTACTGGCATGAATCAAAAAACAGGATTTAACAAATGTTGGAGAGGCTGCAGGGAGATTGCAACTCTTATGCACTGCTGACGGGAATGCAAAATGACAAAACCATTTTGGAAAATGATATAGTGCTTCCTTAGAAAGCTAGAAATAGAAAGGTCACGTGATCCAGCAGTCCCACTCCTAGGAATATATCCTAGAGAAGTAAGAGTCATGAGACGAATAGAAATATGCACACCCATGTTTATTGCACCAATGTTCACAACAGCAAAAAGATGGAAACAACCTACATGCCCATCAACAGATGATGGATAAACTATGGTACATACACACAATGGAGCATTACACAATACAGAACAATGATGAATTGTGAAGCATCTCATAACATGGATGAATCTGGAGGGAATTATGTTGAGTGTAATAAGTCAACCACAAAATGACAAATAATGTATGAGATAGCTACTGTAAAAACTCATGAAAAAGGTTGCACACAAAAAAAACAATCTTTGGTGGTTACGAGGGAGGGGAAGTGTAAATAGTCAATAGATAAGTGGTAACTATGGAAACCCTGGTGGCTGCTAACCAAACGATTGGCAGTTCAAATCCTCCTGGCACTCCTTGGAAACTGTATGGGGCAGTTCTACTCTGTCCTATAGGGTTGCTATGAGGCGGAATTGACTCAACGGCACTGAGTACTGGGCATGGTGAAGGGTAAGACAGTACACAATACTGAGAGAGCCAGCACAACCTGTACAAGGCAAGGTCATGGAAGCTCCATAGTCACATCCAAACTCCCTGAGCGACCAAATTGCTGGGTTGAGGGTTGTGGGGACCATGGTCTCGGGGAGCATCTAGCTCAATTGGCATGACATGGTTAGAAAGAAAATGTTCTATATTCTACTTTGGTGAGTAGCGTCTGGGGTCTTAAAAGCCTGTGAGCAGCCATCTAACGTACTCCACTGGTCTCACCCCTTTGGGAGCAAAGGAGAACGAGGAAATCGAAAGATACAAGGGAAAGATTGGTCCAAAGGACTACCACAGCCTCCACCAGACTGAGTCCAATACAACAAGATGGTGCCTGGCTACCACCACTGACTTCTCTGACAGGGATCACAACAGAAGGTCCCAAACAGAACTGGAGAAAAATTAGAACAGGATTCTAACTCACAAAAAAAGTCCAGACTTGGTGGCCTGACGGAGACTGGAGAAACCCTGAGAGTATGGCCCCCAGACACCCTTTTGGCTCAGTGATGAAGTCACTCCCAAGGTTCACCCTTCAGCCAAAGATTAGACAGGCACATAAACAAAACGAGACTGAAGAGGCACGACAACACAGGGGCAAGGACTAGAAGGCGGGAGAGGATATATAGGGAACCCAATATCGAGAAGGGAGAGTGTTGACATGTTTTTAACCAATATCATTAAACAATATGTGTGCTAACTCTTTAATGAAAAACTAGTTTGTTCTGTAAACCTTCATCTAAAGTACAATAAAATAAAAAAGAGAAAGTTTAAAAAAGGAATAAAAAGATGAATTGCATTGGGCAAATCTCCTTCAAAAGACCTCTTCAAAGTGTTAAAAAGCAAAGATAACACCTTGAAGACTAAGTGCGCCTGACCCAAGCCATGGTATTTTCAATCGTCTCATGCATGTGAAAGCTGGAGAATGAATAAGGAAGACTGAAGAAGAATTGATGCCTTTGCATTGTGGCGTTGGTGAAGAGTATTGAATATACCATGGACTGCCGAAAGAATGAACAAATCTGTCTTGGAGGAAGGTCAACCAGAATGCTTCATAGAAGCAAGGATTGCTGGACTACATCTCACATACTTTGGCATGTTATCAGGAGGAATCAGCCCCAGGAAAAAACACCATGCTTAGTAAAATAGAGGATCAGTGAAAAACAGCAACACCATCAATGAGGTGGATTGACACAGTGGCTGCAACACTGGGCAGAAACACAGCAATGAGTGTGAGGATGATGCCAGTCAGGGCAGTGTTTCGTTCTTTTGTACATAGGGTCACTATGAGTTGAAACTGACTCAATGGCACCTAACAACAACTAACCTGTTGCTATTACTGGGTGTCATTGAGTCTACCCCTTGTGTTACCGAGTAGCCCGGCTCTACAGGGTTCTCTTGGCTGTAATCTTTATGGGAGCCCTTGGCCAGGCCTTCTTCAGCTGTCCCACTGGGAGTGTATGTACCAGCCACCAACCAATCTTCTGATTAGTGTATGAGTCGGACTTGGGTTAGAGTTTTTTTGTTTTGAGAACTTAACTATTATACTACTACAGCTCCTATAGTTGTCATAGTAGTTGTTGTTGTTATGTGCCAGCAAGTCAATTCTGACACATAGTGACCCTATAGGACAGAGTAGAAGTGCCCCATAGGGTTTCCAAGTCTATAATCGTCACAGGAGCTGATCGCCAGGTATTTCTTCCATGGAGCTGGTGGTGGGTTCAAACCAGACCTTTGCAGTTATCAGATGAGTATTTAACTGTTGTGCCACCAGGGCTCCAAAAGGTGGAAAAATCAATGTTCACTCTAACAGTTTCATGATGTACATTCAGATAATCACATAATATCACGAATTTTAAACATTCAAATATTCATTCCTTTACACGTTGTTGTTGTTGTTGGGTGCTGACGGGTCGATTCTGACTATAGTGACTTCACAGAACAGAGTAGAGCTGCCCCATAGGGACTCCTAGATTGTAATCTTTAGAGGAGCAGATTGCCAGGTCTTTTCTCCCATGTAGCCACAGCTGCGTTTGAACGGCAGTCCTTTCAGTTAGCAGGTGAGCACTTAACCATCGCACAACTAGTCTGTTAATTTCTAATTTCACTTCTTCCCCTCAAACTCTGGAAACCCCGGTGGCACAGTGGTTAAAAGCTACGGCTGCTAACCAAAACGTAAGCAGTTCGAATCCACCAGGAGATCCTTGGAAACCCTGTGGGGCAGTTCTACTCTGTCCTTGATTACTTGAGTCAGGACTTGTTGCATTACATCCCACTTTAACTAACGCCAACCTGTGTATCAAACTAGTCCAGGGATATCTCAGCTTCCGTTCTCTGGTCAGTTCAGACCCCAGCTGCTTCCACACAGCCCTTTCTCTCACCCGGGTAGGTCAGTGGGTGCCGGCCTCAAGTCAGGGAGTTTCTATGACTCCCTCAGCTCCAGAACAACCACAAGTTCCTCTGGTTGCCACGCTTCCCTTTCCTCCGGCCATCTCAGAGTGACCCATCTAGGGTTTGTCAAGTGCTTGCTGTGGGCCAGACAAGGTCTTCTCTGAGCCTTTTCCTTGGGTGAACACTTTTGATGACCCCCACAAGCACAGACATCACTAGTCCCATTTAACAGCTGAGGAATGCCAGCCGCCATCTAAGACACAACTCTTGGTCTTTACTCATCAGAGCAAAAGAGAAAGAAGGAAACCAAAGTCTCAGAGAAGAAGCTAGTCAACAGGGCTAACAGCCTACACAAGCCATGGCCTCATCTACCCTGAGACCGGAAGAACTAGATGGTTCCTGGCTACCTCGACCAATTACTCGGATAAGGGCCGCACTATATGGACCCTGCTAGATTGGGAGAAAAAAGCGAAACAGAACTCAATATCTTAAAAGTCCACACTTATTGGACCAGTTGATATTAGAGGACTCCCTGAGACTATTGCCCTGAGATATTCTTTAAATCTTGAACTGAAACTACCTCCTGAGGTCACCTTTGAGCAAAATAACAGGTTGGTACACAAAATTATATTACCCATGAGTTCAGTGCTCCCTTAAAAAACCACCTATATGAGACCAAAAGGTCAACAATTACTCCAAAGCAAAGATGAGAAGATAAGGGGGCAGGGAAACTAGAGGACTGGAAATGGAAGAGCCAGAACACAATTAAAGAGAATGTTGACACGTTGTGAAAAATGTAACTAATGTCACTGAATAATTTCCACAGAAACGGTCAAACGGGAACCTAATTCGCTGTGTAAACTTTCACCAATAAAATATAATTAAAGGAAAAAATGGCTGAGGACACTGTGCCACAGAGTGTAAGCTCTCTCTGCCTAAAACAGCACAGTGAGGATTAGGGAGCCAGGCTCAAGTTCCAAGCATCTGCCTTCAGAGCCCCCACCCCTGACCTCCTCACTGGTCCACCAGCAAAGCCCACCTCCTGATGAGGAAGTCCTGGCGCAGTGTCTACCACCAAGAGCTTCTCTCTGAGGGCAGGACTTAGAATGGCCACTTGGGCCCTGCCCTGAAGACACAACAAGACATCCACATCTTAGTCTGCAGAGAATGCTCACCTCCATCTCTGCACTAGATTGTCCCACAGACTGAGGGACATTCAGTATTATAGTTCCTCTCTGTGACCTGGTGACAGAGTCGATAATCGCTCAGCTGCTAACCAAAAGGTCAGTGGTTCAAACCCACCAGCAGCTCCATGGGAGAAAGGACCCAGAGATCTCCTTCCATAAAATGGTTACTGCCTTGGAAACCCTATGTGGCAGTTCTCTGTCACATGGGGTTGCTATGAGTTGGAACTGACTCTATGGCAATGGGTTGGTATGTTACTAGTGAGATCCCTGGGTGACAAAAGTGTTTTTTGCTTGAGTATTAACATATTCATTGGCGGTTTGAACTTACTCAGAGACGCCACGGAAGAAAGGCCTGGCAACCTGCTTTAGTAAAGATTGTTATTGTTGTTGGGTTCTGTTGTACAAATTCCAACTCATAGCCACCCTACAGGACAGAGTAGAACTGCCCCCAAAGGATTTTCTTGGCTGTAATTTTTAAAGGAGCAGGTCGCTAGGTGTTTCTCTCTAGGAGTCAATGGGCGAATTCAAACCACCAACCTTTCAGTTTGCAGCTGAGGGCTAAATCATTTCACCACCAGGGCTCCATTCCTAGAAAATTCTATGGAGGAGTTGTACTCTGTAATACATGGGTTGCTGTGAGTCAGAATCGACTGGATGACAACAGGTTTGTTTTGTTTTGATTAATGTGACCAGTATTGTGACTCCATGTATGCAGAATAGAACAGTCATAGCCTCCTCTTTGACTCTGTTGCCCAGCAAGTAGTAGAAGATGCTCATGTTGTGGTTGTTGGATTCATTCAGTCAGTCAGTCAGTCAGCCAGTCAGCTGGCAGTACCTCCCTCACTCCAGGGACACTTCCCCATCTTGCATGCCACATGGTTCTTCCTCAGGCCCCTCCTGAGTCGCACGCCAGGCAGGACTCGCCCTCCTGAGCATCTACAAGCTGTAACCCACAGAGCCTGGTCAGCCAGCGCCTGCTTTCCTGGAGTGAACAGTGGTGTGTGAGGTGAAGCCCACAGACAGAGAGCCAGGAGCTGGGGGTAGGATCTTCCTCTGCTGTGTGTGACCCCATTGGGACTCCATCTAGAAAGAAGAAGTGGTTTCCCTCCGGGGCTCTGACAGCATGTGGTGTGAGGTTCTACTTCTGTGGTTAGTCACTTTTCTGACCTCGTCCCTGAGCTTCCTGTTGGGGCTCTTTTCAGTCCTCTGACACCAGGGCCCCGTGCTCCTGACTCCAAAGATGCTGCTGCTGCTGTTGCCCCTGCTGTGGACAGGTGAGTGGCCAAGGGGATGGGGCAGTGGTGCTGGGGCTGGACCTGTGGCTGACTCTTGTTTCCTACAGGGTCCCTTGCTCAAGATAATGCATTCCGATTGCAAATGAACAAGTCAGTGACAGTGCAAGAGGGTCTGTGCATCCTCGTGCCCTGCTCCGTCTTCTACCCCCGGCGGGGCTGGATTGACTCTGACCCAGCTCGAGGCTACTGGTTCCGGAATGAGTCCAATTACTTCTCCGACGCTCCAGTTGCCACAAACGACGCAGGCAGAAAAGTGCGAGAGGAGACCAAGGGCCGATTCCACCTCGTTGGAGACCCCCGAGATTATAACTGCTCCCTGGACATCAGAGACGCCAGGATGGCAGACAAGGGATCATACTTCTTTAGGATCGTCAGAGGATCTTACGTGTTATATAATTTCAATCATTACCAGCTCTATGTACATGTGACAGGTAAGGATTGGGGTCAAGGAGAGGCCACAGGGGAGGAGGGTGGTTCCTAGGACAGGGTTGGGGTAGGACCCCCTCCTCCTCATCGTGGGAGGGAATGAGGGGAACAGGATGCTGGGGCTGGCTGGGGATGAGTCAGCCTGACTGAGACAGAAGCTGCTTTAGGGAACGCCTAGGGATTCCAATTCCAGGGCCTTGGTTTCTCTCTCTCCCCAGCCCTGACACAGACACCCAACATCCACATTCAGGGGACCCTCGAATCTGGCCACCCCACAAATATAACTTGTAAGGTGCCATGGGCCTGTAAGAGGGGGATGCCTCCCACCTTCTTCTGGATTGGGGTCGCCGTCACATCCCTGGGCTCCAAGACTCCCAACTCCTCAGAGCTGACATTCACCCCAGAGCCACATCACCATGGCACGAACCTCACCTGTCGAGTGACCTTCCCTGGAGCAGGTGTGGCCACAGAGAGTACCATCCAGCTCAATGTGTCCTGTGAGTCTGGGGAGGGACACTTGGGTCTCTGAGGGCAGTGGGTGTTGTGGGAAGTGGGGCAGAGCCTGAGATGCTTGGTTCTGGGTCCTGGAAGAAGGGCCTGGTGAGAAAGAGGGCACTAGGCTGCACTTCCTTCCTATTTCTCTAGTTTCTGAGGGAAAAGGGCTGTCATGGATTAAACTGTGTCCCCCCAAAGTACGTGTCAACTTGGCTAGGCCATGATTCCCAGTATTGTGTGATTCTGCACCATTTTGTCATCTGATGTAATTTTCCAATGTGTCATAAATTCTACCTCTAAGATGTTTATGAGGCAGGATTAGAGGCACTTGTGTTAATGAGGCAGGACTCAATCTACAAGATTAGGTTGTGTCTTAAACCAATCTCTTTTGAGATATAAAAGAGAGAAGTGAACAGAGAGACATAGGGACCTCATACAACCAAGAAAGCAGTACCAGGAACCTAGTGCATCCTTTGGACCTGAGATTCCTGAGCGGATAAGCTCCTAGACCAAGGGAAGATTGATGACAAGAACTTTCCCCCAGAACTGACAGAGAAAGAAAGCCTCCCCCTGGAGCTGGCACCATAAATTTGGACTTCTAGTCTTCTAGACTGTGAGAAAATAAATTTCTCTTTGTCGAAGACATCCACTTACTGTATTTCTGTCATAATAACACTAGATAACTAAGACAAGGGCCAACACCCATCTTCCTGCCACTGAAATTTCTGTCTGTCCAGATGCTCCACAAAACATGACCATCAGTGTGTTCTGGGAGAATGGCACAGGGAGGGAGGAGCTGCTCCTCTCTGGGGCTGTGGTGGACATGAAGTCACTGACCCTCAGAGCAGAGATGGGGTCTCACAATTCAGAAGGGAGTAGGTCTCAGTTAAGGTGTGGGGACAACAGAGGTAGGAAGTCCCCCACTCACTCATCAGCCTACAACTGGCTTCCCCTCAGCCCTGACCTTGCTATCACCAAGGCCATCCATGGCCTTCTCCTTGCCAAGCCCAGTGCGTCTAGCTGTCACTAGTGCCAGGGCTCTGTTCCCATCCCAAACCCTGCCCTCATGCCTCTCAGGAGCTGGACCCTAATCAGTCCTTTAGTTTGGTTTTTGTGTGGGTTTTTCTTAAAATGTTTTATTGTGCTGAAAATATATATAACAAAATATTTGCCAATTCAGCATTTTTTTATGTACAATCCGGTGATACTGGTTTTTTGTTCCTCATGTTGTGCAACTCTCACCACTATCAGTTTCCAAATAATTCCACCACCATTAACAGAGACTCAGTGCCCCCAAGCTAAGACTTCCCCATTTCCCCTCCCTCTCACCCCTGGTAAAAAAAAAAAAAAAGGTAGCCACCGATTAACTTAGATCTCTATATGTTTGTCAGTTTCATATTAGTGGGATCATACAATTTTTTTATGACTGGCTTATTTCACTCAGCACAATGTGTCCATCATGACTCTGTGCCTTTTCAATTATGGATATACTATAAATTACTTAATTGATTCTCCATTGGTCGAAAATTATACTGTTTCCAATCTTCTACTGTGATGAATAACTTGTACAAACATTTCTCATTTGTGTGTGTCTATCTATAGAATAATTTGCTAGAAAGTTTAGATCAAAGAGTATATTTGTAATCCCTACAGATATTGACAAATCGTGCTATTTACACTCCCATCAGCAATGTGCCTATTTCCCTTTTAAAGATAATTCGACTTTACTGATATCATCAGTGAATTCATTGTAATTTAAATTTGCATTTTCATTTTGTGAGTAGGTTGAGTACCTTTCATTGTGTTTAAGAACCATTCTTTAAAAGTCTGTTGACATTTTCTTAATGATTTGAAGAAGTTCTTTTCACATTAAGGAAATTAGTTGTTTGTTAATTGAAAAGATTTGTTTCCAGCTTGTTGGTGGCCTTTTGACTTAGTGTATGGTCTTTTTGCTAGGCAAAAAAAAAAGTGGTTTTATTTTTATTTAGGTGCATTCAGTGGTGCGCTGGAGTCAGCTGTCACCAGTTGGCAAGAGCCAATTTTGTGCATCTTTTCCCAACTCTGAGTTCAGTGATTTCAAATCAAGTGCTTGAAATTGGCCATGATGGGAATGTTTACACCATGGAAACTGGCAAATGCTACAAATCAGAGGGGTGTTTTTTGTTTGTCTGTTTTAATGGCTGTTAAACATCTAGCAGTAAACCCAGAGTCCTATCTAAGGAAAATAGTACCTATGGCAAGCACAGGCAGTGAGAGTAATGAGTGCCCAGGGACAATCTCTAAATTGTACATCCCCCCAATATCAATAGACGTTGATAGCAGTGATGTGCCAGTAGAAATGCCTTCCCTCCCCTCATCTAGCTGCCTCAGTCAGACACCTTTCAGATTTTTGGCATCTCAAAAGGTCATTCTGTGCCTCAACTGGAGCCTCCTTGGACTTGTGCCTGGAGGAAAGTGTCTCCCTCTGCCCCCACCAGATTGGGAATTCCAGAACACTTAATTGTGCTTATGGGAAACTTTTACATAGACCAAGAGGCAGTTGTTCGGAAAGAACAAGGGAATACTGATTGGTTTAAAGTCAGGAAATGTGTGTGCCAGGGTTGTATCTTTTTACTGTACCTACTCAATCTGTATGCTGAGCAAATAATATGAGAAGCTGAACTATATGAAGAAGAATGGGGCATCAGGATTGAAGGAAGACTCATTAACAACCTGCATTATGCAGATGCACAACCTTACTTGCTGAAAGTGAAAAGGACTTGAAGCTCTTACTAATGAAGATCAAAGACCACAGCCTTCAGAATGGATTGCATCTCAACATAAAGAAAACAAAAATCCTCACAACTGGACCAATGAGCAATATCATGATAAATGGAGAAAAGATTGAAGTTGTCAAGGATTTCATTTGACTTGGATCCACAATCAACAGCCATGGAAGCAACAGTCAAGAAATCAAATGACACATTGCATTGGGTAAATTTGCTGCAAAGGACCTCTTTAAAGTGTTGAAAAGCTAAGATGTCACCCTGAAGACTAAAGTCACTTAACCCAAGCCATGGTATTTTCAATCGTATCATATGCATGTCAAAGCTGGGCAATGAATAAGGAAGACCGAAGAAGAATTGACACCTTTGAATTGTGGTGTTGACGAAGAATATTGAATACTCCATGGACTGGCAAAAGAATGAATAAATCTCTCTTGGAAGAAGTACAACCAGAATGCTCCTTAGAAGCAAGGATGGAGAGGCTGCGTCTTACATACTTTGGGCATGTGGTCAGGTGGGATCAGTCCCTGGAGAAGGACATCCTGCTCGGCAAAGTACAGGGTCAGTGGAAAAGAGGAAGACCCTCAATGAGGTGGATTGACACAGTGGCTGCAACGATGAGCTCAAGCATAACGATTGTAAGAATAGCTCAAGACTGGGCAGTGTTTCATTCTGTTGCGCATAGGGTTGCTATGAGTCGGAACCGACTCAATGGCACCTAACAACAACAACTGCCCTCACCTCACTACGCTTTTTTGTCTACCATGTTTGAGGAGGGCATTGAGCCATACTTGGTTAATAGGAACTGCTCGGTGGCGTCCCCCCAAGTGGCACCCAGGGCATGTGCCATACTGATCATACCCTTAGATACACCTCTGAGTAAACCACTGGTTGCCTTTATCAGTCTTTTTTTAATGCCTCTGACTTTCCTCACTCTAGCATTACTTTTAAATTTTGCCACAATTTCATCTAGTAGCAACATCTCTGTTGTTGTGAGGTGCCATCGAGTCTATTTTCAACTCAAAGCAACCTCATGTGACAGAGTAGAACTGCCCCATAGGGTTTTCTAGCTATAATCTTCACAGAAGCAGGTTGCCAGGTCTTTTCTCACATGGAGCCACTACCTGGGTTTGGACTGCAGACCTTTAAGTTGGCAGCCAAAGCTTAACTGTTGACCATCAGGGCTCCTTAACCTCATCTCTAAGCACTTCCAAACATACCAATTTACTCAAGCCCTACACAGGACTATGGAAACCCTGGTGGCGTAGTGGTTAAGTGCTATGGCTGCTAATCAAAAGATCAACATTTGGAATCCACCAGGCCCTCCTTGAAAACTCTGTAGGGCAGTTCAACTCTGTTCTATAGGGTCTCTATGAGTTGGAATCAGCTCGATGGCAAGGGTTTATTTTTTATTTTATTTTTTTTTAATAGGACTATGATCATGCAAGGCCTTTTTAGCTTTCAGCTGTAGGTCCCCCTCCTGTACCTTTTTCCCATAATGTCCTTCCATGCCAACATCACCCTATCTGTTGTTCATGCTCTACTTAAACCTTTCCTCCTCCATGAAGCTCTCCCTGCCCTGATAGTCTCCACAAACTGCCCATTTTCAGGACTTCTTTTTTCAGTGCGAGTCCATCACTAAAGGTGTCATTTGGCCTTGTGAGTATCTGCTTTTGAGTGTCTCACTCATGAGACTGTGAGCAACTCAGACACAGCTAAATTAAACAGACCTCAGTGAACTGTTGTTGAAAGACCAAATGGCTAGATTCTTGGAGGTAAATCTGGGATCCAAGTTGGCAGAGATAGCCAATACAGGAGGTATAGGATCCAAGAGAAGTCAGACAAATGCACATGGGCCTCTTGGAAAAATGACAGTCTGCTCCTAGCCCTGTTCCCTTGGGACTGAACCCAGACAGTACGAACCCATCAACAAATGAAGAGAAGAGACAAATCCATGTGTGGTGGAAGGAAAAAAAAGACAGAGGCCCTAAGCTGGGTCTATCTGGGCTTAGCTTTCTCTCCATCTCTCCAGGACCTGAAGCCCTGGGCAATGGCTCATTTCTTCCAGTCTTGCCAGTCCCTGTGTCTGGCCTGTGTCTCCAGCAGCAATCCCCCTGCCTGGCTGAGTTGGGAATGGGGAAGCCTAACCCTAAGCTCCTCGCACCCCTTGAATCCCGGGGTCCTGTAATCACCTCGGGTGGAGCTGGGGGACAATGAAAAGCACATCTGCCAAACTCAGAACCTGTTGGACTTCCAGGAAGCCACTCTGAGCCTCTCTGTGAAGAGTGAGTTGGGGGAAAGACATCTAGCAAGGTGAGAGGAACCTGCTGAATCTTTTCTTTCTACACCACCCCCTCTCACCCCTGCCAGCTGCTCAGGCCCTCCTGATCCTGGGAGACCAAGGTTCTGCACTGCAGCTGCTCTGCCCAAGCCTGGCCAGCCCCTTACCTACACTGGCAGGTTGGGGACAGGCTGGTGGAGGGGAACAGCAGCAACGCCGCCTTCACGGTCACATTTTTCTCAGCTGGGACATAGGCCATCAGCTCACTGAACCTCAGCTTAGAGCTCAGCTCTGGCCTCAGGCTCAGCTATGATGCCCAGAATGCCCATGGGAACCAGAGCGTCACTCTCCTGCTGCTGCCAGATCAGGTGGAGGGTATGAAATTTGATGCCTAAGGAAGGAGATGACATGATTCTGGATCCTAGGAGACACTGAAAGTATGAGAAACGGGTCTGAGCCCAGGGCAAGAAGAGACTGTGGTTCAGGGTTCTGAGTCCTTTGGCTAGAGAGCAAGTTGGGGGAACAGGGGGCTGTAGTCATATATGGTGGGGGGGGGACAAAGGGGCCCTTGATGGAAGTGGGCACACACGTGGATCATGGATTTGCAAAGACTGCAAGTTCAGATGCCTGATTAGGAGGACTGAGGCTCACTTGAATTCTCACTTGTCTGCAGGGGAACCAAGGACCTGGTCAGGAATAGCTCAGGGTGCCTCCTGGGGAGCCGGCATCACTGCCCTGCTCACTCTCTCCTTCTGCCTCATCTTCTTCACGTGAGTGTTGGCCCCAATTTGGTTGAAGGCTTGCAGTGGTGGTCATAGTAATAGGCACAGCTCAAAGGATCTCCAAAACCTGATGCCCATAGCTGTAGGAACTTGGAAATGTGGTGAAGTTTGGGAAGAGTGTAGCTAGTCTAAGTAACATCAAGAATTTAGCCTCCTTGACCTTGTTGGTGTTGGCGTTGAGGCAGTCCTTGACCGTACAATGGAACAAGATGCTGCCCCGTTCTGCACCATCTACGTAATGCATTGGGGATTGGACCACTGTGATCCATAGGGTTTTCATTGGTTGATTTTAGGAAGTAGATCACCAGGACTTTCTTTCTAATTCATCTTAATCTGAAAACTCTACTGAAAAACCTGTTCAGTATCATAGCAACACAAAGCTTCCATTGATAGTTGGTGGCTGTACTTGAGGCGCATTGACTGGGAGTTGAGCTTAGAAGGCGAGAATTCTACCAGTGAGCCACCAGTGCCTCTTTGATTTTATTAGAGATCTATTTCCCCTATCCTGCTCATCCTGATTTTTTTAATGCCTAGCATGCACACACACAGGTACACATCTCCACACCACCACCACCACAGTGGTGACGATGCCTGGCTTCTGATAACTACGGCCCTTATTTTGTCTAAACAGTTCACCAGCTCTATGATTCTGGGCAAGTCATTTAACATTTCAGAGGTGTCATTTTTCTTCCTGTGAAAGTGGGACAATACTATCTATTTCATATGTTTAAAACACTGTGCAAGCAATTACTGTTATTATTACCGTTCAACACTCATAAAGATTATGTCCTGATTTTACATCTTAGACTCCAAAATAACTCAAGTGAGGTACTGGCATTTTGTAGCTTCAAAACCTTAAGAATCCATTCAAAATTTATCTTGAAGAGGATAAATACTAAGATAAACACCACACAGGTAGACTCCAAGAGTATGGGGGCATTGGTGGTTCAGTGGTAAAATTCATGCCTTCCACGTGGGTGATCTGGGTTTGATTCCCAACTAATGCACCTCATGCACAGCCCCCACCTGTCAGTGGAGGCTTGTGTGCTGCTATGATGCTGAACAGGTTTCAGTGGATATTCCAGACTAAGACGGACTAGGAAGAAAGATCTGGTGACCTGAAAATCAACCAATAAAAAGTCTATGGAACACAACCGTCAGCTCCACAATCATGGGGATGATGCAGGCCCAAGCAGCAATTCCTTCCATTGTGCACAGGGTTGACAAGAGTTGGGCGCCAACTCTACAGCAGCTAACAACAACGATAGGCTCCGTGATGAGGTGCATACTCGGGCAAGGACAAAGAAGAAAAAAAAGAATTTAGCCTCCTGCCATCTCAGCCAGGGGTAGGATCTGTTGCCAACCCCTGGCTCCAGCTGTGGAGGAGGAGAGTGCATCTGTTTTGTTCATGGTCTGAATCTAGACAGCAGCCCTCACTTCCCTGGTTCAGTCACCTTTTCTAGGTGCCTAACAGAGACCCAGGCTGGAAGAGCAGGTTGAAAGACTCTGCTCTCTTTGCTCAGAGTGAAGATCTACAAGAAGAAAAGAGCTGAAGCAGCAGCAAGCATGGATGATGTCCATCCTGTGTTGGGTACCTCCCCCCAAGTGAGTGATGTGGGCATCTTTTCATCCAGTGTCCCACCTGGGCATCTCCCTGGGGATGGTCCACAGGACCATATCAGGAACTCAGCATGTCAAGAACTGAGCTCCAAAATTTCCCCCAAAATTTGTCCTTCCTGCTGTGTTTCCCACTGCAGTCACCCAGGCCAGTGACCTGGGACATTTCCTCCCCGCCTTCCTCTCCCTCATCTCCAAGAGCCAGTAATTCACCAACCAACCAGTTGCCATGGTGTTGACTCTAACTCATGGTGACCCCATAGGTGTCAGAGAAGAACTGTGCTTTGTAGAATTTTCAGGGTCTGGTTTTTTTTTGAAAGTAGATTGCCGGGCCTTTCTTCTGGGTGGACTCGAACCTCCAAGCTTACAGCTAGCAACTAAATGCATTAACTGTTTGCACCACCCGGGGACTCCTAGGACTTATCACACAATTTCATAATCACAGGCCTGTCCCCCACCACACCATGAGCCCGTTGTAGACAAGGGCAAGTATAATTCGTAACTCTGTGATTCTCACTCACAGCATTCTACTTCTGTCCAACAAATTACCATTTGCAATTACATATTTATTTTTTTTGACAATGTGATACTGTCTTCTTGCCCTGATTGTCTGAGGTCAGGAAACCTACCTTATTTGTTTATCATGGCGTGCCCCAAGCCTGGATACAACCTAGGAAGAGTTACTTAACCTCACTCAGTCTGTTTTCACATCTGTAAAATGGAGATAGCAGTTATATCATCCACGGAGGGAAGTATAAGAATTCAGGGATTTAGTAATAAGTACTGGCAGTAACCATTAAGTACTCCACTACTAGCCAAAAGGTTGATGGTTCAAACCCACCTAGAGGCATTTTGGGAGAAGGCATGGTGATCTGCTTCCAAAAGCCTTAAATACCCTATGGAGCAAAAAAATGGAAATGGGTTGTGGTGATGGTTTCACATGATGAAATTAACTAATGTTGTTAAATTGTAATGTAAGAAATGTTAAAATGGCAAATGTTTTGTTGTACATATTTTTACCACAATAAGAAAAGAAAAACCCTATGGAGCAGTTCTACTCTGCACACATGGGGTCACCATGAGTCAGAATCAACTCGATGACAACTAACAAAAACAGCAGGCCATTACAGTGATGAAAATTTGTTAAAGGTGTGAATGAATGAGTGAATCCTCAGGAAATATGTGTGGAATGGATAAATGAGTAAATGTCCATCAGCCACAAGTTCACTTGAGGACACTTGCTTCCTTCTTTTGACCCCAAAAGCATGCTCTGACCCCCTCTGTCATCCCACTCAGGGTCACCTGAATGAATCCTGGTCAAGCAGCCCCTCAGACTACCCAAGCTCAGAGGCAGCAGCCCCCACCTTGAGTGACGAGCAGGAGCTTCATTATGCCTCTGTCAGCTTCCAAGGACCGAGGCCCTGGAACTCTCAGGGGCAGGAGGTCACCAATACAACTGAATACTCAGAGATCAAGATCCGCAAGTGAAGACTCGTCCAGAGCCCCAGCTCTGGCTGGGGCCCAGTGAAGGCATCTCTGAGGAAAATGTGCCTCAGGGACAGATTCTTGAAGAATAGTCAGTTCTCTGGCCAATGGAACGTGGAGTTACTTGAAGTGTGCATTAGTTTCCTGTGGCTGCCGTAACAAGTTACCACATACTAGGTGACTTAAGACAATAGAAATTAATTATTTAACAATTCTGAAAGCTGGAAGTTTGAATTCAGTGTTAGCAGGGCCATGCTCTCTCTGAAGTCTTTAAAGAAAAATCCTCCTTTGTCTCTTCCAGCTTTTGGTAGAGCTAGGCATTCCTTGGCTTATACCAGCATAATTCCAGTCACCATCTTCACATGGCTATCTTCCCTCTGTGTCTCTGTCTCTTCTTCTCTTCTTATGTTGAGTTATGGCCCTCTCTACTCGAGTATGACCTTATGATAACTAATTGCATTTGCTATTTCCAGATAAGGTCATATACACAGGTACTGGGGGTTAGGACTTGAACATATCTTTTTGGAGGACATGACTCAATCCATAACTAAGTGGCTGAAGGTCACAGTTAGAGACTCCTGAGCTTAAATATAGGCTCAGCTACTTATTAAGGGCATTACATCAGAAGCCACTTCACCTCTCTGTGCCTCAGTTTTCTCCTCTGTAAAATAGGCATAATATAGGTGTTCATTATGTACATTGACAAGTGGGAAAATGCAAAATTTGTGTTGTTAAGTATATGTCATGTGTATAACTCTTAACCATGTTTATCTCAACAAGGTGGAAGAAATTTTCAGCTTTTTACTATACTATACACTCGTATTTTGCTTGAACATCTTTAAGATCATGTGCTGTTTTTAAAAGTAAATATTTTTTTAAATGTAACTCTCTGGTTGGAAAAGATATTTGCAGTACATATATCTAACAAAGACTCATATACAGAATATATAAATATCATACAAATCGGTAAGGAATACACAGACAATTCAGTACAAAAAGAGGATATTCAAATGGTCAATAAAATATGGAAAGGTGCTCAACTTCAGTAGTTGTCAAGAAAAAGCATATTAAAAATAGCAATGGCCTACCACTACACAGCCACCAGCCTGGCTAAAATAATAAAAATAACATTAAAAATATCAAGGGTTGGTGTGGATATGGAACTACTGGAACTCTAGTATACTTCTGGTGGGAGTGGGAATTGGTACAACCACTTTGGAAAATGTTTCTGATTCTCTACTAAGGCTGAACATACAAGTTACCAGTTCCACTTCTAGGTGTGTACCCAACTGAAGTGCATAAGAATGTTCACCAAACATATACAAGAAAGTTCATAGCAGCACTAATCCTAATAGCTGAAATATGGAACCTACGCAAATACCCATCAATGGCAAGATGGATGAATAAATTATGGATTATTCAGTCAATGAAAGAGGAAAATAACAATTCAACACAACATGTATGAATCTTACAAACACGATATTGAGTTAAGTAATCAGGGCTTTGAACCTGTTCAGACTGGTTCAGTTATGGCTCACAGAAACAAAGGCAGCTCTTGTGTTGCATAGCAACTAAACCTGCTGCCTGTTGGATTTTGACCTGAATAGGAAACAGGCAACGCTACCCCACTCAAAGATGGCGGCTGACTGCATAGCCTTGAATGTATGTTGCTGTCCACAGTCTTGCCAGTAATTCAGTCTCCCACATCAGCTCCAGAAATTTTGCCACACTATGCCAGAGGCCTGGTGAAACTTCCAGGAGTCTGATGCAGGAGACTGAATTATTGGCAGGACCGTGAAGAGCAACACACATTGAAAGCGGCTCTGTCAGCCTCCATCTTTGAGAAGGGCACCACTGCCTGTCTCCTACTATGGTCAAAATCTGATGGTCAAAAGATTTGGTTGCTGTGCAACACATACTCTGACCCTGTTGCCATTGACTATGACTGAACTGATCTGAACTGCTTTGAAGCCCTGTGTTGTTACGATTGGCCATGGCTGAACCAGTCCAAAACAATATGAAGCCCTGAAAGAAACCCAGACACAAAAGAGTACATACTATGTGATGCCATTGATGTAAAGTTTTAAAACAGCCAATATTAATCCTTGATATTAGAAGTCAGAGCACTGGTTACCATTGGATGGGGTTAGTGACTGGAATGGGGCCAGGAGGGGGACTTCTGGGGGCTCTGGTAAGGATCTGTTTCTGGATCAGAGTGCTAGTTGTTCTGAAGTGTTCGCTCTGTGAAGCGTTTTTAAGTAAAACATTCAAGAGTAAAAGCTTGTGCCCTTTTCTGTATCTGTGCTACTCTTTAACAAAATTTACATAAAATATTTTAAAGATTATTCCTGTGTCTAGCCCTCCAGGGCAGAGACTGTGCTATGTTCAGCCCTGTATTTTCAGTGCCCAGCCTTCCTCTGAAATGACTTGAACTTGATTCAGGTGGGGATAATACCTCCAGGCTCTGCTGATGCCTCCCAGGTCATGTTCCCAGCCCAGACCTCTCTTCTAAGCCACAAATCACTATTCCTCCTGAATATCTCTCCCTGGATGACCCATGGGATCCTTATGTCCCAAACTGGACTACTCATTTTCCATCAAGCCTAGTTCTCTTCAAGGTTCTCCATTCTCCTGGATTTCTCTCCCTGAATGACCCACAGGCTCCTCACTTTCAGTATGTCCCGAACTGGACCCCTCATCTTCCCTCAAGCCTGGTTCTCTTCCAGGTTCTCCATCCAGGTGCCTGATAGCCAATTCCTTGGCAAGGCGAAAGCATCATGCTCCTGCTTCTGGATTGGCTCTAACCTCCCACCAGAACACAGTTTCTGCCTGGCACTCATCTGGTCTTTTAAAACATCCTCCCTGCCCTCCTCCAGTATCTCAGATCCCAATTTATACATCAGGACAGGCTTCTCTCTGCCTGTTCCTCTGAGAGGCCACTGTTTGAACCACTTCCTGAATCCTTTGCACCTCCACTTCCCCCTTTCTTGTTCCCTCTCCCCTGGGGGCTGTCAGATCCTCTGACCACAATATGAAGTGCCTCAAGGCCCAGCTACAAGGTCCTTTCCAGTGTGATACCTTTTTCAATCCCTTCCAATGGGAAGATTCTGGCACTCCCTCATTTGGGATCCCACAGACCTGGGTTTGCCACTCCATCACAGCATTTGTTACAGGATCTAGAGACTGTGGGGGCGGTAGAGGGCGGTGGTTAAAATTTTAAACTCCTTCGAATGTCCATCAATGGATGATGAATGCACAAATGTCCTATATCCATACAAGGGAATATTAATCAGGCGTAAGAAGGAATGAAGTCCTGAAACATGCTACTACATGGAAAAACCTTGGAAACACGCTTAGGGAATGAAGCCAGACATAAAAAAAAAAAGTGAATGAAGCCAGACATAAGAGGCTATATATTGTGCGATCCCATTTATATGAAATAACCAGAATAAGAAAATTCATGGAGACAGAAAGCAGATTGGTAGTTGCCAGAGGCTGGGGGGAGGCTGGAATGGGGACTGACTGCTTAACAGGTATGGGATTTCTTTTGGGGGTGATGAAGAAGTTCTCAAACTAGATAGAGACATTGTTATACGATGTTGCAAATGTACTGAATGTAACTGAATTGGCCACTTTATTTATTTTTTTTTAATATTTTATTGTGTTTTTGGTGAAAAGTTTACACAGCAAAATTTTTAATAATTTTTTTTGTGAAATACAAATAGCAAAATTACAGCAATTCAACAATTTCTACATGTACAACTCAGTGACTTTGATTATATTCTTCAAGTCACGCAACCATCTGTCCTTTTCTGAATTATTCTCCACCATAAACTCACTGCCCCCTAAGCTTCTTATCTAACATTTCAAGTTGCTGTTGTCAATTTGATCCCATACAGACAATTCTTTAAAAGAATACAGTGCTCAAGGTAGACGTTATTTACTAATTAAGCTAAACTATTGTTTGGTTTAAAGAAGACTTCAGGGGATATTTCTGGTTTAAGGTTTATAGATTATCTCAAGGCAATAGTTTCAGGGGTTCATTGAATTGTCCACCTTAAAATGGCTAATTATGTATTTTGTGAATTTCACATCAATAAAAAGATAATAAGCTCTTAAGTCAGACCACCAGGATTCAAATACCTGCTTCACCATTTAACCTCTTGCTGCTTCTATGTGCTCATCTACTAAATGGGGATAATAACAGTACTTTGCTCCTCGGAGTGTTTTCAGGATTAAATGAATTAAGGAATGTCAACTGCATAGCACACTGCCTAGTATATGGGAAGCACCTAGTAACGGTCATCTGTGGGAGGCCAGTCAAAGGCCACTCAGCCAAGGGCCAAATGCCACCAGGATAAGCATTCGACTAGCTAAACAAATTTTTGGCTTCAAGTTATAACCTCCTATCACCAGGTTCTCCACTATCAGATGGGCTTCCCAGTGGTCATGGGAAAAGCTACTTACCCACAAGTTAGCAAAGAAGAAGTGTAAAGTCTATTGCAAGAGTTTGTGGGCAATTTTATTTCACTTCTCTCCCTCATTTTCCAGTCTCATGAAAGTCACCAAGACCCTAATTTGTCCCCTCCTCTTGCCCCCAGCCTCTTTCCACACATCATGCTGCAGTCCTGCCTCACCCAGTCCATCACCAACACCAGCAGAAAGACCTTTCTAATGCTCACCTCCAACTCTGACTCTCCCCTGCTAAACATCTTCCCATGCCTGTCCCTTGCTTTCAAGATGAGGTGCCAACTCCAGTGGAAGTTATTCAAGGGCCTCCACGATCTCACCCTAATCTACCATCTTTGTTATCTAGTGCTGCTATTAGTGGTTCTAATATCACAAGTATGTGGCTTTAATGAACAGAAATTTTTTTCTTATAGTTTAGGAGGCTAAAAGTTTGAATTCAGGGTGCCAGCTCTAGGGGAAGCCTCTGTCAGCTCTTGGGAAAAGTCCTTGTCTCTTTTAGCTACTGTTCCTTTGTTCTTTGGCGATCCTCATGTGGCCTGGCATCTATCTTCCCCCATCTGTGCGTCCTCATTTCTGGGCCTAATTTGCTCTTTTATTTCTGAAAGTGGTTGGTTTATTACTCAGCCTACACTGATACGGCCTCATCAACATAAAAAAGAAAAATCTGTTCCTAAATGGGGTTGCATCCACAGGTATAGTGGTAAGGAGCCAAGATGGTGAAACAGTTAAGCGTTCAGCTGATAACTGAAAGGCTGGTGGTTCAAGCCCACCCAGCAGCTCTACCGGAGAAAGACCCAGTGATCTGCTTCCTTAAAGATTGCTACCACTACTACTACCTGTTGCCATCGAGTCGATTCCGAGTCATAGCGACCCTATAGGACAGAGTAGGACTGCCCCATAGGATTTCCAAGGCTATAATCTTTACAGAAGCAGACTGCCACATCTCTCTCTCACAGAGCAGCTGGTGGGTTTGAATCGCCCACTGTCGGTGAGTAGCCAAGTGCTCAACCACTATGCCACCAGGGCTGCACAACTACCTGTTTTTATTGTGTGCCGATGAGTCAATTCCAACTCATAGTGACCCCATGTGATAGAGTAGAACTGCTCCATCGGGTTTTCTAGGTTGTGATCTTTATGGGAGCAGATTGCCTCATCTTTCTCCCAAGGAACTGCTGGGTGAGTTTGAACCACCAACCTTTCAGATAGCAGCCAAGCATTTAACTGTTGCACCACCAGGGCTCCTACTTAAAGACAGAGCCAAGAAAACCCTAAGGGACAGTTCTGCTCTGTCACATGGGGTCACTACATGTCTGAATATATTTGACAGCTCATAACAATAACAATGGTCAGTATTTCAACACATATTTTTGGGGGACACAATTTAATCCATAACACTTACCTTATCCCCTTCTCTTAGCCACCACCTCTTACACCCCTCAGTCACACATCTGCTGCTTCCTGAAGTTATCAGGTCCCTTTATGCCTCTCCATGGTTTGTTCACATGGTTCCATATCACTGTGATATTGTCTCCTTCCTCCATCTGTGCAGTACACACTCATCTTTTGAGAATTAGCTCCAATATCACTTCCTCAGAGAATGTGCATTCCTCTCCTCTTCCCGTTTTCCCTCTGGTAGGATTAGACAAAAAAAAAAAAGGATTAGAGAAGAATTTTTTTTTAGGATTAGAGAAGAGTTTGTTTACCTCAGCACTATTGCTATTTGAGCATTTGGGGCTAGATGATTCCTTGTTTGGGAAGGGGGCATGTTGCAGTGTAGAATGTTTAGCAACATCCTTGCCACGACCCACTAGACACCAGTAACACACACCCCCACCCCAGCTATGACAGCCAAAAATGTCTCTACACGTTGCAGTCAAGGCCATTCTGACTTTTAGCATGTCTATAGGACAAAGTAGAACTTCACCCTGGGGTTTCTAGGCTGTAATCTTTAGGAAAGTAGATTGCCACATCTTTCTCCCACAGAGACCGCTGACCTTTCCGTTAGCAGCAGAGCACTTAACGGCTGCTCCACCAGGGCTCTTTAAAAATGTGTCTAACCCAGTGCCATCAAAACATGTCTAGACATGGCCAAATGTCCCCAGGGACAGGGGGCAAAGATGCCCAGTTGAGAATCACTGTATTAAAGTCCTCTCCTCTGTGGTACACAGATACCTGAATAGAATGACACTTTTTCTTCAGTTCTTCTTTTCAAGGTCACCACAAACACCATTACTTCACGCCTGGCCAGTTTCAAAACAATCAAGTAAATTTCAGTTTCTTTGCATCAGATTTCTGAAGCAGAACCTTGGGAAACACCTAGGTTTTTCTCCCCATTTCTTCATTTACTCAGGCCAACTATATACTATGCCCTAGGAACATCAAAAAGAAGATACACTTCCTGTCCCCTCAGGCAGAGCTCAAATTCATGAGCTTGAGTTTGGGGAAGGGACAGAAGTATGTAACTTACTAAAATACAGTATGGAGCTTCTGTTGAGGGTGATGGTATAATTTGGAAAAGGATACAGGTAATGGTTGAACAGAAGGAATATAATTAATGTCGCTGAACTGTACATGTAAAGATTGTTGAAATGTCATATGTCTTGTTACATATACATTTGTTGTCGTTATTAGGTGCCACCGAGCTGAACTTGACTCATAGAGACCCTATGCGACAGAGCAGAACTGCCCCACAGGGCTTCCAGGCTGTAATCTTTACTGGAGCAGATCACCAAGTCTTTCTCCCATGGAGCTGCTGGGTAAGTTCAAACCACCAACCTTTCAGTTAGCAGCTTAGTACTTAACCGTTGCACCACCAAGGCTACTTCATATATACTTACCACAAAAAAAAAGTAAAATAAATAAATCACAGTGTGATAACGTCTCTATATAGATGGGCATAGGGTATTAACAGATAACTATATCCCAGGGTCTGGGAAAACAGGGAATTAGAACAGTCTACTCAGAATAAGTCACTCTTGAACTGTACCTTGAGAGGAAAGCAGGAGTTGGTCAAGGAGATGAGAGAGGAAAAGCGTACCAGGTAGTGGTAACATCAGACACAAAGCAAGGAGGTGAGAGAGTGCCGGCAGATGTTTGGATGAGAGTAGACAATCTGCTGTAGCTACAGTTTAGGGTAAGAGGGGACAAGGTCAGTTTATACCCCCTGGAAAGTCTGGCCAGGGTCTTATCTCCAAGTGATGCATAGGGAGACTCGGCTTGCTCCTTCAGACTGTCAAATAAAAACAAATGTAGATTCAAATTCTCATAGAACCCATACTTCAGGGAGCCATTGAGGCTAGATGAACCCCAAAAACTATTGCCTTGAGATAATCATTAAACTTTAAACCAAAAATATCCCCTGAAGTCTTCTTTAAACCAAACAACAATATGGCTTAATCAGTAAAGAATGCCTACCTTGAGCACTGGTCCTTTTAAAGAACCATCTCTATGGGATCAAATTCACAATAGCAACTCAAAAGGTTAAATAGGAAGCTTAGGGGATAGTGAGTTTGTGTCAATGAGGGAGGAACAATCCAGGAAAAAGAGGGTGGGTATGGTTTCACAACTTGAAGAATGTGATCAACGTCACTGAATTGTACATGTAGAAATTGTTGAATTGGTGTATGTTGTGCTGTGTATATTCAACAACAATTTTTTAAAAATATAGACTTAGGTAAGGAGAGAGTTTATTCAAAAATATTCAAAAGGATTATTCCAATAAGGGGAAAAGGACTATTGCAATAGGGAGAATGCTCTAACCATGAGATCTGCAAGCATCTCAAATAAATTAATGAATGCAAAATTGTGTAAATAGATGAATGACACAGATATACAGGCAGAAAAGAACTTTTCTTTTATAAGGAGGGGTAAACAAAGCTATAAAGAATCAGATGTGGGGGAATGGGATGAATATGGATGGCAGGGTGTTTTTCCCTGAGGTCAGATGATTCTCAGGACAGGCCCATTTGGAGGGGTCGTTCTGCATTCCAATGCTCAAGTGTGGTCCAAAGTTCAAAGGACTGGAGGAAGGAGCGAAGTTTAAGTAAAATTTGGTCAAATTAGCATGCATTTTTGTTCAGATTGGCCTTTGAGGAGAAGCAATTCAGCCGGTCATTTTTGGGACAAAGAATGGGAATTTGGAGGGTCCATGTCTGGTCTTTTGAAGATGAGCCCCTCAGGTTAGAAGGCACTCAAAAGATGACTGGAGAAGAGCTGCCTCCTCAAAGTAGAGTCATCCTTAATGACATGGATGAAATCAATCTTTCAGTACCTTCATTTCCTGGTGTGGTATGGCTGAAAATGAGAAGAAACAGCTGCAAACATCTATTAATAATCAGAACATGGAATGTAGGAAGTATGAATCTAGGAAAATTGGAAGTCGCCAAAAATGAAATGGAATACATAAACATTGATATCCTAGGCATTAGTGAGCTGAAATGGACTGGTATTGGCCATCCTGAATCAGACAGTCATGGTCCACTATGCCAGAAATGACAACTTAAAGAGGAACGGCATTGCATTCTTTGTCAAAAAGAACATTTCAAGATCTATCCTGAAGTACAACCGTGTCAGTGATAGGATAATACCTACAAGGAAGACCAGTTAATACAGCTATTATTCAAATTTACACACCAATCACTAAGGCCAAAGAGGAAGAAATAGAAGATTTTTACCAACTTCTGCAGTCAGAAATTGATAGAATATGCAATCAGGATGCATTGATAATTACTGGAGATTGGAATGTGAAAGTTGGAAACAAAGAAAGATTGGTAGATGGAAAATATGCCCTTGGTGACAGGAACAATGCCGGAGATCGAATGATAGAATTTTGCAAGACCAACGACTTCTTCATTGCAAATACCTTTTTTCACCAACATCAATGGCAACTATACACGTGGACCTCACCAGATGGAATAGACAAGAATCAAATCTACTACATCTGTGGGAAGAGGTGACACAGAAGCTCAATATTATCAGTCAGAACAAGGCCAGGGGCCAACTGAGGAACAGACCATCAATTGCTCATATGCAAGTTCAAGTTGAAACTGAAGAAAATTAGGATAAGTCGACGAGAGCCAAAGTATGACCTCAATTATATCCCTCCTGAATTTAGAGAACATCTCTAGGATAGATCTGACACATTGAACACTCATGACCAAAGACCAGACGAGTTGTGGAATGACATCAAGGACATACATGAAGAAAGGAAGAGGTCATTAAAAAGACGGGAAAGAAAGAATAGACCAAAATGGATGTCAGAAGAGACTGTGAAACTTGCTCTTGAACATCGAGAAGCTAAAGCAAAAGGAAGAAATGATGAAGAAAAAGAGTTGAACAGAAGATTTCAAAAGGCGGCTCAAGAAGACAAAGTATTATAATGAAATGTGCAAAGACCTGGAGATGGAAAACCAAAAGGGAAGAACATGCTCAGTATTTCTCAAGCTCAAAGAATAAAAGAAAAAATTCAAGCTTCGAGTTGCAATATTGAAGGATACTACAGGGAAAATATTAAATGACGCAGGAAACTTCAAAAGAAGATGGAATACACAGAATCACTATACCAAAAAGAATTGGTTGATGTTCAAACATTTCAGGAGGTACCATATGAGCAGGAACCAATGGTACTGAAGGAAGAAATCCAAGCTGCACTGAAGGCATTGGCAAAAAACAAGACTCCAGGAATTGATGGAATACCAATTGAGATGTTTCAACAAACGGATGCAGTGCTGGAAGTACTCACTCATCTATGCCAAGAAATTTGGAAGACAGCTATCTGGCCAACCAACTGGAAGAGATCTATATTTATGCCTATTCCCAAGAAAGGCAATCCCATCAAATGCAGAAATCATCAAACAACATCATTAATATCACATGCAAGTAAAATGTTGCTGAAGATCATTCAAAAGTGGCTGCAGCAGTATATCAACAGGGAACTGCCAGAAATTCAAGCCGGATTCAGAAGAGGATGTGGAACCAGGGATATTGTTGCTGCTGTCAGACGGATCCTGGCTGAAAGCAGAGAATACCAGAAGGATGTTTACCTGTGTTTTATTGCCTATGCAAAGGCATTCAACTCTGTGGATCATAACAGTAAATGACATTGTGAAGAATGGGAATTCCAGATTGTGCCCATGAGGAACCTGTACATAGATCAAGAGGCAGTCATTCAAACAGAACAAGGGGATACTGCATGGTTTACAGTAAGGAAAGGTATATGTCAGTTTTGTATCTTTTTACCATACCTATTCAATCTGTATGCTGAGAAAATAATCTGATAAACTGGACCATATGAAGACGAATGGGGCATCAGGATTGGAGGAAGACTCATTAACAACCTGCATTATGCAGATGACGCAATCGTGCTTGCTGAAGGTGAAGAGGACTTGAAGCACTTACTAATGAAGATCAAAGACCACAGCCTTCAGTATGGATTACACTTCAACATAAAGAAAACAAAAATCCTCACAACTGGACAATTAAGGAACATCATGATAAACAGGGAAAAGATTGAAGTTGTCAAGGATTTTGTTTTACTTGGATCCACAATGAACACCTATGGAAGCAGCAGTCAAGAAATCAAAAGACACATTGCACTGGGCAAATCTGCTGCAAAAGACCCCTTTAAAGTGTTGGAAAGCAAAGATGTCACCTTGAAGACTAAGGTGCACCTGACCCAAGCATGGTGTTTTCAATTGCCTCTTATGCATGTGAAAGGTGGACAATGAATAAGGAAGACCAGAAAAGAACTGACACCTTTGAATTGTGGTGTCGGAGAAGAATATTGAATATACCATAGACTGCCAAAGGAATGAACAAATCTGTCTTTGAAGATGTACAACCAGAATGCTCCTTTGAAGCAAGGATGGTGAGACTACGTCTCACACACTTCAGACATGTTGTCAGGTGGGATCCATCCCTGGAGAAGGACATCGTGCTTGGTAAGGTAGAGGGTCAGTGAAAAAGAGGAAGATCCTCAATGAGATGGACTGACACAGTGGCTGTAACAACAGGCTTAAGCATAACAATGATTGTGATGATAGCACAGATAGGGCAGTGTTCCATTCTGTTGTACACAGGGTCGCTACGAGTCGGAACCGACTCGGTGGCACCTAACAACAACATGCCTGGTCTTGTCATAGGCAAGCAAGGGAGCCATCTGCAAGTCTTATCTAAGCCATATGGGAAAGGGTAGTTTCTTGTAGTAAGTCATTTCTGGAATACAGAAGGGTGTTCTCAGCCTTCGCTGTTTACTAGTAGCACAAGGCTCAGGTAAAATTCAACATTGCCAAGGCTTTTCCCTCTCTTTCCTGCATATAAATTCCTAAGCAATTATCAAGACTCACCTAAGCATAAAGCCAGGGTAGTGGTGCAGGGGAGAGATGAGGGGCCTGATCTGGGACATAGACAGTGCAGATGGAGAGGAGGTGATGGGTTTGCAGATGACCCAATGGGACTTCTGCAAACAGCCAACTACATGGAGTCAGCAATGGGAGACTTTGGTACATTTTCAATTATTGATTCACTCAGCAGGACTGAGTATGTCCCACGTGCCTACCAGTATACTTACTAGGCAATGGTGCTAAAATGGTGAGTGAAACAGGCATGATATCTGCCCTCTTGTAGTCATCCTAATTAGGCCTAGAAGACCTCCTACCACCCCTAACTTCCTTTCACCTTCTCCCCTAATCCATCCACTTGCCCTCCCACCACCAATGTAATGCCTAGACTTGGCCAAGTACTGTGAGAGGAAACAGGATTGAAAAAAAAAAAAAAGGTCCAGAAGGTGGCTTTCAATCTTGATAAAATAGCTCATATCAGATTAACCCTCCCATCAAGGAGAATTACAAAAGTTGGGTAGAATATACAAAGCAACTCTTTGAAGGCATTGGAGTGCAACCAAAATAGACTGGAGTTGAACAGTCCTGTCATGTTCTGGCTCTCACAGTTTTCACTGAACAAAAGAACAGATAAAGCAAGCAGCAAGCAAGTAGAGATGGGGACGACAGATGCCACACCACATGAAGATCACCAAGCAGCCAGTGAACAGAAGATAGAGAAAACGACCTTCCGTCAAAGACAACAGAGAAAGAAAACCTACCTCTAGGGGCGGCCCCCTGAATTCTAGCCTCCTAACTGTGAGAAAATAAATTTCTGTTTGACAAAGTCACCCACCTTCGGTATTTCTGTTACGGCAGCACTAGATAACTAAGTAGCATAAGTGTTTTGAAGAAAAATAAAGCAAGGTTAATTAAGAGTTACGGAATAAGCAGGATGAAGAAGGTAGAGTAGTTTTCGTTAGAGTGGTGAAGAACCGCCTCTCAGAAGAGACAATCTGAGACCAGCTTTTCGAGGTACCGCCTACCACTCCTGATTGACTCAAACCCTGGGCACGTGGTGAGGGGTGAAAGGGAGGGGGTCAGTGCACTTTCAGCCCCTTGATTGGTGAAAGAGAAGGTGGGCAGTCACTGATTGGCTGCGACGTAGGCACTCCACGGCCTGAGGCACAGGGGGCAACTGTCGCCAGCTTCTCTGCGCCTGAGGTGGCGCATGCTCTGTTGGCTTCCCTGGCAGAGCGTTGGGCACAGGCATTTTGCTGCTACCGCCCAAACTGGGCTTCAAGTGAGGCAGGGCTCCCAGTTCAATCAGGCAGGGTGCCCTCGGGCTGGGAGGCAGTCACGAGGTCGGTTAGACAGTCGTGAAGGTTTTCAGGCCTGTGAGACCTCCTCGAGCCCTGTGATCCAATGTGCCACTTGGTCTAACGAAGGTCAGTTCTGCATCAGTTAGATGGTCATGCTGCCTGAGAACCAGTCCACGGACTAAGCAATTCACCAGGAACCCCTCTCTATCAGCCTGTCAGTCAGTCACCTGGTCAGCCGAAGGACAATGAGTGGGTCACAAACGTACCAATAAGACAACCAAGTGGTCTGTCGGTAATCAGATTGGTGCCCTTAGGAGTCAAAGGGTTAGTCCCCTTGTAATCAGTTAATCAGATAATCCACCCCTTAGTAGCCTCCCCTGTTAATCGGTTCATTAGCCTCTGCTAAGTCAGTCTGTCTCTTAATAAATTAATCCCCCTATAAGGCACTCAGTCGTTAATCACACAGTTATCCCATGTGTAAGCCAGTCAGTTCCAAGGTTAGCCGTTGGTTCCCCTAAAAAATCAGTTTTCAGTCAGCATAAGTAGGTGGGTCATCCCTAAGTCAGTCATTCCCTTGGCAAGTCGGTAGAGACCTTTGCATCACTAATGCCCCGCGCGGGGGCGGGGTGGGGTGGAGAATTTCCAAGGGAATATCCCGATGGTGGTGTGCTGAGGACAAAGAATACCCTGAAGCCCTTGGAAGAAGAAACAAAGGTAAAACTGAAAGGGGAAATAACAGGAAAAGGAAATGTAAGGGGGAGAAAAGAAAGGGTGAGTGAAGAGACATCCGAAGAATGCTCTTATACAGCCTGGTTGAGGGGAGCAAGAAGAAATTTGTGTGTCAAGCAATAAAACCTGCTCATAGTACAGATGAGGAAACAAAAGGAAAGCAGAAAAGGGAAATACTTGAATAAAGCCATTTGGTGATTTACTGGCAAAGCCAGCGCCAGACCCCAGACAGGGCTTATTCCAACATCCAACCAAAAAAAAAAAAAAAACCCCATTGCCGTGGAGTCCATTCCGACTCATAACGACCCTATAGGACCGAGTAGAACTACCCCATAGAGTTTCCAAGGAGCACCTGGTGCAGTCGAACTGCTGACCTTTTGGTTAGCAACCATAGGTCTTAACCACTACACCACCAGGGTTTCCCAACACCCAACACGAGCTTTTAAATCAGAGAAGGGGAAGGAAAAAATTGGCAGTATAAAAAGACAGCAGATGTGGGGTGTGAAGAAAAGAAGCATTGCATTACCTGGGAGCCTGGGCAGCATCTTTCGGACCTGTGAAGAAGGAGAAATGGTGATGTATTTTGACATGTGGAGATTAAGAGTTGGGGTGGAGTCCTCTCAAAGGGTTCCCATCAGGTCATAGCTGAAGATGCCTTTAACTCACATTTCTGTACAGTTTACAGCTATTTACATGCATATCTTACCAACCCTGTAAGGTGGTCAGTGCAGATTTATTTCCATAGTTTATTCATGAGGAAGTGGACTCATAGAGCAGAGGGGACTTGACCATGCCTACACCTCAGTTTTCAAGGCAAAATGAGCAGACAGCTCTTTGAAGTAGAGAGGCTCCAAAGAGCTAGGTAGAGTGGCAGGAGTTGATGTCTGAGAGATAAAAGGAAAGGACCACATCATGCAGAACTTTACCTCTTATTCCAGATGAGACAAGTGCCTTTGGAGAGCTTTGAGCAGAGAAAGGGCAGAATCTTATTTCTTTATTGATAGGATCCCTCTGGCTGCTGTGTGCATAGACTGTAAGGTAACAAAGCTAAAGCAGCAAGACCAGTGAGGAGATTATTGCAGCAATCTGGGTGAAAGGATAGTGGCTTGGGCCAGGGTGGTAGCGGTGCAGGAGATTAAAAGTGGTATTCAGATTGTGAATGTATTTTGAAAATAATTCCAACAGCATTTCCTGATAGATGGGCTATGAGACATGTAGTCGTCGAAGAGGACTCTGAGGTTTTGATTCTTGATTTCTTCTTGATCATAATTTTATTTGGTTTAGAGACATGTTTTTTAAGTTTTAGGTGACAGGATTTTTCCCTTTGGAGTGGAGGAGGGTGTTTAAGCTTTTAATATTAATGTTTATCTTTACCATATTGCCTAGTGGCCAGAGAAAGTGGATAGGCTTCACGATTTCTACTTTTTTGAAAGTTGGTCTGGAGGAAGAAAAACCTGAGTTTTAAAAGTATCTGTAAGTCCACCTGCTGAATAAAACCAAAAAACCAAACCCGCTGCCATTGAGTTGATTCCGGCCCTTAGCAACCTATGGAACAGAGTAGAACTGCCCCATAGGGTTTCCACTGAGTGGTCGGTGGATTCGAACTGCTGACCTTTTGGTCAGTAACCCTGACCTCTTAACCACTGTGCCACTATGGCTGCCACTTGCTGAATGACCCTGGGAAAATCACTTATTTCTCTGAGCCTCAGTTTCCACCTCTATAAAAAGGAAATAATAAGATCTAATTTCATAGCAATTGTGGGAATAAAAAAGACTATCATTATGGATTGAATTTTGCTCCCCTAAAATATGTGTTGTAAATCCTAACCTCTATGCCTGTGGTTATAATCTCATTTGAGAATAAATTTTCTTCATTATGTTAATGAGGCAGAATTAGTATAGGGTGTGTTTTGAGACAATCTCTTTTGCTATATAAAAGAGATTAAACAAGCAAGCTAGCAAGCAGAGATGGGGGAAGAGAGATGCCAAGCCACGTGAAGAATTCCCAAGAGCAGACAGACGCTCAGAAGAGACAAAGACCTTCCTCCAGAGCCAACAGAGAGAGAAAGCCCCCTCTGAAGCTGGCACCCTGAATTTGGACTTCTAGCCTCCTAAACTGTGGGAAAATAAATTTGTTTGTTAAAGCCACCCACTTGTTGTATTTCTGTTATAGTAGCACTAGATAATAAGATAGCCACTCAAATGCAAACAAACAAAAGCTATTTATTCAGTTTTGCAATAGCAAGGGCGTGAGCCATCATTGCTTGCATTTGGCAAAGACTCAAAAGTAGGCACGGGAGTGAGAAGCTGTTATGGTGGAAAAAAGGAAAGGAGCTTCAGATATTCTCTGTATGTATGTTGTTATCATGTGGTAGCTGGAGATGAGCTAAATAGAAGCAGGGGCATCTTATGTGATTGGATTGGGGAGCATATTTGACTTTCTCTGGATGATTCTTAGTTGGAAGCAAGGGCAAAAACAGGGAAGCTAGCACTCACTGAACAAGTCCTTACTATTTTGGGCCAAGCTGCAGAGGTGTGGTTTGGCTTCCCCAAGCTGATTACTGCAGAGGTTGAGCATCAGAGTTCTATTGTTATATATGTCCTGGCCTTGTCTGTTTGTGTATTCAGCCTCCTAGGTTCTTGGAAGAATTAAGTGACATAATGTGTGTGTGTGTGTGTGTGTGTGTGTGTGTGTGTGTGTGTGTGTGTGTGTGTGAAATTTCCAGGCATATAATAAAAAATAAATATTAAAGTTTTTTTTTTTATTTCATTGTGGCCTGATTAAGAATTTATTCATCAGTTAGTATATGAATACAGACATAACTGTCAAATAATACCAGAGTGTATAGAATAAAAATTGGAAATCCTACTTCTTCTTTACTGTAATCATTGCACTAACGTTGTTGTGTGCCATCGAGTCAATTCTGACTCATGGTGACCCTATAGGACAGAATAGAACTGCCCCATAGAGGTCCCTAAGGTGTAATCTTTATGGGGGCAGATCACCAGGTCTTTTCTCCCAAAGAGCTGGTGGATTCAAACCACCAACCTTTTGGTTAGTAGCTGAGTGCTTAACCATTGCACCACCTGGGCTCCTTAATCATTGCACTACCCATAGGTAAATATTGGTAATAGGCTGTTATGGATCTTTTTGGATCTTTGTTCCATTCATTTATATATGTCTATTTATGACTGTATTATATATAAATAAATATGTAGGTATATGTATTTATATATACCAAAATAAAATTAAAAAAAAAAAAAGCCCATTGCCATCGAATTGATTCCAACTCATAGCAACCCTATAAGACAGAGTAGACCTGCCCCATAGGGTTTCCAAGGAGCAGCTGGTGGATTTGAACTGCCGGTCTTTTGGCTAGCAGCCAAGTTCTTAACCACTGCACTACCAGGCTCCATTTATATATAATACATATATAAAAAGCTTTTACATAAATGATAAATGCTGAAATTTTTATTTAAATATTGTGAATTTTTTCAGACATATAAAAAAGTATAAAAATGGTCTAACAAGGGCATATACTACCATCCAGCTTAAAATTTAAAACACTACCCCTTGTGTACCACTCTGACCAAGCACCTCACCTGCTCTCTAACACAGAAATAACTACTATACTGAATTTAGCGTGTATCATCTATGTAGTAAGAAAGTTAACCTTTCCCAAATCTGGGCTTTGCCCTCACCTTCTGAGAGGTAATCTCTAAGCCCTTGGAATGTCGTGCCTGATGTTAGAGTCTTTGTTTGTCTGGGGTCTTGGGTGATATTAGGTAGTCAAACAATGTGGTTTAGGGTGGGGACTGGTCACAACAGATAGTCTAACAATGTGATTTGTTGTGGGGCTTTAGGTCAGGTGGTATCAACACCACCTCCAGAGGATCTGGAGACTGAGATTAGTGACATGGACATTCAACCATGCCTATGTGACAGAGGTCCAATAAAAACTCTGGACATCAGGGCTTAGGTGAGCTTTCATGGTAGGCAGTACTCTATGCATATTGTCACACATCATTGCTAGGAAAGTATGTTCTCCAGAATTCCAAAGGAGGAGGGCAACCGGAAGCTCCGTGTTTAGTACTTTCCTGGACTCTGCCCTATCCACCTTTTCCCTTGGCTGATTTTAACCTGTATCCTTTAGCTGTAATAAACTGTAACTCTGTTTATAACAGCTTTCATTGTGTTCTGTGAGCCTTTTTAGTGAATTAGTGAATGTACCAAGATAAAGAATGACAAAAGGGTGTGGGTCTGTTGTCCCATCCTCCAGCTGGGGACCCAAGACTATATGCACATGAGTGGGTAAAATGCTCAGGGGGTGGAGAGGAGATATTTCTGGGACTCTTGACATGGGAACCATGTACACTGTAATTCCAAAACCTGTTGGTGAAATCCTAATGGGGGCTTAGTTAGATTGGGAATATATGAGAATGCAGTGGTTGATGGGATTAATGTGAAAGTTTACATGAAAATTGAAATGTTAGAACAAAGTTTATGTGAAGGGGTTTCATCTACTTTACCTAAATGTACTATGCTGATGGACATTTTGTCTGATTGGGGAAAGGTTTCCCTACCTAGTATTGTAAAACAGAAGGCATGCAAATTTGTCCTTCAGCCAATATTGATTGGACATGCTGAATGAAAACCAATAAATTTGCCAGAGCCCACACAAATTGTTAATTTGAAAAAGTATAGGTTACCTGATGGACAAAACATGTTAAAAATCCAGAGTCTGGTTGGTTGATTTGAATTTTGGAGGACACATATTCCACATCTGGGAATATTGTTAGCTTTTATCCATAAAACTATTTGAGATAAATAATATTTTTGGTGAAGGGTAAGACAGTACACAATACTGGGGAAGCCAGCACAACTTGTATAGGACAGGGTCTGGAGGCTCTATAGACACATTCAAACTCCCTGAGGGACCGAATTGCTCAGCTGAGGGCTGTGGGGACCATGGTCTCGGGGAACATCTAGCTCAATTGGCATAATATAGTTTACAAAGAAAATGTTCTACATTCTACTTTGGTGAGTAGTGTCTAGGGTCTTAAAAGCCTGTGAGCAGCTATCTAAGATACTGCACTGGTCTCACCCCTTTGGGAGCAAGGGAGAATGAAGAAAAATAAAGACATGAGGAAAAGATTAGTCCAAAGGACTAATGAACCACCACTACCTTGACCTCCACCAGACTGTGTCCAGCACAACTAGGTGGTGCCCAGATAACACCACTGACTGCTCTGACAGGGGTCACAATAGAGGTCCCGGACCGAACTGGAGAAAAATGTAGAACAGATTCTAACTCCCAAAAAGACCAGACTCACTAGCCTGACAGAGACTGGAGAAAACCTGGGAGTATGGCCCCCAGACATCCTTTTAGCTCAGTGATGAAGTTACTCCTGAAGTTCACCCTTCAGCCAAAGATTAGGCAGGTCCATAAAACAAAACGAGACTAAAGGGGCACACCAACCCAGTGGCAAGGACTGGAAGACAGGAGGGGACAAGAAAGCTGGTAATAGGGAACCCAAGGTTGAAAGGGGAGAGTGTTGACATGTGGTTGGGTTGTTAAACAATGTCGTAAAATAATATGTGTACTAATTGTTTAATGAGAAGCTAGTTTGTTCAGTAAACCATCCAAACTGCAATAAAAAAAATCTTGCTAATGAAGCTATATCTCCTCAAATAAATAAAATTACAACCAAAAAAAAAAAAAAAAAACTATTTGAAACAAGCCTTGGAGTCCTTAAACAGCGTGGAGCATTTGGCAAAATCCATTGAGCCCCACCCAGAGGCAATCACTGGGATTTGGGGCCTGAAATTTTCTATTTGAGAGAAAACTAACTGGATTTTGCCTTTAATTGAGACTGCCTCTATGACTGGTGGATGTAAAACAATCCTGAAACCTGAAATTCCATGATGTCTGGTTTAATGTCGGAAAAACGCTATTAAGGAAGACTACTCCCAGAAGAGTTCCATAATAAAATGGAAATGGTTTATACAGGAACGTGCTGCCAAGGGAATGCAAGGAGGTACTCATTATATTCATGAACGGGTAGTCTCCTTTTCCCTAGGACCAACTTCGGAGCCACTGGAAGAGCTCCCAGATCCTGTTGCCACTTGGGCAGTGCCTAGTAACAGCTATCATTTGACCAAAAAAGAGCTGCTTGGTTTATGGGTGGCAGTTCCAAGCTAACGGACAGCATCCTGTTTGGAAGACTACCACTCTGAACAAGGTAAAGGCAAATGAGCTCAGTGGGCTAAATTGCATGCCGTTTGCCCCCTTTGTTTTATTTTTTTACTGACTCATGGGCAGTCCCCAGTGGCCTGGTCATATGATCAGAAAAATCAGAAGAGGCTACATGTAGCTTTGAAATCAATGTAGAATTTAAATGTGGGCAGAGGAGACAGTTGTAAAAGGAAATGCTTTGTAAAGGGGAGAGACTTGAGTGAAGGGAGAGGTATGTTTAGAGTAAAATTTGGAAAGGGCAACATTTTCTCTTTGGCCTGAAAAGTCTGGGCAAAGGTACCAGGGGACATAGGGCAAGGGTGGGGCAAAATTGTGGAGAACCTCATTTGCAAAGGAAGGAAGTGTGTCATTTTGCATGCCAACTATAAGAATGCCTGTCCATTTTTATTTCCCAACTACCTGTTAAATCTGTCCCCTCCTCTTCATCTCTCACAACCCACGCACGAACTTGAGCATATCATCCTTTCCGGACCACCACACCAGTCTCTTCCCTTGCTGTCTGGCCTGAAGTACCCCCCACTCCAGGCCATTTTCACATGGCCCCCAACAGGATCTTCCTAACACCTGACCTGACTCTGTCCCTCCATGGTACAAAAGATTCCTGTTTGCTTTGAGAGAGAATCCCAATGACCTGGGTCTTGAGGCACTTCTAAGATGAAAGGGACTGGGAGTAAAAGACTAGAGAGAGAGAAGAAAGGAGACATGGCATTGGGGCTTCACAGAGGATCACAGGCATTGCTGCCCTGTCCCCCTCGAAGCTCTTGAGCATCTTGCACCATGTAATTCCTGCTTCTCAAGATGAACAGGTCTTAAGAATGAATAAAGAGAGAAAAGCCCCAAGTTTGCTAAGAATACTTCCTGCTCTCCCCAGCCCCACCTCCTCTTTCGGTTACCCATAATCTCATCCATTTTGGACACACAGTTCTGGAGTCAGACCAGCATAGTAAAAACCCTGAGCTCCTCCTGTTCCTGAGAACATTGCCGCTTTGGATGGTGCTTCCTCTGCCACAGTTGGGTAAGTGGGATGAGAAGCAGTGCTGGAGAAGTCTGAGGAACCAAGGCTCCAGCATCAGGGGTGAGGTAAACAGAAGATGGGTTGGGCTATGTTGGTATGAAGAAAGAGAACGTAAGGGCATAGGTACAAATAACCAATGTGGGAGAGACATGCCCTGTGTGCCAGATTCTGGCAGAGCTGGAAGTGTCTGGAGGAAGTAGAAGAATATGTGTGGAGGTGGTGTGAAGATATGAGAACATAAAGAGCTGTTTCAGATATTAATAACACACACTGGAAGCATTAAGATTAGTCAGTTTTTTCAGCATCTGTCTGTCTGTTGCTCTCCACGGTCATACTTTCTCAAATGGTAAAGACAATCAAGTGACCAGCAGTAGTCACAATACCCTGCATATTACCACATCCTCCCAAGTGACCCAGTTGAAAAGTCCAAGCTCAAGGGCTCTTGGTCGAGGGAAAAAGATTCCTTTTGTCTGGTAACCTCAAATAACCCCAATGAAAGAATACACAAAATACTAGGTCCAGTTCCTCATTGGGGGGACCTTGAAGAAAGTGACCTTACTAATCCATGACAGTCACAAAATGGACAGCATATCTTACCTGTTCTATGTAAACCAAAGCAGTTTCCAAAGTTCTTACCAAGAAAATGCCATAGTAGTCTTTGCTTTAGATGAATGCTCAATCAAAGACCACTTAGGATTCAGAAGAAGGACATCTAGAATGAGATCTATTTATAGAATGAATAATACCTGGCCATTCACTGTGTCAGGAGCACTACAGACATTTTTGTTGTTAGCTGCCATCAAATTGGCTCCCAAGTCACATCAACTCAATGCACGATGGGATTGGACTGTTGTGATCCATGGCGTTTCCATTGGCTGATTTTTCAGAAGTAGATCACCAAGCTTTTCTTCCTAGTCTGTCTTAGTCTGGAAGCTCCACTGAAACCGGTTCTGCATTGTAGCAACACACAAGCCTCCCCTGAAAGATCAGTCGGTAGTGACTTTCCTTGTGGTGGCAATAATTTTTACAGCAGTAATAGTATGAGATAGATTCAGTGGATGTCTCTCTGTTCCAGACTAGGAAACAGCAATGAGACAGGAAGTGATTTACCCAGCAGCATACAGTCAGGAAGCAATAGATGGAGAAATTAATCACAGATTGGGATGAGAAGGGGCAGAGCTTAAAGGGGAGAGTTGGGGGTGGGAGGACAGAGACAGAGTAAGGGCTGATACTGGGAAGTCTAGCCTTGGGGGCGATTAAGGCATCATAGGCAATGTAGACAATTCACTCTCCATCAGTTTGGAAGGTCCAATGTAGGGGGTTCAGGACAGATGAGAAGATAGAATGAAGGAGAACTGGTCTGTTAGACCCAGGCCCTCAGGACTTCCAGAAAGTCTTTCTGAAGCTCCTTGTGAATTGTGAATAAGGAAAAGGCTGGGTCCTGGAGGAGGTGGAGAAGAGAAGTGAGGGTACCTTGCTGACTTCTGACCCTCCTCCCCCAGCACCTGCCAGGCTGCTCGGTTCCTCATGTTCCTTGGAGAAGACGCTGCAGTGTAGCTGTTCCTTCCATGGGATCCCTACACCCTCCATGCAGTGGTGGATGGGAGATGTTCCTGTGGATGTGAACAGCATGGATGACCACCTCCAGGTGACTTCTACTGTGCTTGGCCCCTGGGCCAACAGCACCATCAGCCTGACCAAGGAGCCAGAAACTGGAACAAACCTTCTTTGTGAGGGGAAGAACAAAAATGGAACCCACGCTTTGAGCATCCTGCTAATGTCAGGTGAGAATAGAGGAGCTTGATACCTGAGTAAGAAAGATGAGGGGGTTTGGGGATGGTACTGGAGCTAGAGGAGGGAGCAGAGTTTTGGCTCTGATTCTAAGGTCTTGGGAAGAAAACCCTTTTTGACATCTTCTTTACTTCCAGAAAAGAGTTCTTTGGCTCCCCAAACATTCATGAAAGGGCTGCTGCAGGGTGTTATGTATGGAGTCATTGCAACCACACTGCTCTTCTTCTGCCTCATCCCTTTCATGTGAGTACCAAGGTGTAATTCACCAGCAAGCCTCTTCCAAAGTCTCCTGCCTGCCAGGCCCTGGTTGTGGTGGTGGCACAGAACCCCTGCCCTAAAGGAGCTCATTGTCTGGCAAGGGAAGGCACTAAATATGGTCATCACAAACCAGTTAACCATTGGGCCAGTTCTGACTCATGGCAACCCCACGTGTTTCAGAGTAGAACTGCACTCCATAGGGTTTTCAATAGCTGTGATCAGAAGTAGATCGCCAGGCCTTTCTTCCAAGGAGCCTTTGACTATACTGAGCCATAAAGCAGGCCCATGCAGCAATGGAGGGAAAGGAAGCCCTGGAGAAGTCAGCAAAGCATTCCCCAAAGTGCTGTCTGAGGTGGACCTGGAAGGCTGAGTATTCTTTGCTTTGAAAGTCTATATTCAGAAGCCCAGAAATTTATTTGAGGAATTTCTAGTGTCTTTGTGTAATTGGAACAAAGGTGCATTGAGAGTGATGGATAATGACTAAAAACAAGGCTGAAAAAGGTCCTTGGTGTTATTTCATAAAGACCCTTGAAACTTGGTTAAAAGTATTGGCTAGAAGCCTAGAATGGAAAGGGCAGATTTGCCAGAGGTCAGGCCGGAGAGTCAGGCAGGGGAGCCTCTAGCCAGTGCAAACAGCGTGGACTTCATCTTCATTTGGGAACTATGGAAAAGGGTTAAGCTGGGAAGGAATGTTGTCAGTTTGAAGTAAAACACAGACCAGAGAATGAGAGCCTGGAGGCCAGATGCCAGGCAGAAAGTTGGTGCTTTGGTCTAAGCAGGAAAGGGCCAGTCCTGCTTGAGCTGGGGCAAGTGATGAGGCACATTCAGAGGAATGGAGTTTAGGGACTGACTGGCTATCAGAAGAGAGAAAGAAGAGGAGCAAAGTGGCAGGGCAAGTTGAGGACCTATTTTCAAAGTATAATCAGCTGGACTTGAGGACCAACAATAATCTCTTTATAGTCTGCAAAGCACTTTCATAGCTGACCTCATCTGAGCCCCACAACCTGATAAGCAGGGTGTTCCAATGTTACAGCATGTGAGACCAATCCCCAGAGAGGTTCTGTGACTATCCCTAAATTACACAGCTAGCCGTTGGTGTTGTGGAGGTTCTAAACCAGAACTTCTCATAAAGACTGGAACTCATTTGGGAGTACAGGGAGGCAGAGAGCCAGAGAGCCAGAACTGATCAGGTGGGTCATTTCCTTAGAGTGAAGCATATCAGGATGAAATGGGCAAAGAGAATTGCAGAGGTCAAAAAGAAAAAGAGCCGTGAAGTCAGAGCATGCCAAGAACCCACGATGTCTCTGAAGCCTGAGGAATCAGAAAAATCCATAATCACCCCCATCTTCTGACAGCCGGATATTGGTAAACACCCATTGTGTCTGGAATCTAGTCTGTCAGTTAGGAAGATAATAAGATGACTCATGCGAAGAGGGATAAAGGAATTATCCTTCTCAATCCTATAGGATGTCTAGAATGCCAGAGTGTGCTTGTAGATCATCTTATAGATGATAACCCTAAGGCCTAGATAGGGGATGAAGGAGAAATTAATAGAACTAACTCAAAAGGTTATTAGAAATCAGAAATTTACACACGCACACCAGCACACTGAGTCTCCATTGAGAAGAGGATTGTGAGAACCCCTAACAGTGGTAGTAGCATCAGAGTGGAAACCGAAGGGTTTGGTCTCAGCAGTCAACACAGTCTATATATGCCACAAGCCCAAGTCAACCCAAAGTGACTGAAGACCAGGCTAAGCCCAGGTTACTCCTTCATTTACCTTGCACCCCATATCCTCAGCAGGGCTTAGATTACCTAGGACCAGAAGTACCCTATTGCCGTCCTCAGACCCTGCTCTAGGATCTGGTGTCCCTTTGAGGGTTAACAGTACATCTGCTGAGTTCTACCAATATTACATGTTGCTGTAAAAAAAAAAAAGCATATTATGAAAATACCTCACAGTGGGGGAGGGAGCAATTGGCAAACAAACATAGAAGGCACGTGTTATCTGTGTAAAAATAGGGTACTTGTATTATTTTCTAATCTTCATGATGGGCAATGCTAGAATCTCAGAAATGGAAAAGACCTAGGCTCTGCGCTCAGAAACCAAGCAGGCTGGTGAGAAAAATACCCTCACAATAAGAGAACCAAGAAGTTATGATTGCCTAGAGGCGGGAGGGATCAAACCCACCTGGAGAAGTCAGATAAAACTTTGCAGAGAAGTCCTCGGAGCCATTAAGTGGTTCCCGATGTTGGGAGGGCTCAGGGAGGACCAGCAAGAAAAGACAGAGGTGCAGGCTCAAACCATGGGACTGCAGGGAAAAGTAAAGCCAATGCCTGCTCCATTGTGCCTTAACTCTGTGCTTAAACGGCGTCCTTTTTAGATTTGGATACCTCACCTCTAGACCTCTTCCAACATTCTTTATTTTTTACTCATCTCCCACTTCCAGGAAAAGCAAGATAAACTGGAGCTGACAAAGCCTGTGAAAAGACATCTTACCTCAACTCCCCATTATCTCCAAAATGACAGAAGTCTACAAAGTTCTTAGAGCCCCAGAAACCCTGGAGTCTATAGCCAACCTGGAGCCATGAAACCCCTTCAGCTCACAAAGCCCTCACAGCCTCCACCCCTCCCTCACACTGGTTCTCCGTCGAATATGGGCTACTGTTGGACCTGGTCTTTGGACCTTTGAAAGCAAACTCTATGATTTGTTATTTGGGTTAGCTATAATAAACCTGTACCCCACCCTCACCCCGGGGATGGTGTCAAAGGAAGGAAAAATAAATATGAGACTATGAAATAGGCCCATGAGGAAGTCATTTTTGAGCCCTTGTAGTATGCCCTTTTTTTTTTTTTTTTTTTTTTATAGTATGACTAGTACCTGGGATATACTGCATATACAAGAGCACCAAGCTTTGGAGTCATCATATATGGACTGAATCCAACTTTACTGCTACTAACTGCATGTTTTTACAAGTCTTTTGCACACCTCTGAACTTCAGTATCCTCACCTGAAGGGTACCTGAGTGATGAGCAAGTGAAAAGTGGTGTCCAGAGAAGAAACTTGGCAAGTGGAGAAAAGAAATGAAAGTGGACCTTAAGCACCAGGATAAAGCATTGCAGCTTTATCTCATAAAACCTTATCCTGACTCCCCTAGATGTAATTTCTGTGAGAACAAGGACCGTGTGTGTCTTGTTTTCTACTAGTATCAACAGCAACTAGAACAGTGCCTAAAATAATTATCGATAGATAGGTAGATGGAATGCCATCTTCGATCATGGCAACCTTATTATGTACAAAATGTTGCCTAGTCCTGCATCATACTCATAACCACTGGCATAAAAATAAGTTCTCAAACATATTTGCCAAATATAGAGACCATGATCTTGGGTGAAATCTAGCTCGATTGGCATAGCATAGTTTATAAAGAAAATGTTCTACATCCTACTTTGGTAAATAGCATCTGGGGTCTTATAAGCTTGTAAACAGCCATCTAAGATACTCTACTGGTCCCACCCCATCTGGAGCAAGGGGCAACGATGAAAACCAAACACACAAGGGAAGGATTAGTCCAAAAGACTAGTTAAGGGACCACAACTACCACAGCCTCCACCAGACTGAGTCCAGCACTAGATGGTGCCCAGCTACCATCACTGATTGCCCTGACAGGGATCACAATAGAGTGTCCCAGACACAGCTGGAAAAAAGTGTACAACAAAATTCTAACTCATACAGACCAGACTTACTGGTCTGACAGAGACTGAAGAAACCCTGATTATGGCCCCCAGACACCTTATTAACTCAGTACCGAGGTCACTCCTGAGGTTCACCCTTCAGCCAAAGATTAGACAAGCCCATAAAACAAACAGTAATACACATAGCTAAGCCATGTGTATGAGACTAAATGGGCAGCACACTAGCCCAGGGGCAAGGATGAGAAGGCAAGATGGAATAGGAAAGCTGGACTAATGGAAATGGGGAACCCAAGGTCAAGAAGAGGAGTGTTGACACGTCGCAGGGTTGGCAACCAATGTCACAAAATAATATGTGTATTGATTCTTTAATGACAAACTAACTTGCTCTCTAAGTCTTCATCTAAAGCACAATTAAAAAAATTTTTTTTCTTTTTTGCCAATTAATGAATGAGAAGCTGTTGAAAGGTTTGAAACAAGGAAGTGAAGTGATCTCATATATATAGGAGTAGTTATTGAAGATATGTTTGGAAGAGCTAAAACTGGAGGCAGAGAGCCTAGTTAGAAGGTCATTGCAGTATTCCTTGCCCAGGCTGAAAGTCAGGCATGCAAAGAATGAGAAATGGGTCCTGGTATTAGAATGGACCATGGCTGTGTATTGTTCCCCTCAGAATGGATAGCAGCCTCCCTTCTGGAGCCGGATTCTGGTAGTTTTCAGAGGGTAGAAATAGGGTTATCTCTTCCCTGGGGGACTATTCGTGTTAAATACAGGGATTCTCTATTCAGCACCAATGAGATGGTCATCTTGTACTCAGAGTAGATGTTTATATAAGCCCTCATATGTATGAAGCCCTTCTCTTGCATGCAGTTCACACATTCTACAAAAATAGGAGCACCCACCATGTGCCAGATAACAAAGCAAAAAAGCCAGATGGTGGCCCTGCCTCCGTGGAGTTCATGGTCTACACAGGTATATAGAGAACAAAGAAACAAACACAAGTTTATAGTTTAAAATGTTGATAAGAACTGGGAAGAAAAAGGGTAGAATACTATGAGAACATACAAGGGGCCAGGAGAGGAATCTCCCTTGAAAAGTCAGAGAATGTCTCTCTTAGAAAGTGATATTTGCTCAGAGACCTAAAGGACTGAGACCTAACCAGACAGAAGAGCAGATTCTAGGTTCTGAGATGGGGGAGGCTTGGTGAGTTCCAGAGCTGAGAGGGCCGATGTGGCTGGATCCCAGAGACTGAAGAGCAAGTTTGGTAGGGGCCAGACCATGCAGGGCCTCCAGGGCTGTAGTGAGGAGTGTAAGTGGGTTATTTCCTGGAGCTGTGGAATTTTGGAAAGTGAACTATTGAGCAAGGCTTTATTTGTGAGAATCCTGTGCAACAGAGGTTTTGTTGTGTTGTGTGCCATCGAGTCACTTCAGACTCATAGTAAGCGATCCTATAGGATAGATTAGAACTGCCGCATAGATTTTCTAGGCTGCAATCTTTTCACCAGCTCTTTTCTCCCACAGAGCCACTAGTGAATTCGAATTGCTGACCTTTCAGTTAGCAGCTGAGAACTTGGCCATTGCACTACCAGGACTTCAGAGCTGAGGGTAAAACAGTAACAAAAAAACCTGTTGTGGTCGAGTAGATTCTGACTCATACTGACCCTGTAGGACAGAGCAGGACTGCCCCATCGGGTTTGTAAGGAGTGGCTGGTGGGTTCTAACTGCCATCCTTTTAGTTAGCCACCAAATGCTTAACCATTGCACCACTAGGGCTCCGAGTTAAAATTAAAACATAATCAAACTCAGTGCCGTCGAGTCGATTCCCACTCACAGTGACCCTATAGGACAGAGTAGAACTGCACCATAGAGTTTCCAAGGAGCGCCTGGCAGATTTGAACTGCCGACCCTTTGGTTAGCAGCCGTAGCACTTAACCTACGCCACCAGGGTTTCCGAGTTAAGGTTAAGGTTAGTAGCCTCTAAAATAGGTTTTGTGTTTGCTTCTACCAAAAAGCAAACCCTTTATTGGGGAGGGAGAGGCAGACAGGTTTTGGAAGAGGCATGGGCTTGGGGAAGGAGAAGAAAATGGGATGTAGAAGAGGAATGGGATTGAGGGCAAGCACTGGCTTGGGGATAGGTCAGAGATGGGTTTTAACGTGGAAATGAAACAAAATGAATTTTTCCTCGTTTCTCTTGTTGGTGATGGGGCCTAACTGCAGGACAGGAAACAAGGGGGTGCTCGGGATGCCTTCTGATTGGCCCTGAGGATCAGCGCTTGGCATTTTGTTCCTAGCTAATGGCTTCCAACCTTTCCCACTGCCTGCTTGCCCACAAGTATTGGGCTGAAGGAAGAAGTGTACCCCAGCAGCTGATTGGCCTGAGGCTCCAGGGCTGGCAGGTGTCTACAACCACCTGCTCACGAAAAGGATTTTCCCAAGGGCTGGGTGATACAGGCCAGTGTGCCCAGTAGGACAGCTGCCCTGGATTGGCTCAGGCCTGGTGATCCGCTAATTCTCTTTCCCAGCCCCTTCCGGTTCCATGGGCTCCAGTGAGCATCGTCAGACCCTGAATGGCTCCAAAAGAACAAGCAAGTGCTCGTTGTCGCCCCTGCAGGGGCGGGGCTTTAAGGCATAAGCTCTCTCTGTGTGGCTTCCGGCGGTGGGATGTTGACAAGGCTCCCAGGCCGGCTGAAGAACCGGAAAGTTACGAGTCAGTTAATCAGTTATCCTTCCTCTACCTCAGATGCTTCCACGTGAGTCCCTCAGTCATTGTGCACACAGTTATTCCACGTGTCAGTCAGTTAATCGGTCGCACTGTGAGTCGTTATATCAGCCCAGTCAATTTGTGTCCCTCCCAAAGTAAGTTCTTCAGTGTTTCTAATAATAAATAACTTAAGGGATACACTCACCAAAAATTCAGTGTTCAAGTCACTAGCCAGGCAGAGACGTGCTGATGAAGGTTCAGACTGGAGCTCCGGGAACCAGAGACTAGAGGTAAATTTGAAAAAGGAAATGGTCGTTTTAAGCGGGATGAGAAGAGGGATGCCTGGGGAGACAACTATTGAAAGCACCAGGGCCTAGGAAAGGAAATGAGACTTGGAAGAGATCAAAATTTTACAGTTTGAGGGACTGTTACACACTCGGCAATAAAACCTTCCCATTTTACAGATGAGGAAACCAGAGAGGAGACAGGGCTTGGCCAGAATTATCCAGGGAGTTACTGGCAAAGCCCTGGGTGCAACCAACCCAGATCTCTTCCCACCTTTTGATCTGAGGTTGTAAATTAGAGGAGAAGGGAGAAGGAAATTTGATAGTGGGAAGAGGGGAGTGGGCAGATGTGAAGTGTGAGGGAGAAAATGCTTCACTATCTAGAACCCTAGGCAACATCTTCAGGATGTGAGAAGGAAGAAGCCCTCTAAGACAGGCAGAAACAAGAATGAAAAACTGGAGGGCTGATTCTTGAACTGGAATATCACTGGGAAGGAATGAGAGTCCAGTAATGACAATTTATAAGCCTATGGGCACCAAAAAAAAAAAAAAAAAAATTTTTTTTTTTATGGGCACCAGGCAGGTGATATAATGTTGTCATTGTGTGCCATTGAGTTGATTCTGACTCATAGTGACTCTATAGGACACAGTAGAACTGCCCATAGAGTTTCCTAGAATGTCATCTTTACGGGAACAGATCACCAGGTCTTTTTTCCTTCAGAGCCACTGGTGGAGCCACTGGTGGGTTTGAACAGCCAACCTTTCAGTTAGCAGCCAAGTGCTTAACCGTTGTACCCCCAGGGCTCCTTGGAACATAGAGACTGTACAATAAATATTTGTCAAATGAAAGAAGAGAGTTGGAATCTAAAAATAGTGTGGCAGGGATGGTATCTGACCTTTTCTAACTTCCGGGGTGGGGGGCGGCCAAGATCAATAGCCCAAGGCTAATTCCAATGAGGCAGAGGTTAGACATGCCTCCTCTCTCCACCATCTTTACCAATTTTGATACCAACTGTCCCTCCCACAGCACTCTCTACTTCTCTGCTGGGTTCGATAATTCATTGCAATGGCCACATAGAACTCACAGATAATATTCACTATTGTGGGGTTTATTCAGGTTCAGAAACACTCAGGATACAGTTTTTCCATCAGGACAGCCTCTTCCCAGCCATGCTGACAAGCAGGTCTCTTCCTGGCCGTTGGCCTCTGCCCTGCTCAGACAAGTAGTACAAAGCTCTTTTAGTTCTGCTGGTAAGTGCCCGGAGGCATCCTGCTCCACCCTCAAGCCTCCTGCCCAAAGGCACTCAGGCTTCTCTCTCTGTGGGCCAGGAAGCCCACCACACCATCTTCTGCTGGTCTCTCCTGCTGCCGTTTCTCTGCCACCACTTCTTTGCCACTGCTTCTCGCCTTCTTCAGTGTTACAACCCTCCTTCTCTTTCTCTTTCTCTCTCTCTCTTTCTGTTGGTCTCCTAGTTCCAGGAGCTCCTCAGTGCAGGGATCCTGGGTCCAAAGGATGTGCTCCACTTTTGGCCCTTCCTCCTTGGTGGTAGTAAGATCTCTCTGCTCTGGAATTGCTCATCGTAAACCTCACAATGACACTGTGATGTATTTATCAACATCTGCATTTCACAGATGAGGAAACTGAGGCTCAGAGAAGAATAGTGACTGATCAAGAAATCAAATATATAGGGAAATCATGAAGACATCTAAAGAAAAAAGAAGTATACATAAAGAGGAACAAATATAAAAACTAAAGCAGATCTCTTTTCAGAAACTTACACAAACCAGGAGAGAGTGAATTGACATCTTTAAAGTCACTACTGAAGGGGAGTGGGAGGGAATCTCAATCCAGAACTCTCCAGATAGCAAAAATATCTTTCAAAAATGAATTTGAAATGAAGATTTTCACAAATAAGAACAATTCATTGGCAGCAGACCTGCACTACAAGAAATAAAGGAAGTTCTTCAGGCAAAAGGAGTAGTCTTCCAGAGGGAAGTTTTGATGTCCGCAAAGAAATGGAGAGCAGTGGAAATGTTAAAATTGAGAATAAATATAAAAATCGAATTTTTAAAAAATGTTTAATAGCTTTAAAATATAGCTGACTACCTCAAAGAAAAATACCAACATGGTATTTGGGGTTTATAAAATGCAAAGAACACACAGTATGCGACAGCAGTTGCTCAAAGAATGGGGATGAAATGGAAGTATAATGTTTTAAGGCTTTTACACTGTGTGTGAAGTGGTATAATATTATTTGAAGGTAGAATGTGGTAACTTTATGAAGTATTTGTAATCCTATAGCAGCCAGTTAAGATTAACTAAAAAGCATAACTAATAAGCCAATAGTGGAAATAAAATAAAATCATAGACACTCTTTTAGTCCAAAATGAGACAAGAAAAGAGGAAAAAAGAAACAAAGAACAGATGGAACAAATGGAAACAGCTAGCAAGACGGTAGAATTAAATCCAACCATACTGATAATTACATTAACTGTAAATAATGCAAATGTCCCCATTACAAGGAAGAGCTTGGCAGATTAGGTAAAAAGCAAATTCCAATTATATGATATCTACAGGAAACTCATTTTGCATATAAAACCTTAGGTCGGTTAAAAGTAAAAGAACAGGAAAAGATATAAAATGCAAATACTAATCCAAAGAAAGGAGACGTGGTGGCGCAAATGGTCACGTGGTGGCGCAAATGGTCAAGCGTTTGGCTGCTAAGCCAACCAAAAGGTCAGCCGTTCAAACCCACCAGTGACTCTTCAGGAGAAAGATGTGACAGTCTGCTTCCGTAAAGATTACAGCCTAGGGAACCTTATGGGGCAGTTCTACTCCGTCCTTTCGGTCTCTATGAGTTGGAATTGACTCGAGGTACAGAACAACAACAAATCCAAAGAAAACTGCACAGGCTACATTACAATCAGACAAAGTAGACTTTAAAACAAGTAAAGTTGCTGAGGATAAACAGGGACATTACAAGCTGATAAGAGGTCAATTTATCAAGAAGACATAATCCTAAATATGGTTGTCTCTAATAAGAAAGCTTTAGAACACATAAAGCAAAAACTAAGAGGCTGCTAATGGCTATGCGGTTTCTTTGGGGAGTGATGAAAATAGTCTAAAATTAGATCGTGGTGATGGTTGCTCAGCTCTCTGACGTTATAAGCCACTTAACTGTATACTTTGAAAGGGTGAATTTTATGATATGTGAGTTCTTTCTCAACAAATCCATTTTAAAAGATGAACAAAGGTATACGTGGCTCAGAGCCACTAAGTTTCAGATAAAGAGAGGTTCATCATGAATAAACTGGTTTCGGTGTTTACTTCTGATTTAGCCAGATTCTAACTTGCATGGATAGAGAATCAGAAGAGGAAAAATATCACTATATTCTCTGAAATGATTGGATTCTGGGAATTAATTTCTAACAAAAATTATTTCAAAAAGCAAAAACCAAACCAACAGACAAAAAACTAATAAAAGTGAAAGGAGAACTAGACAAATCAACTCTTCCCTCTCAGTAACTGGGAAAGGAAGTAGATGAAAAGAATTAGTACAAATATAGAACACTATCAACGAACTTGACCTAAGTGACCTTTAGAGAAAACCTCATTCAAAAATAGTAGAATATACATTCTCTCCAAGGCCTCCTGGGACACTTAGCAATAGATAGACTGTGTTCTGGGCCATAAAACAAATAATAAATTTAAAAGAATTGAAATCATATGCAGTATGTTCTCTAACCATGTGGAATTAAACTAGAAATTAATAACGGAAAGGTAGCTAGAAAATACCAAATATCTGGATATTAAGCAATGTACTTCTAAACAACTAATGGATGGGCCATAGAAAAAAATCACCAAATTAAAATCACAAACAGAATTAGAATTGAATGTATTTTAAAACACAACGTATCAAAAATGGTGTGATGTCACTAAAGCAATGCGTAGACTAGAAAATAAGAAAGGACTCAAATCCATGGTACGATCTGCCAACTTAAGAACCTAGAAAAAAGAACAAATTAAGACCAGAGCAAGCAGAAGAAAATAAATAATAGAAAGCAGAAATCAGTGAAGTTAAAAACAGAAAAACAATAGAGAATGATAACAGAAACCAAAAGCTTTTTCTTTGAAATAAAATTTCAATATAATGTATAAACTTTGAGGGAGCTGATCAAGGAAAAAATAGAGAAGAAACAAATTACAAATATCAGGAATGAGATAGTAAATTTAAGGATGATTTTTTTTTTAATCTCAGAGCCCATTCAGACTTCCATTTATATCACATTGATCAGAATTGGATCACGTGGCCACCCCTAGCTGCAAGGGAGGCTGGGAAAGTGAGCATTTATTGTTTGTGGACTCCATAGTGGAGGCAGCAAAAGGTAACATGATAGGAACTATCCACTGGGTCATCCAGAAAACAGTATTAGGTTCAAAGAACAGATGGGGCTCAAATTCGGGTATCCTGACCTGGGTACATGCTCTTCAAAAACCAGGAAAAATAGTTTCTGGAAAGGAAAAACTTGGGCTTGTTCATTTTTTTCAGTGAATATATCAGACAAGATCCCTTCTTAGCCCTGGGGAGGACACAGAGGTCTATTTGACGTGGGGCCTTCATTCCCTCAAGGAGCTTACTTTTGGGTATATTCCCTAGTAAGATATTTCATCATTTTCCCACCTAGAGTGACTTAACCAAATGAAGAAGTATGGAGGTAGGCAGTGCAGAGCTGGTATAGCAGCTCCACAAAGGCGTCAGTGAACCAGGATCTCTGTGCTGTTGTTCAACAACATCCTCAGTCTTGGGCTTTCATCCTCGTGGTTATCTCATGGTTGACAGATGCTGCTCTACTTCCAGTGTTGTGGTTGTTGCCTGGGGCTGTCATGTTGGCTCCAGTTCATAGCAACCTTATGTATAACAGAAGAAATGTTGCCCGGTCCTGCACCATCCTCACAATAGTAGCTATGTTTGAGCCCATTGTTGCAGCCACTGTGTCAATCCATCCCATTTAAGATCTTCCTCCTTTACACTGGCCCTCTACTTTACCAAGCATGATATCCTTCTCCAGGAATTGGTCCCTCCTAATAACATGTCCAAAGTAAGCGAGACAGTGTCTGGCCATCTAGCTTTTAAGGAGCATTCTGGCTGTACTTCCTCCGAGGCAAATTTGTTCTTTCTTCTGGCAGTTCATTCTGTCTCAGTTATCTAGTGCTGCTTATAACAGAAATACCACAAGTGGATGGCCTTAACAAAGAAATTTATTCTCTCACAGTCTAGGAGGTTGGAAGTCCGAATTCAGGATGCCAGCTCCAGGGGAAGGCTTTCTCTCCGTGTCAGTTCTGGGGGAAGGTCCTTGTCATCAATCTTCCCCCGGTGTAGGCACTGCTCAGCTCAGGGACCCCAAAGGACGTGCTCCCCTCCTGGTTCTTCAGCCTTGGTGGCACGAAGTCCCGCTGTCTCTCTGCTCGCTTCTCTCTTTTATATCTCAAAAGAGACTGACTGAGGACACAACCTAATCTTGTAGATTGAGTCCTGCCTCATTAGCATAACTGCCTCTAACCCTGCCTCGTTAACATCATAGTAGTAGGATCTACTGCAAATCACATCAGATGACAGAATGGTGGACAATCACACAATACTGGGAATCATGGCCTAGCCAAGTTGACACACATTTTGGGGGGGGGACACAATTCAATCCGTAACAATAGTATATTCAGTATTCTTCTCCAACAGTATCACGTTCATATCCCAGGGAGGACGACGAAGAAGAAAGTAACAAGGACAAAGTTGTGGTACCAGTATCAGAAAAGCCAAGCTTCCAAAATCTTTAACAGTCTCTAATGTTTAGTATTTTAAATAGAAAAGTTTCTCAAAATATTTGTTCAATAATAAATATAGCAGAGTAGAAATTTGGGTTTTTGGGGGGGGGAAGTTGTTTGTTTTTGTTTTGTTTTTGCATTGCACGTGTGGAAAAAGAGAAGAGTGGTGCAGCCCTGCAGAGAAGTATACAAGATGGGAAAACAGATGTCAATTACAACGTGATCATTACCGGAGCAAGAAATTATCAAGTAAGACACCCTATCAGAATTACGTTTCACTTGGAGATTATTTTCATAAGACATGGAACAATTTATAATGTCTTTGGAGTCTCATAAGACCTCTTTGCGTAAATTGTTCTTCCAAGGATAAATGCGTATTAACAGGAAACAACAAGTGAGTAACAGTCATGAATATTCACACAAAGCTATGTATTGCAGAGGCGAACATAACTGATGTTCTTATAAACAGCCTCAGTTTTGTACAATATAAAATCAGATTTCTTGAACCATTTTATAACACAGAACAATATCTTGATTTTTAGCTGCCGGGGGTGGGGGTGGGGGGTGCAGGGTGGGTGGCATCACCTTGGACTCATTTTGAGACTCATTTTCTTTATTATGAAAACTTGCTTTTTAAACAACCAGGCTCTGGGATTTTACTAGTTAGCATTATACGCAAAGCACAGACCTTCAGAGTTCAGTTGCGCTGGCAAAAAAAAAAAAAAAAAAAAAATTGGGGAAAAGATTGAAGAGGCTTTTGTTTGCTGATAATCATATTTTAGCATTTTTTTTTCCTGCTTGGCTTACTGGCTGTCTCATATGTTGTTGTTGGATGCCATTGCATCATTAAATCGTTCAACAATAGCAGAATAAGCATTCTTTCCAAAGGCTCACACAGATACCCCAAATGTAAAGGAGGCATGGAAATAGAGATTAAAAAAAAACAAAACTGGAGGCTTGATGACCTGAACAAAATTGAAATAATAAGGAGGTACAGGGGAGAGGGTTTCAAGTAGGTGGTTCTCAGGGTCTGCCACAGACATTGCTCTTGAAGAGATGAGCAGATGATGGTGTTAAAGAGAATCTGAGAAAGGAGGCTTCTTTTGGTGTGGAGATACAGAGAGGCTACCAGGAGGACTTGTAAAAAGAGTTAAGATTTGAATATGGGCCAAAGAGTAATTTGCAGGAGGGTACCATGAAGACAGGAGTGATCTGAGTAAACATTCAGAGATAGGAATGTATGAGCACATTTTTCCCTTTGGAAATGAAAGAATGGGCAGACACATAGAGAAGGAAGGGAGAGCGGAGGCAGGGTAAATGTAGGGCAAAATCATGGACAGCCTCAAATCCAAGGCAAAGGAGATTGGAATTTATCCTGCCAACCATAGAAATGTCTTTTATTTCTCTAATATCTCTTAAGTATATTCCCTCTTCTCCATATCTCCATTCCATAACCACTGGCCCTAAGGCGTCATCGTCTTTCTCCTGGACCATTGTCCCCTCCTCAGTGCAGACCCAGAGGGACCCTTCCGACATGCAAACCTGACCTTGTTCTACTGTGGTTCAGAACACTTCCATGGCTCCCCACTGACGGGAGACAGTCCAAGCTTCTCAGCCTGGCGTCTGAGGCCCTTCAAATGGGGGAGGGGACTGGAAGATAAAAGAGAGCATATATGGTGTTCACCTTCACAGAGTCCCCGGGGTGCTGCCCTGTACTTAAAGCTCTACAGCTCTAGTCCTAATTCATGAGGTTAACAGACCTTAGGACTGATTGAAGAGACAAGAGCCCCTAGTAAGCAGTGAACTTACTTCTACCACTACTCCATTCCTCTTACTGCTTCCCCTTTTCCTCATCCACTCCAAATCCTGCTCTCCAGGTCATATGGACCTGAGGCCACAGTTAGCAGCAAGATAGGCCCTGGTCCTCTCCTGTCCCTGAGATCTGTCGCTGTTGATGGCACTGCCCCTGCTATGGTTGGGTAAGTAGAATGAAAGGCAGGATGGGAGGGGTCTGAGGAAGCCAAGCATGGGCCAGGGGTGGGTGTGGGGCAATATATGGGCTAAGTTAAGGTGAAGAAGTGAGGACATAATGAATGAAAAACCAAAAACCAAACATGTTGCCGTCGAGTCAATTCTGACTCATAGTGACCCTATAGGACAGAGTAGAATTGCCCCATAGAGTTTCCAAGGAGCACCTGGTAGATTCAAACTGCAGACTGTTTGGTTAGCAGCAGTAGCACTTAACCAATACGCCACCAGGGTTTCCAAAGAATGAAGTACCACATAAATAATAAGTAATAGACATCTTCTGTGTGTGCATTCTGTAACTGACATTGTGGCTCACCGTGTGTCCCATTTCATCAACCCAACAACTCCCTGAGAAATTATTATCCCCATTTGATAGATGAGGTTTGATCAAGAGGTTAAGCAACTTGCCCAAATCACTAAAACTTTCTCTAGTGGAGTGCCCAGCAGTTATACCTTAATGCCACACCCTTTCTGCCTTTCTAGGACTTAAATAATAATTGTGTCCACATCTGGTCTCTCCAAAATCATCAGCATATGGTGGGTGTTCCTGCTTCGCATCTGAAAGAAGAGAAACAGCATGGTGGCCAGAACCAAGTGTGTTAAGACCCCTATGACGTGATGGCTGTAGTACTGGGCATAGAGTGTAGAAAGCTGAGTTCCAGCCCTCATGCCGTTACTCCTTGATCTATGACCTAGGGTGCTTGTTGTTGTTGAGTTCCGTTGAGTTGGTCTTCCATTCATAGAGATCCCATGTGGCAAAGTAGAAATGCCCCCTAGGGTTTTCTAGGCTGTAATATTTACAGAAGCAGATCATCAGGTCTTTCTCCCACTGAACCACTAGGTGGGTTCTAACCATCAACCTTTAGGTTAGCAGCTGAGTGCTTAACCGTTGCACCACCAGGGTACCTGGGGTAGTACCCTTAATATCCAGGATCCTCAGTTTCCCCATATGCCTATAATGGTAATTATAAAACCATTATGAGAATGGCTTAAGTGAATGCCTATGAAGACACTGGCAAATCTGTTAAATTTATTATTAGTTATAACACAAGTTATTATTACTACCATCATTACTGGAAGTGGACACAGGAACCATGTAGTTCACCCAATTCCTCCACTTTTTACATGAGAGAGCTGTCACTCAGAAAGGGGAAGTAATAGTTGTTCACTGAGAGCCAACAGCTAAGTTACAGTCTGCAATTATTACAGGGGCCTGTGCCTCTGTAGTTATTATTCTTAATTCTCACAACATTGCAGCATTAGTATTATTATACCCATTTTTGTGATTGAGAAACTGAGATTCAGAGAGGATGTGACATGGCCGGGGTCACAAGATACCATTAATACCAACAACAAGAACAACAACCAGCAGACCAGGTTGGGGTGGTGCTTTTTGGGAGCCCCCAAAATCACCCTCAGGTTCAATGATTCACTGGAAAGATTAACAGAACACAGAAAAGCCATTATACTCACAATTACAGTTTATTACAGTGAAAGGATACAGATTAAAATCAGCAAAGATGTTACCCAATTAGGGTCCGTGCCCTGCAGCAGTCAAGCCAATGAAACATACTCCAAGTCAGAAAGAGTGAGAAAGTTTATTAAGGTGATAGGGTCGCTATGAGTCGGAATCGACTCGACGGCACTGGGCATACATCACCGGGGACCCAGCAGCAACACCAGCTGTCTCTACAGAATCCCAAAGAGCAATTTTACCTTAGAGCTTATGTAGAATCTTGCAAGGGTTAGAAGTGTCTTTGTAGTTACTTGAAAACCCTGGTGGTGTAGTGGTGAAGTGCTATGGCTGCTAACCAAAGGTTTGGCAGTTCAAATGCACCAGGTGCTCCTTGGAAACTCTATGGGGCAGTTCTACTCTTTCCTATAGGGTCGGAATCGACTCAATGGCACTGGGTTTTTTGTTTTGTTTTGTTTTGTAGTTACTTGGCTGGAGGAATGGTCAAGAGGAATTATTCATTACAGGATAGTGACAAAAGATACCTTCCAGACATCTCTTTATTAGGGTAAAGATATACATATCAGATACCTGGGCTCTAATTTTCCTATGGGGGCTGTAAGTCACAGGTGGTCTGACAGAACAAAACAAACTTATTTGCATCAGATTAAAACACAGAACAAAGTCGTTCATATTAGGTCAAAACAAAGTCTTTAACAGAGATACGTGAAGGAAGAGGCAGGCAGAGGAAGGAGAAAAACTTACAGGTTCATCATGGTGTTGCTTCTGTCAAGCTCTCAGTCACCCATTTTGAAAAAGGAGAAAACATGCCGGGCAGTGTTAGGGTCACAAAGAGAAGAGGTGCCTAGGGTAGGGTCTAGAAGACCACAGTCCTGATCTTCCAGTTGTTCTCTCCCAGTGGAGTCATGGACAGAACCTCCCAGCAACGATATGTGAAAACCCACGTGGAGTATTGCCAACCGGCTCACCCGAGCCCTGGTGCCCATGGTTTATATTGGGAGTTGGCCATGTAGACATGGCTGACCTGAGTTTCTAGCCCCTCCAGAGATCAAGCTGATACCATAAGGCTCAAGGACCCCACCATAAATCCCATTGTTAGTACAGACTGATGTGACCCAAGGCTTCAGGTAAACAAAGACACTGTCATCAGGCAGGGCATTCCAGGGGCTTTAGAAAATATCTCCCAGGAGCTGAACAAGAACCAACCCTTTCTTAGCAAGGTTAATCCTTTACTGCACAGGCAGGATGCCAGGGGACACTAGGAGAGTCTGTTTTTCAGCTTTAATCTCTCTTCACAGGGTCACTTTCTCAAGTTTTGATGGAAGTCAGGAAGATACCAGTGGAAGAGGGAATGTGCATTACAATCCCTTGTATGTTTGAATTTCCTGAAGGATCCCCAAGCAATTCCATGATTGTAGGCTACTGGCTCAACAAAAATATCAGCTCTCTCGTAGCTACAAATAAGCCCAATGTGACCATAGATGATAACACCAAGGACAGGTTCCACATTATTGGAAATCTTGAAGAACGAGACTGTACCCTGCTGATCCACGATATACTCAAAAGTGACAGCATGACATACTTATTCTATGCAGATCTAGGAGAACAAAGGAGTGCTTTCCTGAGGGAGAATATCGAACTCTCTGTGTCAGGTGACATTCAATCTTATGCAATAAGTGGTTTGGAATGAAAGAGATTCAGAAATTGTTCTAGCAATTTTTTGGCTTTTACTTCACTGAGCACTGGGCTTTACAAAACTTTGGGTCATTTAATTTTTACAACAATAAAGGTACAATTAGTAACTTTATTTTTCCAGTTAGAAACAGCAAGACAGGAGAAATGACTTGCCCACCAGCACCCAGACAATAAGCGATGGAGGAGGAAATAGGTCATAGCTTGGGCTGAGAAGGGGCAGAGCCTAAGGGGAGAGTTGGAAGTGGGAGGAGAGAGGTAGAGTAGGAGCTAGGGCTGGGAAGTCTAGCCTGGGAGAGGGCAGGCAACAGATTGTAGGCAAAGCAGATCCTCAGAAAATTCACTTACCATCAGCCTTGAAAGTTCCACACAAATGAAACCTGTTTGCGAAAAGCCACCCAACAATAATGATCCCAGGCTCCATAAGGTTGTTGGTGGTGCCAAATGAGCTAATGGGTGGGAAAGCACTTTGTAACCTTGTACAGCAGTGAAGTGTCCATGAGGTCCCTCATCAAGTTTTGGGTCCACTCACTCTCTCTTCTCCAGACTTGGCCCAGAAACCAGAGCTCCACATTCCAGAGATTCTTATGGCTGGGGAGCCTGTAACCCTGATCTGTACCATCAAAGGCACCTGCAAAGAAAGCAAAGCCCTCTTCCTCACCTGGAAAGGGCCCACCGTGTTCTCCAACACAGCCATCTCCAGCAACTACTCCTCCTCAGTGCTGTACTTCACCCCGAAGCTGGAGGACCATGGAACCACCCTCGGATGTCACTTGAGCTTCTCCCTAGCTAACTTGACCAGAAGTAGCATCGTCAGTCTCCAGGTGGTTTGTGAGTACTGGTGGGCAGGGGAAGGGTCCAGAGTCTGGGAAAAATGGTGGCCCTGAGAGAAAGACCTGAGTCCTAGAGGGAGGAAGTCTGGGAAGCAGTCGCATCTTCTCATGGCCTCTGGGGCTGAAAGGCCAGAGGTAAGACCTGAGCCCAAGTATGAGGCAAGTGAGGAGAGAGGATAAGAGGAAATGAGTCTGTGGCACCCAGCATCTCTGGGCTTCTGGAAAGTCCTTCCAAAGCTCCTTGTGAATCATAAATTAAGCAGAAGGCTGGGTCCTGGAGGAGGTGGAGAAGGGAAGTGAGGATGCCTTGCTGACTCCTGACCCTCCATCCCTGCAGCACCCACCAGGCTGCTCAATTTCTCATGTTCCTTTGAGAAGACACTGCAGTGCAGCTGTTCCTTCCAGGGGATCCCTACACCCTCCATACAGTGGTGGATGGGAGATGTTCCTGTGGGTGTGAACAGCATGGATAATGTCCTCCAAGTGACTTCCACCATATTTGCCCCATGGGCCAACAGCACCATCAACCTAGTTGGAAAGCCAGAAATAGTCATGAGCCTTCGCTGTGAGGGGAAGAATCAATATGGAATCCACACTTCAAGCATCTTCCTGATACCAAGTGAGTAAACAGAGGACCTAGTGACTGGGTTAGAAAGACAGTACATAAGAACCAGGATGAGATTGTACACAGGGCCAGAGGAAAAAGCAGAATTGTGGCTCAGACTTCAGAGCCTTAGGGGAAAAAAATCTGCTCTCACTTTCCTCTGGTTCCAGATAAGAATTCAGTTTCCAGTGTGTTCATGAAAGGGCTGATCCAGGGCATTGTGTATGGAGCCATTGCGTCAGCACTGCTCTTCTTCTTCCTCGTCCTCTTCATGTGAGTACTCAAGTTTATCAGCAAGCCTATCTCAAAGCCTACTACTTTTATTTCTGTTCTTTATTTCCTTCCTCATACTTTCTTCCAGTTTATTTTGTTTTGTCTACTTTCTTGTTATGGATTCTTAGATCATTAATTTTCAGCCATTCTTCTTTTCCAATATTTTCACTTAAGGCTATAAATTTCCCTCTAAGCATGACTTTAGGTGCAAACCACAAATTTTAACATGAGATGTTCTATTATCATTCAGATAAAATGTTTCTAACCCCCATGATATTTTTTGACTTGAGTTACTTAGACACATCAGTATTTTCTAATAATCTTCTTTATCTCATTTTTATTTCCATACCTTTTTACCATATGGCTTTACTTTTTATTCCTTCTTGCATATCAAACCTTCCATGCATAATCATTTCCTTTCCAAAATATATTCTAGAAAGTCCTGTAGAGTTGGTCTCCTCGTAGAAAACAACCTTGGTTTTTATTTACAACTTTCTCTTGCCTTCATTATGGAAATGTATTTTCGCCGGATTTGGAATAGTATGTTGGAAGCTATTTTCTTTCTTGAACATAGCATTCCACTATTTCTTGCTTCCATTGTCACTGAAGAAAAGTCAGCTGTAAATCTGATTTGTCATTCCTTTGAAAATAATCTGTCTTTTCCTGATTCTGCTTTTAAAATGTATTTGTCTCTGGGATTTCCGCAGTTCTACCTCACTAGTTTCAGTTCCTCTGCTCCTGCCTCACATTTTAAACTTGCATAACACCAACTTGCTTATGTTTTCCTGACAATCACACTGCTTCTTGTCCTGCGCCTTTGTTGACACCGTGTCTTCCGCTTGGATGCCTTCCTTCTCTACACTCCAACTCCCGTCCCTGTCCCCTCTCTTACTCTAGCTGTTGTTGACTCACCATTTGGAACTCAGCTCACAGCACTGATATCATGTGCTCCAGGCATCGTGTGCTCCTTCCCCGGCCTCTCACCTGGATTGGGTGACTCTTCAAGACTCCCATAGCCTCCCGGACTTGTAGGTATTAGCACTAATAGTTTCAGTCTGATGTGATTAAGTGTGGATTTCTTTTTTATTTGCTATTTCTATTTGTTTGACCTCTTTAATCTGTGTCTGGTGCTGTTATTAGTTCTAGAAAATTATCGACCATTATTTCTTCATCTATTTTTTTTTTTTTTATTGGTTATATCTTCCCTTTCATTATGGGGCTTTTATTTAATGTTTGTTAGACTTCTTTACTTTCTTTTTTTCTCTTACCCTGTCTCTTGTATTTTCCATGTAGGTAGACAAGCAAGCAAGCAGACCTCTAACGGTCTGTACAAGAGAAATACTAAGGGAACCCTACCCCTTCAGAATGTCATCCTTGGGGTGAGCTGTCAATGCTGCCCATAAATTCTTATGTCATCTTTGTCCAGCACAGCACTCAGGCAGTAGTCCAAAAGTTCTCATTTTATCTCCAACTTTTTTATCTGCTCCCTTCTCACTCTCAGCAATAAAGTTTACCTACTTCAAAGAGGTGCCCTGCTTGCACAGTGGTTAAGAGTTTGGCTGCTAACCAAAAGGTTGGCAGTTTGAATCCAGCAGCTGCTGCTTCTTGGAAACCCTCTGATAGCAGTTCTAGTCTGTTCTGTAGGGTTGCTATGAGTCAGAATCGATGGCAATGGGTTTGGTGAAAAAAAGTGATTCCCAACACGTGCAAAGTTTAATAACTTTGGCATTGATGGTTTACTCTTTGCCTTTTTAGAGAAAGAGGCATATGTCTTCCTGTCCAAAGTTAGATCCACCTCCTTTGCCTGGGACTCCGTCTCCTCCAACTCCTTAGGAACCATACTCCATTAATCATCCCCTCTGTTTCCTAACTTTTCAATCATTCTTTCTTTACTGGCTTTTTCTGTAAAGGATATAAAAGTGCACAAATCTCCCCCATCTCAGCCCTACAAACTCCCTTATGTGCCATCTAATACTTTTGAAAAAATAGCTTACACTCACTTCTCAATTCTCATCACCCTTACAATTTACAATCCATCGCATTCTGCTCTCCAGCATTACACCTCTGAAACAACGCTTCTAAAGCAATCAGTTGTCCTTATTTCTCAAAATCCAATGGCAGATGTTCTGCCTTTTTCTTTTTCACATTTAGGTTGCATTTATGATTGAGGTGGGTGGGCTGCAGGGCAGAAAGATGAGGACCTCCCACCGATGACTTCTTTTCACAGCAAAGTAAGTATAGCAAAGTTATCTCCTGAAAGTGATATGGGTGGGGGCACGGAGGAGAGGCAGAGGACTTAAGAAGAGAGGTCATGGTGGTGGGAGTGAATAATCATTGAGGAGAATGAACAGAATCTGTTCGAGGACAAGGAGAATAACTGATGAGCAGCAGCAAAGGCCCAGTGGTGATACTGGAGATGATTAATTGTTAATGGTGCCAAGTCTTATTGCTGTGTGATGTTTCCTCCCATCAGTGCTTGGTCACTGGGGGAGAAAGAGTAAATAGTGACGTTGTTCTAGGTGTGGAGGCCCTACAAAGGGAACCTCTGTATTCTGACCCCCAGCCTAGGGCTCCTTCTGGGAACCAAGGGGTAGTTGAGCCTAGCCTTAATCGCAGGGCTCATTGCTTTAGAATGAAGATGCTTAAATGGTGGGAGGAAAATCAAATTCTCAAGACCAAAGAAGTCTCGATTCTCAAGAAACCAGAGTTGCTAAAGGAGACAGGACATTCAAGAAGCCTGAAGCTCAAACCCCACCTTCCCAAATGGAAGGTAAGTCCCTGGGACAATCTGACTGTGTCTAGGCTCTCAACAAGCAGAGCTCATGCTCTACCCGTCAGCATCACCAGGGGTGCTCACTAAAAATGGAGATTCCTGGGGACCCCCAGATCTTTGAACCCAAACCCTCAAGGCCAGAGTCCCACTGGCCTGTGCTTGCCACAAGCTCCTCAGCTGATTCTGATATGTGGCTGGGATGGAAAGCCAGGGCTGGGCCTTAGCTGAGCAGGAACCACACACTACAAAGTTATTACCATTGGCATTGATGATTTCCTCCTTGCCTTTTTAAGAGAAAGAGGCATCTCTCTTCCTGTCCAAGGTTAGATCCACCTCCTCTACTTGGCAATCCATTTATTTTGCCTCCTTAGAAACCATACTCCATTAATCAGCCCCTCTGTCTCCTAAATGTTCAATCATTTCTTTTCTTTACTGACCCTTTTCCCAAAGGATGTAAACATGCATGAATCCCCTCCACCCAAAAATACCCTAGAAAAGGAGGTTAAAAGGAGCTAGTTGTTGTTGTTAGTGGCCATCGAGTTGATGCTGCGTCATGCCGACCCCATGTGTGCAGAGCAGAGCTGCTCCATAGGGTTTTCAAGGCTGTAAACTTTCAGAAGTAGATTGCCAGGCCTCTGAGTGGGTTGAACCACCAACCTTTCTGCTAGTAGTCTAGCTCTTAACCGCTTGTGCCACCCAGGGATGCCTAAAGGAGTTAGTTGGATTCCTCTATTTTTGAGAAGCCCAGAGAGGAGAAGGGGCTTGCCCAAGGTAGAAAAACAGCAGGGTCTGGTTCTTCCACAGCCTACAGCTCTTTAGTGAGAAAGAAGACGGTAGACACCCAAACTCGGAGGCAGATTGTAACAAATGCATGGCTCACAGACGTGTAGATCCACCAGCTCAGTCAGACCTGCACAGACCTACAGAGCATGAGCGACACCCTCTCAGACACGTCTAATCCCTGCCCTCAAAGAATGCACAGTCTTGACTGGGAGGCCAACACTTAAGAGCACAGATCCCCCATGGAAGGGAGGAGGCAGCACTAGCAGTTGGCCTATCATGGAGGCTGCATGGAGCACTAAGAACCCAGAGTGACAAGGGACCCTTCTGCAGCCAGACAGTCTTGAGGGCACCAGTGATCTAATCCAGCCTCAGCATTTTACAGAGAGAGAAACTGAGATCCACAGAAGGCAAATGGCTTAAACACTAAGAAAACCCCTAGGATCTCTCTGCAGGGGCGTTGTGAGTACAAGACCTACTCTCACCCATCCCTATGGTTGCAAACAGAGAAACCAAGGCTCACAGCACCTCAGGCCACTTGCTCAGGATTCCTGAGTCCTAGGACTCTTAGTCCTTGGAGCAGTTGCCTCTGCCCCTGCCATTTTCTCTTGATCTTGTAAGGCTCTAATGCAGAGGTTGTAAACTCAAAATTCCACAACAGCAGGTAACAACATGAGTGCAGTTGGCCTGGTGGGGGCCATGTCCAGCTTGAGAGCAGGTGCCGCACCTGAAGGGAGCGACTGACAGCAGCGAACTCTGCTCCAACTCCTTTTCCACTGAGCCGGGATGCAGGTCCACTGTTCCAGGTCTTCTGATTTTTTTTCAGGAGAATCCAGAAATCCAGATTTCGGTGCAAAATGTCTTGACTCAAATATGTTAGTAATTCAGAACATGTTTTTAAAAAGCAGCATGAGTCAAATAAAAGCCATATGTGCACCTTGCATTTGCAAATCTGATCGGAAACTTAGATATGGAGTTAAACCAACTTAAACCAACCTTCTGCCAAAAGAAGGTGGCATTATTTAAAATACAAACACTTTGGCAAGTGCAAATAACCCAGGTGAAAACAGAATCCCCAGGCACTGGGAAGAGGCTTGGGTCTGGAAGAGTGAGGAGGAATTTCCTAGGTGGAGAAGAATATTCCAGGGACTCACTCACACGTGCAGGCCACCAACATTCCCTGAGGCCATCCATGCACCTGGTCCTGGGCTGGGGACTGTAAAGTTAGAGTATAGTCCACAAGGCCACCCTCACTTCTGACACTAACTTCAAGTTCAGGGATTCCTAAGACCCCCTTCAGGTTTGATAACTTGCTGGAAGGACTAACAAGAACTCACCGAAAGCTGTATGCCCACAGTTATCGCTTATTTCAGTACAAGGGAACTCACTGCTGTCTAGCCAATTCCCACTCATAGTGACCCTACAGGACAGATTAGAACTGCCCTATAGGGTTTCCAAGGCTGTAATACATAAAAGCAGACTGCCACGTCTTTCTCCCATGGAACAGATGGTGGGTTCAAACCACCAACATTTCGGTTAGCAGCCAAGTGCCACCAGGGTTTCCAACAGTGAAAGGATATGGATTAAAAGCAGTCAAGGTCACACCTCAACCTTACGGAACAAGAGCTACCGTAGTCCTCTAATTGTTGTTGCCATCAAGTCGATTCCAACTCTTAGTGACCCCATGTGTGTAGAGTAGAACCGCTCCATAGATAGGGTTTTCAAGGCTGTGACCTTTCAGAAGCAGATCACCAGGCCTGTCTTCCAAGGCACCTCTGGGTGCGTTTGAACCACCAACCTTTCTGGTAGTAGTTGAGCCCTTAGCTGTTTGCAACACCCAGGGACTCAGCCCCCTTCCTACCAACTAGGAATCTGAAGTTCAGAAAGGGGAGGCTCCTTCCCAGGACCACACAGTCTGAGAGCAAAGTCAGATTCTGGTGTCTGTCTCCAAAGTCCAGGCAATTAACCCCTGCTCTCTCCTATCTGCTCCACTAATTACGGTTTCCTGGGAGCTAGGCCCAATAGAAGGAGCCCTGGTGGCAACACGGTTAAGTACTCAGCTGTTAACCAAAAGGCTGGCAATTCAGACCCACCCAGAGGCTGCACTGGTGAAAGACCTGGCAGTCTGCTTCCAAAAGCTCACAGCCTTGAAAACTATAGGGCAGTTCTACTCTGCAACACGTGGCGTTGCCATGATTTAGAATCGACTCAACAGCAACTAAAAACAAGGCCCAAGAGGACTGCATCTCCCCATTTCTGAGCCAGGAAGATTAGGATTCAGACTGAGGAAGGGACCTATCTGGAGCCTTGTCAGGTCCAGCCCCCTCCTTCCATCTCATTCCCCAATGGTTCCTTCTCTCAGTTCCAGTCACAGAGTTAATCCTTTGTGTGCCCCACATCCTGCTAACCAACCCACTGCCATTGAGTCCATTCCGACTCATAGCGACCCTATAGGACAGAGTAGAACTGCCCCATAGAGTTTCCAAGGAGCGCCTGACAGATTCGAACTGCCGACCTTTTTGTTAGCAGCCGTAGCACTTAACCACTACGCCACCAGGGTTTCCACATCCTGCTAAGCCTGGAAAATCAACAGTGGTCAGGGCTGCCACTGTCCTTGTCTCCACTGGGTCACTGCGAGGGGGCCATGGGAGCATGTGCCTTTGCGATTGGACACTCAGGCGCTGGAGCTGGTCTATCTGTGAGACTCATGGGGAAGCTGTCAGCAGAAAAGCCACTGAAAACAGGAGAGGCTGTTCACACGGACGCTACTGAAACTTGGTGGGGGAGTGCCACGGACCATACCCCACACGTGCCGCTGACAGCTGTGAGTTGGGGGCAAGAAGCCAACGGAGGGCACCCAATCCAGGAAGAGAAGCCTTGTTCCTCCTTCGCTGTCTCTCCAGCGCCCTCTACTGACCAAATTGAGCATCAGGCTCCCTCCAAATCGGTAACTAGTTGCCATCCAGTCATTTCGGCTCTGGGTGACCCCTGGTGAGTCAGAGTAAAACTGTGCTCCACAGGGGTTTCAATGATTTTTCAGAAGGAGATCACTAGGACTTTCCTCCAAGGTGTCTCTGAGTGGACTCGAACTCCCAACCTTTTGGTTAGCAGCCAAGAGCCGCGTTAACCGTTTGCACCGCCCAGAGACTCCGCTCACCACAAAGGAGAAATATTTAAATGTCTCACTCCATTTTTTCAGAGCAAAGGATGGTTCAAAGGTAATGTTATTAGTTGCTGTGGAGTCAATTTCAACTCATAGCAACTCCATGTGTACAGAGTAGAACTGTGCTTCATAGGGTTTTCAAGGCTGTAAACTTCCAGGACACCTCTGGATGAGTTCGAACAACCAACCTTTTGGCTAGTAGTTGAGTGCTTAACTATTTGCACCACCCAGGGACCCCCAACCAAGTATTATTATCTATGCATTGTGTCCAATCTAAAAGAGGCAATATCAGTTGAGAAGAACACAGACATGTACATGAATACATATAGTACTTGAATGGGACCTTCAGCAGACATAGAAGGGAGGAAAGGATGCTCCAGGCTGAGGAAAGAGCCTGGACAAAAGCACAAAGCCATGGTGCCTTAGTTATCTAGTGCTGCTATAACACAAATACTACCAGTGAATGGCTTTAACAAACAGAAATTTATTTTCTCACAGTTTAGGAGGCTAGAAGTCCAAATGCAGGGTGCCAGCTCCTGGGGAAGGTTTTATTTCTCTGGGCTCTGGGGCAAGGCCCTTGTCTCTTTGGCTTCAGTTTCCTAGTTCCTTGGAGATCTCCGTGTGGCTTGGCATCTATCTTCCCCCATCTCTGCCTACGGGCTTGTTTGTTTATTAATCTCTTTTACATCTCAAAAGAGATTGACTCAAAACACACCCTACACTAATCCTGCCTTATTAACGTAACAAAGACAGCCCATTCCCAAATGGAATTATAACCATAGGCATAGAGGTTAGGATTTACAACACATATTTTGGGAGGCCACAATTTAATCCATAGCACACACACAAAAAAAATATGGTGAGCCTAAAATATTTCAAAGAATAGTGAATAGTCCACTCTGATGAAGAATGGGGTAAGGCTGACCAGGAAAGGCAACAGGAAGGGTAAACTGGGTCCAGTTTAAGAAGGTCTTGGGTGCCAGGTTGAAGAGCCAGGGTTTTATCCTGAGGGACCTAGGAAGCTATGGAAGGCATTTGAGGGAAAGAACACCACTGTCAGCTCTGGGTTACGGACAGCAGGGTGTTCTACATCACAGCCAGAGATCAAGGTCCCAGGGGCTGTGGGAGCCCCAGAGAGGAAGCCAGGACCCTGCCCATTGAGGGGCAGGAGGAGTCCTTAAAGGAGGCCTCTCCAAAGCCAACAGTGAAGATGAAGCTCAGTGTGTGGAGAGCCAGGCTGCCTATGCTTGAGTCCCACCTGCTGTGGATGGGGTACTTCCACTCTATGCCTAAGTCTCCTAATCTGGAAAACAAGGATAATAGTTCTTTCAGAACAAGGAGCCTGAACCCCTACCCTCCTCCTGCTTCAGGGCTCAGGACTCTTGGGATTGGTTGTCTGAGAATTAAATGAAATATATATATATATATATATATATATATATATATATATATATATATATATATATATATATAAAATTAGGGAGCCCTGGTGACACTGTGGTTAAACGCTTGGCTCCTAACCAGATGTCGGTAGTTCAAACCCACCAGCCACTCCATGGCAGAAAGATGTGGCAGTCTACTTCCATAAAGATTTACAGCCTTGTCTACTTCCATAAAGATTTATAGCCTTGGAAACCCTATGGGGCAATTCTACCCCATCCTGTAGGGTCTCTATGAGTCGCAATTGACTCGACAGCAACAGGTTTGGTTTTGGGGGGCTTTTATTAATATATGGAAATGGCTTAGAGCATAGTAAAACTCAACAAAGGTCAGCAATCAATACTGAGAGATAACATAGCATAATGGCTTAAGAGCATAAACCCGGGAAACGAACCATTTGGTGGGGATTGGTCAACTTGGACAATTTATTTCCTTTTTATTGAGGTATAATAAATAGTAAACAGCACATATCTTAAGTGTTATAGCTTGAGGGAAATGTAGATACATATGTAAATACAAGTAGAATATACCAAAAAAAAAAAACAACAACCATTTGCCACTGAGTCAACTTATGGCAACCCCATGTGTTGCAGGATAGAACTGCACTCCGTAGGGTTTTCAGTAGCTGGTTTTTTGGAACCAGATCTCCAGGTCTTTGTTCCAAAGTGCCTCTGGATGAGTTCAAACCACCAACTTTTCAGTTAGTAGTCCAAATATAATACAGTATAATGCAATACAATATAATATAAATATCCTCCCAGGCAACCAGCATCCAGGTCAAGAAGTAAAACATGTCCAACACTGTGTGTCTCTCCTGCCCTGCATCAGAATAAATGCCTTTCTGACTTCAATCACCATAGGTTATTTTTGCCTGCTACTGAACTACATATAAACAGAATCAGTGCACAGCATGTATTCTTTTGTGCCTGGCATTTTCCACTCCATATTATATCTGTGAGATTCATCCTTGTTTTAGCACATATCAATAGTTCATTCCATTTTATTGCTGGATAGTATTCCATGGTATGAATACGCCATAATTTATTTATCCATTCATCTGCTGTTGGACATTTGGTTATTTTCAGCTTGGGGCTATTACGAATATTCATATGCAAGTCTTTGTGTGGATATATGTTTTGATTTCTCACTCTAGAAGTGAAATTGTTATAAGATAAAGGCATATTTAGCTTTAGTAGATCTTGACAAAGCAACAATACCCATTTACACACTCACCAGCAATGTATGAGCATTCCAGGTGCTCCACATCCTTGTCAACACTTGCCTTTGTCAGTCCTTTTAGTTTTAGTCATTCTGGCTAGTGAGTAGGAGTATCTCATTGTAATTTTGATTTGACATTCCATGACTAATGATGTTGAGTATTTTTTCATGTGCTTATTGGATATCTTTTTGTGAACAATTTGTCCAAGTCTTTAGCCCATTTCTAAAATTAAATTGTATCCTTTTGTTGATTTGTAGGAGTTCTTTATATATTCTGGGTACAAGTTCATTTTCAGAAACATGTATGGCAGATAGCTTCTTCAATATTTATGGCTTTGGGCTTTTTTTTTTTTTTTTTTTATTCTTGTGGGAAGAGGATTCCAGCAGAAGGAACAGCAAGTGCAAAGGCCCTGATGCTGGAACAAGCTTCGCTTGTTCAAAGAACAGAAAAAAGGCCAGAGCAGCTAGAGCTGAGTGAGTGGTTGAGGTGGGGCTGTGGCACCAGCTGGTTCATGTGTTAAGTGGTTGTTGACCGGAGAGTGGAAGCAAAGGTGTGGAGGCCAAGGTGGAGGCCAGGAGACCAAGAATAGGCTGAAGTCAGAGCAGTCTTACAAGGGAGAGGTGGTTGGAGAGATGGCTGGTGATCGCTCAGACCAGAGTGGTAGTGGTAGGGTGGGAAGAAGTGGACAGAGTAGAAATGTTCTGGAGGCAGAGCTGAGGCATCCTCACATCTCCCCACCCAGGATCCTCATTATGTACCAGGCACTGTGATGGACTCTGGAGATTCCACCTTGAACAAAAGGCACATGTCTCTTATCATTTAGGTCTCATCTCTAATGTGTAGATAGACTGGATGTGGATGGGACGGTGGGGTGAGAATGAATTGAGGATGGATGTTTTTGAGGTAGAACAACCCCTATTGGGAGACTTCAAAAGCTTCTGCCTCAAACTGACCCAAACATGGAGTTGTTGTTGCTAGGTGCCATCAAGTCAATTTTGACTCATAGTGACCCCATGTGATGGAGTAGAACTGCCCCATAGGGTTTTCTAGGCCATGATCTTTACTGGTGTAGATGGCCAGGTCTTTCTCACGCAGAGCCACTGGGTGGGGTTAACTGCCAAGGGCTTAAGAGCCACCAGGGCTCCTAGACATGGAGTAGACTCATGAATTCTTATCCTCCTGCCTTAGAGGCCTATGAAGAAGGGACAGGAACTCCTCACCTTGTGGGCTGGAGGACGAGGATTACACCTAGTGAATGGATGGTAGGGGGACTGGAAAGGGAGAACTGACTACAGGTAGTTAGACTGCTGGGTGGAGCCAGTAGCTCCTCCAGGATCTCATTTATTCTCAACAAACTAGGGAAGGTCCCTAGGTGGCACAAACTTTTGGGCTCGAGTGCTAACCTAAAGGTTGGTGGTTTGAAGCTACCCAGCAGTGCTGTGGAAGAAAAGGTCTGGCAATCTGTTTCTGTAAAGATTACAACTGACAAAACCCTATAGGGCAATTCTATTCTGTAACACATGGGGTCACCGTGAGTCACAATCAGCCCAATGGCAACTGACAAAAATCTCAAGATAAATGATAATTAGTCCTCAAGTAAGAAAATCTAATAACCTTGGGAAATACAAGCTGTTCCATTTTGCAAGTGAAGACTCTGAGGCTCCAGGGACACAAGTGACTTGTCCAAGGTCACACAGCCAAGTAAATGAAAGAATGGGGAGCTGGAATTGTTTGCACCTAATACCTTGATTAACTTCATCTCCCCACTCCTAGCCCCAAGATCAAGTCCCAAGGCCCTCTCTATTCTCCTGTTATCTTGGGGATGAGGGTTGGGGCAGAAGGAAAGACATTCCACCCCAGAAGTCACAGTGTTAAAAGTTAGTCATGGACGTAGGGAGGAGTGGACCCTGTGCCACAGGAGGAGGGATCTGGGGTCTGGATTCCTGAGTCCTGGGGAGGAGGGGGCTGGGGGTAGGGCTTCTGGGTCTGAGGGAGGAGGGGGCTGGGAACTTGGACTCCTGGGTCTGAGGGAGGAGGGGGCTGAGGTCCCAAGGGTCCCAGAAGGGTTGGGGAGTGCAAGGGGACTGAACTCCTAGCTCTGAGGGAGGACTAGATTAAGGACCTGAAGGAGAACGGAGAGGGTCTCCAGGAAGTGTCCCAGACCCGGGATTTCGGGGATCGGGTTGGGAGGATGTGGGGACGCCTCGGGCGGGAGGGGGTAGGGGCCGGGCCGCAGTAACAAAGGCCTCTCCCTCCAACAAGCACCCCCCCTCGGCCCCGCCTCCCCGGCCCCCTTTCTGCCCTGATTGGCCGGTCTCCCTGCCCGTCAGCGCCGCCCCCCTCCCCGGGTCTGCAGCAGCTCCGGCCGCCTCGTCGCGCCCCCCCAGCCCCCTCCCCCCGCCCCCGCCGCCCCCCGGGCCGGTGCAGCCGCAGGCGGGGTCCCCCTCCCCCTCCCCCCTCTCCCCCCAGGCCTCGCGCGCCCCGGACCAGCCCCCCTTTCCCCTCCCCCTTCGCGCCGCCGCTGCCGCGATGCCCCCCCCTGCGCCCGGGGCCCGGCTCCGGCTCCTCGCCGCCGCCGCCTTGGCCGGCCTGGCCGTCATCAGCCGAGGTACCGCAATGCCGGGGGCGGGGGGCTCGGCCGGGACTCCAGGGTCCCCGGACGAGGAATGGGGGCGGGGGGCTGCAACCTCGGTCGGGAAGAGAAGTCCCCCAGACGCCGAGGTCTGGGCCCTGGGGGCGGGGGCTGCATCCCCCAGCCGGGAAAGGGGTCCTCGGATGTCTGGATCCGAGCCCTCGAGCAGGGGTCTGCGTCCCGGGGCCGGAGCCGGGGGCCTAGGGGCGGAGGGCTGTGGCTCCCGGCCGGGGAGAGGACGCCTGGTCCCAGCCTGGGGGTGGGAGTCTGCAGCTCCTGATCAAAGAGCAGGTCGGACCCTACATAGAAGTCCCCTACCCTCGGGCAGGATCTCTGAGCTGAGTTGGGGTGGGAGGGGGTTACGATCGGTATCAGCCGAGGGTATTCATCTCTTCTAGGAAAGGGTCCTTGGGTAGAGGAGGGCCTGTCTTGGGGGCGGGGGGTAGTATCTGTCTCTGGGCAAAGGTCAGGGGATGGATACCTTCCCAGGTCAGTTAGAGGAGGGGACAAAAGGGGGCTTCTAGATACCTAGGTCCCTGAGCCAAGAAAGTGGGAGGGGGGATCTCTCTGGTCTCCCAGCTGGGAAGGGGCTGCAATTCCTGGGTCATCTAGTTTGGGAGAAAGTGTTGGTATTTAGGGGTGTTGCAGTTACATGGGGCAATGGAGCTGGGGGTCTAGGAAGTTGGGGTGCTGGGCTGAGAACTCCGAGGTGAGAAGCTCTTGCTGGATACCAGGGTTCCTAGACTGGACAGAGGATGAGAGATGGACAGATGGAGGAGGGAGGGCATCTGCTGGTAGAAGAGGGAAGGGAAGGGTTAAAGCAGGGGTCGACGGGGGGTGGGAGAGGGGGCTGGGGTCAGCCACGGATCTGGGCTGGGAGAATGGAAAGGTCAGTTGGGCAGGAGGCTCAGGGGGTGGATTGGGCAGTCTCTAGGGGGAGGATATGTAGCTGGACTTATGTTTCTCCAGCTAGCCAGGCCTTCCAGGGAGAAGACGGTCAAGGAGATGCCTCCTAGGAAAAGGGCAGAGAGAACAAGAAGACAGGAGGCCAGGGGCTGGAGGGTCAGGAGGCAGGGAGAAGGGAGAACTCAGTATGTCTGGAGGAGTCCCCCAGGCCCTGCCCTGAGCCAAGAGTCAGGGACACACAGAGATAGCCTGGCACAGAGAACCCCCCACTCTCATAGTCACCCTCCCAGGCAGCCTTCCACCCACACAGACCTGATCAGGAACAGCCACATAAACACAGTCAGAGAGACCGCCCCAAAGCCGCAGCAGCAGACACCCGCGGTCACACAGACACCTCCCAAGACACCCAGGTCACCCGTGTCTGCATATGAAGGTGCCCTCATGCCCTCAGCCGGGGGGGGGGGGGTTGGGGTGTGGGGGGAGGGGAAGCTGTGGAGGGACTACAGTGTGGACCAGGGCATCTCCCCACCTGGGCTGTCTGAGTCACTGTCTGACTTCCTGACTGCCTGGCTCTGCTTCTTTCTCACTGTGTCTCTGTTGTTTGTCTCTGGATCTCTCTCTCTGTTTCTGTTGTTTGCCTTTGCATTTTTCTCTTTGTGTCTGTTTTTTGTGTTTGCATCACTCTCTGTGTCTCTGTCATTTGTCTCTATGTCTGTCTCTGTGTCTTTTGTCTCTGTCATTTCCAGAGGCCCTGTCCCTGTTATTTTCTGACGCTACCTCAGCGTCGTTCCATTTGTCTCTGTCTCTGGGTCTCTGTCTCTTCATCCCTGCTGCTCTCAGCAGTTTCGCATCTGTCTCTCCGCCTCTCAAACTGTTTCCCGTTGTTGCGCAACCTGTGTGTGTCTCTCCCACAGTCTCTTCCTGGCTCCCTCAAACATGCTTTCTTTCTCACTCCTCTCTGCCCAAGTAGCATTTCTCTCTTCTTGTCTTTTTCCCTTGCCTGGTCTCTGAGTCGGAATCGACTCTACAGCAACAGGTTTGATTTGGTTTTCTTCTCCGTCCTCTCTCTCCTTACCCCACTCCTGGTGCCCTTTGTCTCTCTTTCCCTCCAACCTCCTTCCCTCCCTTCTGTCTCCCCTCTTCCCTTCCTCCCTCATTTCCTCTCCTTCTCTCTTCCTGTGCCCTCAGGGTAACTCCTCATTCTCCCACTCTGCTCTTCCCGTTGCCTTTAAGTCAATTCCGACTCATGACAAAGTAGAACTACCCCCACAGGGTTTTCTTGACTGTGATCTTTACAGAAGCAGATCTCCAGGCCTTGCTTCCGAGGCACCTGGGGGTGGATTCGAACTTGCACCCTTTCTGTTGGTAACTGTGTGCTTAACCATTTGAGCCACCCAGGATCCTTCAGGACCCCAGAAATCGTCACTGTGCACACTCCTTGTGCTGGAGCTGTAGTAGAGCCAGGAGGTGCCTTGTGACCTTGACCAAGACCTTTCCCACTTCTAGGCCTTAGGTTCCTCATCTGAGAAGTAAGGATGGGGTGGGTGGGGTGGGGTGGAGGTGAGCTGAAACAGCACTAGGTGACAGAGAGACATCCCACACACATTAGTGCTTTCTGAAAAAAGCCCATGGCAAGATACACAAAATAGTATCTCCTCTTTTATTGGTTTGATATTTTCCAAATTATGAGAAAAATGCATGCCAGTGGATCGGTCTACTACGAATATATTTAAGAGCAAACCTCATCATTCTTCCACCCCCACCCCACCCTCCCTCAAGCCCGCTGTCTTGAGAGAACTTGGGTCAATACCTGAGGTTCATCGTTTCACAGCTTTCTCTCGCTTGTACAAACTCATGCTCACAGAGTTCAACGTACGAAAGGGATTGGTTGGTTTGTTGGTGTTTTTCCCACTTAACTACGGCTCAGTGATAAAATTCTTACCTTACACACAGGAGACCCATGTTTGATTCCTAGCCAGTGTCCCTCATGCACAGCCACTAGTCATCTATCAGTGGAGGCTTGCCATGATGCTGAACAGGCTTTAGTGGAGCTCCCAGATAAAACAGACTAGGAAGAAAGGCCTGGCAATCTACTTTCAAAAGTCAGCCAACAAAGACACTATGGGTCACAACGGTCCAATTCTGTTGTGAATTACCACGAGTCAGAGTCCAACTAGCAAGGACAACAACAAATCTCTCCCTAGCATTTATAGATATTGATCTACCTTTAATTTTTTTCCCTAAATTCTTTATGTGCACATACACACACACACATTCACAGCTATATAGTCATTTACAAAAGTAGCAACATTGTTATCTTTTAAAACAGTTCAACAGCATCAATAGGCAGCTTCAACAGCAACAAGTGGGTGGGGGGCAGTTCCTTTGCTCCGTGGGCAGCCGCTGTGGCTGAGATGTTGTTATGTACCGTCCAGTTGATTTCAACTCATGACGACCCTATGTCATAGAGTAGAAGTGCCCCATAGGGCTTTCTAGGTTGTAATCTTTACAGAAGCAGATTGCCAGGTCTCTCTCCTGCAGGACCTCTCTGTGGATTCAAACTGCCAACCTTTCAGTTAACAGCCAAGCACTCAACCATTGCGCCACCTGAGCAAACCCAGATCTGGGGACAGGAACCCCAGGTTTCAGTCCTGGATCTGTCCAGACCAGCTCCCCATAGAACCTGTGAGCTCCTCATTCGTTTGGACTGGGGCTTTGTTTCATTGGTTCTTTTAATAAATATTTTTGAGCAAATAGTCACTGTTTTAAGTGCTAAAACCAAAAACCAAACCCATTGCCATCAAGTGAATCCTGACTCATGGCAATATCAGGTGTTACAGAATAAGACTGTTCCATAGGGTTTTCTTTGCTATAATCTTTACAGAAGATCGCCAGGCCTTTCCTTTTTTCTGTGGTACCACTGGGTGGGTTTGAACTACCAACCTTTAGGTTAGTAGTTGAGCGAAAATGATTTACGCCACCCAAACACTCAGGGGCCTGTTTTATATATACATGGCAACAAGCAAGCCAGATGCGGTCACTGCCCTCAAGGAGTGGGGTGAAGAGAGTCCAAAACCAAAACAAAACAAAAACTAAAAATAAACAGGTAAATAAGATTACTTCAGATGGTGATGATGCCCTTAAGAAAATATGAGTGACTTAAGGGACTGTTGTTGTCAGGTGCTGTCGAGTCTATTCTGACTCATAGTAACCCCATGTGACACAGTAGAACTTCCCCTTAGGGTTTTCTTGGCTATAATCTTTATGGGAGCAGATAGCCAGGTCTTTCCTGCGGAGCTGCTGTGTAGGTTCGAACTACCAACCTTTCTTTTCTCAGCAAAGCACTTAACCATTGTGCCACCAAGGCTTCTTTACTTGGGGAACTAAAAAAAAAAAAACCAAACCTGTTGCCATTGAGTCAATTCCGACTCATAGTGACTATAGGACAGAGTAGAATGGCCACATAGGGTTCCTAAGGAGCAGCTGGTGGATTCAAACTGCCGACCTTTTGGTTAGCAGCCACACTCTTAACCACTGTGCCACCAGGGCTGCATTTAGGGGTGTAGGTGGCGTAAATGGTTTGTGCTTGTCTGCTAACCTAAAGGTTGGCGGTTCGAACCCACCCAGCCTCACTGCTGTAGAAAGGCCTGGTGATTGGCTTCTGTAAAGATCACAGCCAAGAAAACACGATGGAGCAGTTCTACTCTGCAGCACGTGGGGTCGCCATGAGTCAGAATTTTGTTTGTTTAGGAAATGATGAGCTGGCCATTTTAGCTCAGGTGGTTGAGGAAGCCGCTTCCAAACAGATGAGCGTAGAGTTAAGACCTGAAGGAAGAGAAGAAGTCAGGCTTTAAAAGATCTGGGGGAGCAGCAGGGCCAAGGCCCTGGGGTGGGAGCCAGCAGAGAGGAGGCCTGCGTGGCAGAAGACCAGGCGGAGGTAGTGGCCATCATACACTGAGAGGGCTCAGCATCCGGAACCAGGAGACAGTGATTGAAAGTCCCCCAGGCTTCCAAGGTCAGCCAAGAAGAGGAGGAGTGGGGGCATCCTTGGTGCCAGTTACACCAGGCCCAACCCCTTCTCACAGCCCCTCCCCTCCAGAGCCACACACCACCTCCCTGCTGGAGTCTCCTCTGTCCCTTCCTAGATTGAGCCACACTTCTGCCACTGACTCGATGACTCCCTGGACCTCAAGTTCCTCAGCTATGGTTTGTAAACCAAACCAAACTTTCTGCTGTCGAGTCTGTTCTGACTCACGGTGAACCCGTGTGTGCAGAGTAGCACTGCTACATAGGGCTTTCTTGGCTGTAATCTTTACGGAAGCAGATGGCCAGGCCTTTCTTCCTGAGTGTGGTTAGGTAGGTTCAAACCACCAACCTTTAGGTTAGTAGTCAAGTGCAAACTGTTTGCCCACCCAGTGGTTTCTTGTTAGTTGTTGTTAATTGCTTTCAAGTTGATTCCTACTCGTGGTGTCTCCATGTGTGCAGAGTAGAGGGGGTTTCAAGACTCTGACTGTTCAGAAGCTGATTGCCAGGCCTTTCTTCTGAGGCACCTCTGGGTGGGTTCAAACCACTAACTTTCTGGCTAGTAATCAAGCGCTTAACTGTTTGTGCCACCCAGGCATGGTTTCTAGGGCTGTGGAATCCAAGTATTCCCCTGGCTGGAGAGCCCCTGCTTTCCTAAGTTCCTTAAAGAGGCAGGCGGGTGTCAAGGAGGTTCTTATCTGCAACTCAAGGTCGCTCAGCTTATTAGGAATCTCTTTCTTTCTTAAGGGAACTCACCCACCTGCAACTTTCATTCCTTGATTTATCAGTTATGTGGCCCACTAGTCTATTATGTAAGGAGCCCTGGTGACACAAGCTCAGCGTCTAGCCGAACGGTGGGTGGTTCAAGTCCACCAGCGACTCTGTGGGAGAAAAGACCTGTTGATCTGCTCCCGTAAAGATGACTGCCTAGAACCCTTTGGGGCAGTTCTACTCTGTCCTATAGGGTCACTTTGAGTAGAAATCGACTCAACAGCACATAACTATTGTAGGGGTAGTGGTGGTTCAGTGGTAGAATTCTTGCCTCCCATGCAGGAGACCCGGGTTCAATTCCTGGCCAGTGCACCTCATGTACAGCCACCACCCGTCTGTCAGTGGAGGCCTGAGTGTTGCTGTGATGCTGAACAGGTTTCAGCAGAGCTTCCAGACCAAAATAGGCTAGGAAGACAGGCCTGGCGATCTACTTCAAAAACTCACCCAGTGAAAGTTCCGTGGAGTCAGGAGCTGACTCCTCGGCAGCTGATAACAACAACGGTCTGTACTGTAAATTCCTGGGGGGCAGGGACCTGTATGATTCCTACTCTCATCACTGCCCACCCACCATCCCCCGTACTGGCCAGAGCCTCAGGGATAATCGTCCTAATAGCCAACACATATATGGCTGGTTACAAGCACTTAACTAGCAGGTGCTCTTGTAAACCCTTTACTTGGATTACCTCTTTAATCTTTCCCTTGAGCCAGCGAAGGAGGGCCCCATTATGATCCCAAGGAGCCCTGGTGGTACAACAGTTAAGTGCTCCACTGCTAACCAAAAGGTCAACCGTTCAAATCCACCTGACAGCTGCACAGGAGAAAAGACCTGGCAATCTGCTCCCGGAAAGATTATAGCGTAGGAAGCCCTATGGGGCAGTTCTGCTCTGTCCTATAGGGTCACTATAAGTTGGAGTTGACTTGATGGCACACAACATCATGATGACACCCATTTACAGGTGGGGAAACTGAGTCACAGAGCTCTTAAGTAACTTGCACAACTCAGTGGAACCCAGGCAACCTGGCTTCACCCCCCCCCTTGTTGTTGCTAGTTGCTGTTGAGTGAACTCCAACTCATAGTGATATTATGTGTAACAGAATGAAACATTGTCCAGTCCAGCTTCATCTTTGTGATCCTTGGTATGTTTGAGTCCATTGTTGCAGCTGTTGTGTCAATCCATATCATTGAGGGTTTCCCTTGTTTTCACTGACCTGCTAATTTACCAAACATGATGTTCTAACGAATGGTCTTTCCTGGTGTCGTGTCCCTCCCTTAGCCACCTGGTTATGCTGTTCTTTTTGTGGTGGAAAAGAGAAGCTCAACACAACAGATATTTATTCTCTCACAGATCTGGAGGCCAGAGGTCCAAAATCAAGGTGTCAGCAGGTCCCAGGTCTCTCTCAGAGTTCTAGGGGAGAATCTGTTCCATGCTTTTCTCTTAGCTTCTGGTGTTGCTGGCAATTCTTGGCGTTCCTTGGCTTGTAGATGCACCACTCCAATTTCTGCCTTTGTCTTCACATGGCCATCTTCCCTCTGTGTACCTCTGTGTGCCTCTGTAATGGTTATGCTGCCTTGGTGTAGTCACAGTGTGGATGGTTGCAGGGCATCTATACGTGAATCATTCAGCCAGGCATGGCTGATGAGTGTTGAGCAACCGAAAATACCTAGACATGGCCCTGCCCTCCGAGAGCACAACATCTACTGCAGAGAGACCAATGCCAAACCAGAAATAGCAACAGATGTTTCTTACAAAAGAAGTCAGTGTTAGGAACAGCTCAGTTTTGGGGCCCTTTCTGCATGCCAGAAGTCCCTGGCTGGTGCAAATAGTTAACACCTTCAGCTGCTAACCAAAAGGTTGGAGGTTTGAGTCTGCCCAGAGGTGCCTTAGAAGAAAGGTCTGGCAATCTACTTGCGAAAAATCAGCCACTGTAAACCCTATGAAGCACAATTCTACTCTGACACACATGGGGTCTCCATTAGTTGGGGTCAATGTGGTGGCAACTGGTTTTTTGGTTCTATATACCAAGCGCTGAATGAAATACTTTTCTTGCATAATATATTATTTTTCTCCTTTTACAGATAAGGAAACTAAGGCTCAGATTGGCCCAAGTTCACCCAGCCCGGAAATAGACATTTGATCTCCAAACCCAGTATCTTCAGGGTTTTACTCTGAGGTCTCTGGTGACCATCCATTCCCTCCATAAAACCCTTCCCGACTCTGAAGAATGAGTAAGAGGAGTTCAAGAGTTGGGGAAGGGTGTTGCAGGCAGTCATTTATATTCACTCATTCAACAAATATTTTCTTAGGCCTCTTGTGGGCCAAGCCTATGCTTGGAGATTCTGGGGACACAGACATAGGTTAGGTCCAGGCTCTGTCCTCAAGGAATTACTAGTCTGATGGGGGAGACAGACATAGACAGTCACGACAGTGTGATCTGGGTGCTAATGGAGGCAATCCAGGCACTGTCTGAGGAACACAGGCCAGGCCCAGAGGGACAGGCAAGGCTACTCCGAACTGAGCCTCATGGCAACTTTAAGAGTTTTCCAGAATTTCCAGAGAGAGGAGCCCGTGTGCACTGGCTTGTATGTTTATATATAAACGTCTCTTGAGGCCTTCTGTAGGCCAAGTGCTGAGCTGGGCAATGCCAGAGCTCTGGAGTTGGGTCAGATCCAGACCCCGCCTTGGAGGGGCTCTAGTCTGGTTGGGAAGGCAGACATGGACACAGTCCTGGCTGATCAGAGCAGCAGTAGAGGGAGGGACCAGTGCCAGGAACAGAGCAGGTCACAGAACTCTAAAAGGTCAGCAGTGAACAAAGGCCTCATAATGGCTAACCTTACCCTCCTCACAAACCCCCGCTTACCACCTGTCTGTCAATTTGTCATACAGTGGTGGCTTGGGTGTTGCTATGATGCTGGAAGCTATGCCACCAGTATTTCAAATACCAGGAGGGTCACCCATGGTGGACAGGTTTCAGCAGAGCTTTCAGGTTAAGACCAGGAAAAAAGGCATGGTAATCTTCCAGAAATTAGCCAATAAAAACCCTACAGATCACAACAGATTATCATCCAATATAGTGCTAGAAAGTAATCTCCCTAAGTTGGAAGTCACTCAAAATACACAGTGACTGCAACAATGGACTCAAATTACCAACAATCATGAAGATGGGGCAGGGCCAGGTAACGTTTCATTCTGTTATACGTAAGGTCGCCATGAGCGGAGCCAACTCCATGACAACCAACAGCAACAGAGAGTACTTGCCCAAGGTCACTCAGCACAGAGGGGACACCTGATGCTGGAGTCGGGATTGTGTAAGACAGATACACAGACCCAAGACATGCAAATTCATATACACACAGACTGGGAATCAAAAGCCCACCTGAGGCATTGATCCCTTCATCACACATCTCCTGGGACTGCCATGAGCTAGGCCCCAAGCTGGGTGTGCTGGAGACACGGAAATGGTCCAACCCAGGTCCTGCTCTGAAGGAGCAGCTTCCGGTGAGGTGGGGAATCAGACAGGGAGGCGGACAACTCAAATCCCAGGTGCACAGTGACCTGAGAGCAGGCAGAAAGTCACATCTGGCTCTGGGCAGCTAAAAAGGCCTCCTAAGAGAGGCACCATTTAAATTAGCCCCCTCAAAAGGGAGAAGGAAGGGGTACTGGTGGCACCGTGATTAAGCAGTTGGCTACTAATGGAAAGGTCAGCAGTTTGAACCCACCAGAAAAAGATCCCGTGTTCTCCGTCTGTAAAGATTACAGCCAGGAAAACTGTATGGAGCTCAGTTCTACTCTGTCACATGGAGTTGCTATGAGGCAGAATCAACTCAATGGGTTTGGTTTTGGTTTTTATCATCCTTACCCTGCTTTGGAAACCCTGGTGGCGTAGTGGTTAAGTGCTATGGATGCTAACCAAAGGGTCAGCAGTTCGAATCCGCCAGGCGCTCCTTGGAAACTCTATGGGGCAGTTCTACTCTGTCTTGTAGGGTCGCTATGAGTCGGAATCGACTCGATGGCACTGGGTTTGGTTTTTGGTTTTTTTTTTACCCTGCTTTATTTTTCTTCGTGGTGCTTGTCACATACTCTAAGTTACTTGTTCATTGCTCTCTGTTATGGATTGAATTGTGTTCCCCCAAAAGATTTGTTGCAGTCTCAACCCCCAATACCTGTTTGAGTGTGCCTTTGTTTGGAAATAGTGTCTTTAAAGATGTTATCAAGGAGCCTCCTGGTGACACGATGGTTAAGCACTCAGCTGCTAACTGAAAGGTCAGGGGTTTGAACCCACCAGCAGGTCTGCTGGAGAAAAGACTTGGAAATCTGCTTCCATAAAGATTACAGCCTAGGAAGCCCTATGGGACAGTTCTACTCTGTCACATGGGGTCACTATGCGTCTGAATCGACTCGGCAGCACACAACAAAGCAAGAAAAGTTTTGCAGGGAAATGGTGGGGACAGAAAGTTGGGGAGAAGGGGATGGATGTGGAGCTGGGCCATGCATCCTCCAGGGGAGATAGAGGAGGAGAGTGAAGCCAGGTCCTGGGGGCACTGGGGAACCACGGGAGGATTGTGAGCAGAGGAGAGTCAGGGTCGGCTTTGGGTATTGGAATGATTTCTCTAGCAAGGAGGGTGTGTGTGTGTGTGTCTTTCTGTCTCTCAGCGTCTCTGTTAGCTAGAACATGTGGTTAAGATTCTGCCCACCTGTATGGGGTTCACTCCCCACCCCAGAACCCTAGTTTGCAGGCTCAGCTCTTGTTGGGGGAGGGTGGCACCTGGTTGGACTTAGCGGCTGAATCCAGAAGCCCTGGGCTCCCTGAACCTTTGGGAAGCACCTTGGACAGCTCCCTGTTCAACCCCAGGCTGGGCTTCCCCTCCTCGGAGTCCCTGGGTGGTACAAACGTAGCTTGACTGCTAACAGAAAGGTTAGAGGTTCAAGTTCACCCATAGGTGCCTTGGAAGAAAGGCCTTACGATCTACTTCCGAAAAAAATCTGCCATTGAAAATCCTATGGAGCGCAGTTTTACTCTGACATGCATGGGGTCACCATGAGTCAGGGTCAACTTTTTTTTCTTCTTGGTTCCTTTAGGCGGGTAGTTCTGAACCAGGGCTATTTTGCCCCCCTCACCCCTCACCCAAGAGCCATCTGGAAATGTCTGGAGGCGTTTTGGGTTGTTACAACTTGGGAGGGGCCTGCTATTGGCATCTACTGGGCAGAAGCCAGGGATACTGCTTAACTCCTCCAATGCACAGGACAGGCCCCACCACAAAGAATGTCCAGCTCCCAGTGTGAACAGGTTGAGAAACCCTGATCTAGGACATGTGTGACCAGGAACATGACAAAGGTTGTGGTGTGTGTGTCTGTCTGTTTCGGCCAGCCTGGAATCCAATCTTGGTGTGCACCTGTGACTAAGTTCCAGAATTGGAGTTAACATCCCCTGTGAATATTCTTTGGCCCAAGGTGTATCTTTCTCATGTGTGACTTTCAACTCGGTGTGTATGTGTTTGGGTGCGGGGGAGTATTTGTTGGTGGTGGTGGTGGTTGCCATCAGGTTGATCCTGACTTATGGCAAGCTGGTGTGTGCGTAGTGGAACTGTGCTCCATAGGATTTCCAAGGCCATGACCTTTCAGAAGCAGGCTGCCAGGCCTTTCTTCCAAGTGACCATGTGCAATCTGATCATGGGTGAGAGAGTGACTATGTGCAATTGGGCTGGCCCAGGGGGGCAGGGGGCTTTATATTTGAGAGGATGTGATGGTGTAAGTGTGTCATTGCACAGGTCATAGTTTTGTGCATGACTTTCCAACGTCCAGAGTGGGAGGAGCCACAGCCCTGTGGCTATTAGTGCCCACAGAACCCATTAGGACAGTCTGTGTGCGTGACTGTCCTCTGGGTAGGGCTGTAACCATGTAAGGATCTCCCAACTGTGCACGTCGAGCTGTTTGTGTCATTCTAACCACGTGAGATCCGACTACGTATGGTGGTGACTCAGTGTGTAACTATTACTTAGCCTAGAGCTATCTCTTTGTGGCTGAGTGTGACAGATACTACGACTGCTTCCAGGGGAGAGCTGTTGTCTAACTGACCTTCTGCTGAATGTGTGTCCTGAACTGCGTATATGGTATGACTGTATGTCGGTCCCTCTGAGGAGGGTCGTACTTGGCCTAGGAACTCTCTGTGTCTTGTCTAAGCCCTTGTGACCTTGTGTGTGTGTGCGTGTGTGTATGTTCACCACCTGATCATCTCCTGTTGTTACTAGGGCTGTGTGTAGCAGTGTCTTGTGTATGGCTCAGGGACAGCAAGCCCCCTGCCTCCATCCTGGCCTCTCCAAAGCCCAGAAGTGACCCTGACCTGGGTGAACCCAGGGTGAGGAACTGCGGCTTCCAGCCCCAAACCACAGGGCTTGGCTAGCCCACTGTCCTGGCTCTTTCCCAGCCCCACACTGAGGGGCTGCTGCTGGAGAGGGTCCCCCGGGAGTCATTGGGGCGGCAGGGGCAATTAATTCATCAGATTAATTAGCTCCTCATGCCAGGGTAGGGGGAAGGGCAGCCCAGTTCCGGAGGCCCTCCCTCTCTCCCCAGACATCCAAGGTCATCCGGCCTCCTTTCCTCCCCGCTTGGTTGGTGCTGTCTCCATCGCTTCTGCGTTGCGTGCCCAGCCCCCACTCCCTGGCCACGGTCCAGCCCGCTGGCCATGGTCCACATAGAGATGAATGAGTGGGGGTGGGGCGGCTGGCCTGCATGCTGCACTGGAGCATGCAGGCGGTGTGGGTGTGCAGGCGGTGTGGGTGTGCGCCTGTGAGTGCGTGCCCTGGTGAGCGTGGGCACACGTGTGTGTCTGTGCAGATGTCTGTGTGTGCACGCAGGCTCGTGTGTGTCTGTGCACCAGGTATAAGGGGGTGTTTGTGTGTCTGCGACAGATGTGTGTCTGTGTGCATATGGGCATATGTCCGTGTGTTTGTGTGCCTCTGTGATTACGGGCATGTGTCTGTGTGTGGCTGAACGTCTGTATATTCGTGTCTGTGTTGGGTATCTGCATGCAGCAGGGTCTACATGTGTATGTCATTCTATGTGATTCTGTATTAAGATGTATGTGTGCCTGTATCTGTACGTGTGTGCCACCGTTACATTGTGTATGTGTGCATATGTGTATGTGTGTGTGTGCAGGTGTATGTGTCAGCACATTGTATCTGAATGTGTATATGTGTGTATCTGTGTACACATCTCTGCATATATGTGTAACTTGCATTTGTGTGTATCTGTGTATACAAGTGTCTGTGTGTCTGTAGGTGTGTATACATGTCTGTGTGCATATGTATGTTCGTATCTGTGTATCTGTGTTTCTATGTGTATATCTGTACATATGTGTCTGCATATGTGTGTGTCTGCATGTCTATGTGTGTATGTGTATGTGCATGTCAGGGTACACCTGTCTGTGTGTATGTATATGTGTGTTTGAGTACTGTGATTGGGCTGTTGTCTGTATGTCTCTGAAGGTATGTTTTTGTGTCTGTGGGAGCCTACCTACCCGAGTATGTCAGTACATCAGCGTGGGCCTGTGGGAGGGTCCATGTTGCATGTGTTTGGTGTGTCTGCTCTGAGTGCGGCTGCCATGTGTGCACCTTGGAAAACATCAGTGGATGTCTGTGCCAGTGGGTGTAGGAATGTGCGTGTCTGCAAGGCCTGTGCATGTGTGCATATGCACCCACACCTGCGTACAGTTTCTGTGACGTCCTCCCTTCTGCAGGGCTGCTGTCCCAGAGCCTGGAGTTCAACTCTCCCGCGGACAACTACACCGTGTGCGAAGGCGACAACGCCACCCTCAGGTACCTCCCACCCAGGGGACTCGGATTCTGCCCCTTTACCTTCCAGAGCCTCACTTTCTGCCTCTATGAAAGAGATTCAGGGGGGAAACCCTGACCTACAGAGACAGCCTGCCACATGGGGAGGACTTGGCCTGACACCTCCTCATCAGGAGAGAGGTGGTCAGGAGTGACGCCAAACCCAGCTCTACCCCTGGGGCTCAGTGTCCCCATTTGTCAAGAGGGCGGAGGAACAGCAACCACCCTGGGGACTGTTGGATTTATGAGTTTATACACATACAGTGCTCAAAGAACTTGGCACACTGTATCTACTCCATTGTGATTATTTCCTCCAGATTTCTGCCTCTCCCCCCACTCCAGGTATCTGTCCCTCCTTCCTCCGGGTCTCTGTCCCCCTCTCTCTCTGGGTCTCTATTCCCCTCTCTCTGGGTCCTGTCCCCCTCTCTCTGGGTCCTGTCCCCCTCTCTCTGGGTCTAAGTCCCTCCTTCCCTAGGTCTTTTTTACCCCTCTCTCTGGGTTTCTATCCCCCTCTTTTGGAGTCGTGGCAAACAGCCATTTAATAACCATCAGCTATTATTCCATCGTGGTGCTTGGGGCACACAACTTGTCCTCTCTGAGGCATAGTTTACCCACCTGTCAAATGGGCACTAGAATATCTGCTTCGTAGGGCTGCAGTGGAAATTTCAGATGTAGTAGGCCTCCATGCCACCCCAACCCACCCTAGACTGGGGAACATGGAAGGCCAGGTTCCAAGGGATGCGGGGAGAAGAGCCTTCCTCTCCCCCTCTTCTGGGGCAGCTGTTTCATCGACGAGCATGTGACCCGTGTGGCCTGGCTGAACCGCTCTAACATCCTGTATGCGGGCAACGACCGCTGGACCAGTGACCCGCGGGTGCGGCTGCTCATCAACACGCCCGAGGAGTTCTCCATCCTCATCACCCAGGTGGGGCTCGGCGATGAGGGCCTGTACACCTGCTCCTTCCAGACCCGCCACCAGCCGTACACCACTCAGGTCTACCTCATCGTCCACGGTGAGCACATGGCCCAGGCCAGGGTGGGTGAAGGGTATGAGGGGCTTGGGGGAAATTCTTATAGAAACAGTGAATACTGGCTGTACTCCAAGAGGAGGGGCTAGTAACATGGACTCCTAGGTCCGAGGGGAGGGACCTGGAGGTCTGGATCCTGGGTCTGACAGACAGGGCTGGAGACCCTGACTCCTGGGTCTGAGGAAGGAGGGTGAGCCAAGACTTGTGGGTCTGAGGGGGGATGGTGTCTGGCTCCTCACTGACTCTCCCCTGCCCGGCAGTCCCGGCCCGCATTGTGAACATCTCCTCACCTGTGACAGTGAATGAGGGGGGCAATGTGAACCTGCTTTGTCTGGCCATGGGGAGGCCGGAGCCCACAGTCACCTGGAGGCAGCTCCGAGGTGAGGACCCCACCCCCGGCTGAAAGCCCCTTCCCCTACTCCACCGTCTGGGTCCCTCAATTCCCCATACCCCTGGGCTGCATTCCCAGCCCCTCTTCTCCCTCATTCTGCCCCCTAACCTATCATGACTTAATTTCTACCTCCCACCCTGATCCCCCAGGCCCCAGATTCTTAGAGCCTTCATCAACGGGTTCCACCTGCCATCCCAGGCCTGGGACCTGCCCCCAAGTCATGTGCTGGATCCCCGCTTGCCCCTTTCCCCTGACCCCTATATCCCCAGACTCTCCCCTCACCCTCACAGGATTCTCCCCCACTCAGGTTCCCGTTTTTTCAACCCCTAAGATGGACTGACACAGTGGCTGCAACAGTGGGCTCAAACATAGTAATGATTGTGAGGATGGTGCAGGACTGCTCAGTGTTTCATTCTGTTGTACATAACGTTGCTGTGAGTCAGAACTGACTCGACAGCACCTAACAACAAGTGGGGTTACACCCAGTGGATCCTCTGGTCCACGTTCCTATGTCTTGTCTGCTGAGAGTCCAGCGGTTCTCAGAGTATGGTCCGCCCTCCCACAGCATCAGCATCACCTGGGAACCTGTTAGAAATGCACACTTCTGGGCCCTACCCGGAAGCCCTGGTGATGTAGTGGTTAAGAGCTACAGCTGCTAACCAAAAGGTTGGCAGTTCAAATCCACCAGGCGCTCCTTGGAAACTAAATGGGGCAGTTCTACTCTATCCTATAGGGTCGTTATGAGTCAGAACCGACTCAACAGCAACGGGTTTGGTTTGATGGTTTGGGGCCCCACCCAGACCCTACTGAATCAGAAGACTACCCCCCCCACCCCACCGCACTGTTTTAACAAGCCCTCCAGGTGATTCTGATGCTGGCCAAGTTGAAGGACCACAGCTCTTGGTTGTCCCCATAGTGTCCAGGTGGCAGCACATGACCTCCAGATCCCCAGACATCACCTACCAACCTCTTCTACATGAACCTCCACCACCAGATCCCAGATTCCTGGATGCTCACCCACTAGGTCTTTGGAGACCCATAGTGCCAATCACTAGATCCTGTTCCCTGAATTCCCTGAGACCCCAGAACCCACTGACTATAGACCTCAGATCCCTGGATCCTTCCCCACTGAATCATCTGATCACCACCACCCTGCTCTTGAGACCCTGGAATCCTGGATACCCTAAGTCCCAGGTCTCAGTCTAGATCTCAGGTCTTCTGGGCCCGGTGATCTGGCGTGAGATCCCAGATATCTGGGTCCCTGAGTCGCTATGAGTCGGAGTCGACTCCACAGCACTGGGCTTGGTTTTTTTGGTTTTTTGGATCCCAATCACCAGACCCTGAATTTCTGGATCCTTTAAGAGCTTTAAGAGCTAGATCCCAGAACTCTGGGACCCTCCCCCACTAGATCTGTATTTCCTAGATCCTTCTAAGACCAAGATATTGAGATCCTCCCTACCGGGTTGCAGTTAAAAACCCCAGATCCCCACTCCCTCCCCCCATAAGCCGCGCCCCTCTTCTCCCGCCCCCCTCCCCCAGCTCCCTTAGACCGGGCACTCCAGGCCCTGCGGTGCCCGCCCCGCTGATGTGTGTCCGTGTTGTGCCCGTGTTGTCCCGTGTTAAGTGTTTGTGTCCGGCCCCGCCCCCTTCCCCTCCCTCCCACCACAGACGGCTTCACTTCCGAGGGCGAGATCCTGGAGATTTCTGATATCCAGCGGGGCCAGGCCGGGGAATACGAGTGCGTGACTCACAACGGGGTTAACTCCGCGCCCGACAGCCGCCGCGTGCTGGTCACAGTCAACTGTGAGTCCCAGGCGAGAAAGGGGGCGGACTCTGGGTCCCTGGTGAGAAGGAGTCAGAGGGAGGAGTGGGCTAGGGGTCCTGAACTCTTAGGTCTGAGGGCGGAGGGGGCTGGGAGCAATTGCTGACCCCCGCCCCTCGCCAGATCCTCCGACCATCACGGACGTGACCAGCGCCCGCACCGCCCTGGGCCGCGCCGCCCTCCTGCGCTGCGAAGCTATGGCGGTGCCGCCCGCGGATTTCCAGTGGTACAAGGATGACAGACTGTGAGGACAGCCCCGGAGCGGGCGGTGGGGACAGAGGAGGAGGGCTCTAGGTCCCTTCGTCTGGGGAGCTGGGTCGCTGGAGGGAGCGGAGTCTTGGGTCCCAAGAACCGGTGGGACCTAGATTCTCAGATATAGTGTCTGCTGGGCCCCGGAGAGACAGTGGGGATGTACTGGAAACTCTGGTCCTAGGAAGCTAAATGCTGGAGACCGTGCTGCGCCGGCTATGCAAGGAGGGGAGTGTGGTCGGGGGTCCATGCTGAGGCTCTGGCGGAGATTTCGGGGACTATTTTTTATTAGGGTTGGAGTCCATCAGCATTTGGGAGCCGGTCCATGGAGAAATTCCGGGGGGAATGGTCCGGGATCCATAAGTAGCTAAATCCCAGGTTCTAATGGTCACTGCGATGGGGGCAAAATGTTGGTCCCAGGGTTCAGGGTCCCTGAGGCTGGAGACCAGCGTCCCCGGGGATCAGAGAACCCCCGGGGCTGGAGACCAGAGTCCCCGGGGATCAGGGAACCCCGGGGCTGGAGACCAGAGTCCCCGGGAGTCGGGGGCCTCCGAGGCTGAAGACCAGACTCCCCGGGGATCAGGGAACCCTGGGGCTGGAGACCAGAGTCCCCGGGAATAAGAGGCCCCCCACGAGGCTGGAGACCAGAGTCCCCGGGGGGTTCGGGGTCCCTCGACTGCAGACCAGAGTCCCCGGGGATTGGGGGCCCAGAGGCTGGAGACCAGAGTCCGAGGACTGGGCTCTGGGCCCCAGGGGGTCCCGGGCCGGGGTCACGCGGTCTGGCCCCTGACCCCACTTCCCGGCAGGCTGAGCAGCGGCACCACCGAGGGCCTGAAGGTGCAGACGGAGCGTACCCGCTCGATGCTTCTATTCGCCAACGTGAGCGCACGGCATTACGGCAACTACACGTGTCGCGCTGCCAACCGGCTCGGAGCGTCCAGCGCCTCCATGCGGCTCCTGCGTGCGTCCGCGGGCGCTGGCGGGCGGTGGGAGGCGGGGGGCGGGGCCGGGGCCAGGGAGGGAGGGGCGGGGCCAGAGGAGGAGGAGACTCCGGGGCCACCCTCCAGACTGACAGCTGGACTTGGCAAAGAGACAGACCCTGCGACTCAGAAGCAACGCGACTGAGCAAGAGGTTGATCCATTCGGCAGATATTGAGCGCCCACTAAAAAGCCCGGCGTTGGCCGCCGAGGATAAAGCAGAGAAGGTCGGGAGCCCCAAGGAGCTTACGTTCTAGTAATAGAAAAGTAATGAGCAAGTAGACACATATATATATAAATAAACAACAAGCAAATACATACATACCCATTCCAAACCCATTGCGACCCCATGTGTTACAGAGTAGAACTCCATAGAGTTTTCTTGGCTGTGATTTTTATGAAAGCAGATTGTCAGGCCTTTCTTCCTCAGCATAGCTGGGTGGGCTCAAACTGTCAACCTTTAGGTTAGTAGTTGAGTGCAAACTGGTTACAGCACACAGGGATCTTTAACAAGCAAATACGTAGATACATAAATATTTTTGGATATCAATAAGGACTACAAAGAAAATAAATCAGAGAGGATTGGGGGTGGCAACATTAGATAAGCTAATCAGAGAAGGCTTCCTGCAGGGGGCACCATTTGAACTGAGACCTGAATGGGGAGAAACCAGTACTGCTAAGATCTGGAAAAAGAGTTTTGCAGGCAGGGGGAACCGTGTATGCAAAGGTACAGTGAAGAAGCTAGCAGGACCAGAGCAGAGAGATCTTGTGGGACATAAGGTTAAAGAGGAATGTAGAGGTCAGGCTCATGAGCCATGATAAGACCAGTAAAACCATTTGCCATCAAGTCCGTTCCTGACTCGTGGCAACCCCGTGTATTACAGAGCAGAACTGCACTCCGTAGGGTTTTCATAGCAGTGACCTTTCTGAAATACAGCTCCAGGTCTTTCTTCTGACTCGCCTCTGGGTGGATTTGAATCGCCAACCTTTTGGTTAGTAGCCAAGCACTTAACTGCACCACCCAGGGATTCCTTAATCCATGGTGGGGAGTTTGAATTTTACTTTACTGCAGAGTGAGGCCACTGGAGGCTGTTATGCAGGGGAGTAGCATCTGAGTGAGTGATGCTTCTAAAGAGAGCATATAAACAAACCAAACCTGTTGCTGTCAAGTTGATCCCGACTCATGGCGACCCCCCGTGTTACAGAGTAGAACTGTGCTCCATAGGGTTTTCTTGCCTGAAATCTTGACAGAAGTGGATTGCGAGTCTTTCCACAGTGCGGCTGGCTATGTTCCAACCACCAGCCTTTAGGTTAGCTGATGGCAAACCTTTTCAGCCACTCAGGCGCCACTCATTGGGTGCTGTTTGAAGAGTGGCCTGTAGGGGGCAAGGTGGAGGCAGGGAGACAAGGGAAGAAGCTGCTGCGGTCCTCCAGGCTAGGAGGGATGGTGGCTTGGGCCATGGTGGTGGTAGTGGAAGTACGGTGAGGACTCGGTATCTGGGAGATGCTTTGGAGTAGAGCCCATTGGGCTAAGTTGCTGCACTGGATGTGAAGGGGTGAGGGAAGCGTGAAGGTGAGTCAAAAGTGATTCCAAGATTTTTGCTTGAACAGCTGGAGGAATAGGGATAACATTTTTTGAAATGGAGAAGTATCAGGGAGTAGCCAGTTTAGGGGAGAAGATTAAATTAAGAGTGCAGTTTGGGGCGTGTGGAGTATGAGACACCTTGTGGAAATGCTGAATAGATAGAAGCTGTAAGACACAAAGACAAACACAGAGAGTTCCAGGCCAAGACAGCGTGGTGGTGGGGGGCATAGATAAGATGTGAAGGAGACAGGGAGATAAGAGAGACTGAGTGGCCAAGAAAGATACCTGCTCAGCGAGCTCCTAAGACTGAAAACATGCCCAGAAGGAGTCGAAAAGGCAGACACACAAGTGAGAATCCCAGGCAGGTCCGCTAGAGAAACCAGCTGACGCCAACTAATGGCGACCCCATGTGTGTTAGGGTAGAACTGTGTTCCAGAGGGTTTTCAATAAGTGAGTCTTCAGAAGTAGATCAGTAGGCCTTTCTTCTGAGGTGCCTCTGGGTGGACTTGAACTGCCAACCTTTTGGTTAGCAGCCGAGGACATTTACCATTTGCACTGCCCAGGGACTCTGTCCTCCAGAGTAATACGCTCAAAAGAGACCCTCAGAGACTGATGCAGAGACAGGGGTCCTGGGAGAGACATATACAGAGTCTCCTTCTCTCAGGCCTCCTCCCATGACCCTTTCTCTTCCCCCAGGCCCAGGATCCCTGGAAAACTCGGCCCCGAGGCCCCCAGGGCCCCTGACCCTCCTCTCCGCCCTGAGCTGGCTGTGGTGGAGGATGTAGGAGGAACCCCGTGCAGCTGGCCTCCCCATGCCAGGGGGGCTTCAGGCCGAGAGCAAGAGAGGAAGAGGGAGAAAGCGCCATGGGTCTCGAGGGGGTGGAAGAGCTCTCGGCCACAAAAGAAGAAGAGGAAGATGAGGAGGAGGAAGAGAGATCTTTAGAGAACCCATCACTGTGAGGGAGAACACAAAATTATGCATCTTTCTACAGCCATTCTCGCCACCCGTTCACGTTTCCGATTGTGACCCACCCCTGGCCACCCCACACCCCTCTCTTAGCTCAGGCTGTCAACTGGATCGCTCGCGCACAAGTGTGCATGTGGGCGTGTGTGTGTGTGTATGTGTGTGGTAGAGAAGGGGGTTCAGCAGGCCTCCTTCCCCTGACACCCCCGTGGCCACTGTCCCCAACATGCTGCCTCTCACCTCTGCTGGAGGTAGGTATGGGGGCTTTGCAATGGAAGCTGTGAAGAGAGGTTGTCTAGGCTCCCTGCTTCCCCAATATATGCACGACACCAATCCCCACTCCCCACCTGTTGAAAGGTTTCCTGGGCAGGTTGGGGGTGGGAAGGGGGTGTTACACTCGCCTGTCCTGTCGAGCTGTCATCCAGCCTTTGGGAATAGGTGGGAGGTCCCCATGTTGGCACCAGCTGCCTGTAGCCAGAGGTCCCATAACAAGCTCAGCAGCCTGAGACCCTCCCGCTTCCCCTGTCCCCCCTCCCCACCCTGGAATTTCTGGCCCCCTCCTGGGCTAATCGGTGCTTCCATCTGACTGTCAGGCTAGTGGCTGTAGTCACCTGTCTGTCTCAGTGCTTTGCCCTGCCTCTCCCACCCCTCCCCTTGGCCACGTGCAGCGCCAGCCAGGTGCCCTCAGAACTCCTGCAGTTGGCCCACAGCTGCCCAGGTGTGGGCTTGCTGGCCTACCAGTCCCCAGCTCTCCACTGACTTTGCCTCCCAAAGGCTGTCCTGACCACCCTGGCACACACGCACACACGCACACCAGCGACTGTGACCAGCAATAGCCCCCTGGCTCCAGCTGTCCTGAAGCTGGTGACCAGCTGTAGTTTCCCCCAAGGGTGGGCAACTGTTGTCAGGAAAGGACTCCAAGAGGCTGCAGCCCCAGTTCTGATTGTAGGAATACTCCACCCTGGTACATACCACACCAAGTAGGGGACAGAGAGGCATCACCTGGACATCCAGAGCCCAAATGAAGATGCCACATCACCAGCTCTGACTCCTGGGAGACCCTCTATACACACCCACCCCAAACCACACCACCCAGAGCTTGGTGGGGAAGAGGGCAGAGTAGGGGCAGGGAGGCAAGGGGCAGTGACTGTACCTCAGACAGGGGCGTGGGCCCCATCCCACATTGTCTTCCATTCCCAGGGTCCGCGGGACAGGGAGGGGAGGGGGAGAAGCCCGAGGGAGGGGGGTGGGGGGCCCTGGGGGCTGTGTGTTCCGATTCATGGGGAGTGTTGAGACCACCACACCAATAAACGCCTTTTTCCAAAGTGTGTGCCTGCAAATATCCATGGCTTTAAGAGTTTGGGTGAGTGGGGAGAAAAGGGTAGTGGGCATTTGGTGGTACCTTCCCAGCATCATTCCTTCCCCCTATTTTGGTGGGTTTGGAATGGACCCCAGTTCCAGAGGCGAGACCCTGATTGGCTTAAGCCATTCGGCCCAGCCCAGTGTGATTGTTGGTTCAGAGATGGGCACAGGGCCCAATCAGGCTGACAGGAGAAATTACAGCCAAGAAAACCCTATGGGGCAATTCTACTGTCACATAGGGGTCGCTATGAGTTGAAATTGACTTAATGGTACCTAACAACATTTTTAAGCCACTTTGTGTTAGCTTATCTGTCTCTAGAGATTTAACAGAAAAAACCTAACTGATATAGAAGAAGAGATACAGAGTTCAAACATTCAGCACCTGAACCCTCCCCTTTCCAAAAAGATGTAGGGACTCTATTTCCAAGGCCCGCATCCACCACAAACTTTAAGCAGAATCCCTCTCACATCCCTTCCTTCCTGGAGGCAGACACTGCTTGCCTACACTTTAGTGATTTGCTTCCTCTTTCTTCTTAGCTGGTCAACTCACCTCCCATGATACAAACTGAGATACTTGGTTTTTCAGCCTGCCTTGCAGCTATGTGTCCAGTTTCGGCCAATGAAACATAAAGGGGAGTTTGCTAGTAGGCTCCCAGGAAAGTTTTTCTCCTGAGGGAAGGGGACAGGGAGAGAGATGAGGAGAGACACAGAAAATCAGGATGAGACAGACAGGGAGAGAGAGGTACAGAGACACACAGAAAGAGACAAAGACAGATGAGAGAGAGAAAGGAGAAAGAGGAAGATAGAGTTGGAGAGAGAGATGACGACAAAGAGAGACATAGAAAGAGAAAGCCAGGGACGGGCAGAAATATGGAAGACAGACAGAGACAAAAACACACAGGGAGAAAGACAAAAACAGATGAGGAGAGATAAAGAGAGAGGTGGGAAGGCAGCCCTGCTCCCTTCCTTTTATCTTATGATACAGTGGAAGGATGATGTGATGTCTGATGCTACAGCAGCCATCTTGCCACTGCCATGATGCAACAAGTCTAAAGACAACATGCCAACCCACTGAGGGTGACAGAGCAGAAGGATGCAAAGGGCCCAGGTCCTTGATGGGGTCACTGAGTTGCAGAACCTTCCTGAAACCACTCACCTCCATCCTTCTTGCTACCATGTATTTTGTTACTTGCAGCTAAAAGCATCCTCATTGACACACTCTCTAAATTCACAATGAGAAACCCAGCTGAGGAAAAAAAAAAAAAGACATCACGCTAGTGCAATCATTCACTGGCACCACATCATTTGGTCAGTCAACAAATATTTATCAATCGCCTGCTACACGTCATGCTCTGTGTAAAGTGTTGAGGGTAATAACACGGGCCTTGCCTTCAAGTAACTCTCAGTTTAGAGACAGAGTCAGAGGAACGCATGAGGAGTGGGGGGCTTAGGGATTCAGCGACCCAACACATGACCAAGGGGGGAGTTAGGGAAGGGTCTTCTGAGATGGCAATGGTTACCTTTAGACTTGAGAAGTGAATGACACAAGGCAAAGAGAAGTGTTCCAGGTGGAGTGAATTTCAGGGACAAAAGTGCCCCATAGGGTTTTCAATAACTGATTTTTCAGAAGTAGATCGCCAGGCCTTTCTTCCAAGTGTCTGGGTGGACATGAACTGCCAACCTTTTGGTTAGCAGCCAAGTATGTTAACCATTTGCACCGCTCAAGGACTCTGTCCTCTAGAGTAGCAGGTGCAAAAGAGACTCTCTGAGACTAACGTAGAGACAGGTGGCCCAGAAGAGCCGCACATGGGGTCTCATCCTCTCAAGCTGCCTTCCAAGACCCTTTCTCTTCTCCCAGGCCCAGGATCCCTAGAAAACTTGGCAACGAGGCAAGATAAAATGTCACACATTCACAGAACAAAAACATCAAAGGGTCCATTTTGAACACATTAAGTCTGAGATGCCATCTGGACATCTAAGTGAAGGTGTCAAGTAGGGAGTTGGCTTTTCAAGTCTGGAGTTCTGGGGAAAGGTCAGGTGGGGATAAGACATTTGGGAGTTATGTGTATGTTAGTATTTAAAGCCATGAGAGTGGACAAGATCACATTGAAGAAAAATGCAGGTAGGTAAACAGTCTGAGGACACTCCCTGGGACCAATATTTAGAGGCTGGGGACAGAACTTCTGTGTGGTGCAAATGGTTTTCACTCAACTACTAACCTAAAGGTTGGCAGTTTGAGCCCATCCAGCAGTACCATGGAAGAAAAGCCCTGGCGATCTGCTTTTGTTAAGATTATAGACAAGAAAACACTATGGAGCAGTTCTACTGGGTAATACATGGGGTGGCCATGAGTTGGAGTCGACTCGATGGCAACCAACACATACGCACACTAGAGTAGCAGGGGCGGAAGTACTGAGAGGAGGATCAGAGAGGCTGATAGAGGCCAAGCCCCATGGCAGAGAAAGGTCGTGGTGAGGAGTTTGGATAATATCTGATGGACAATGGGCAACCACGGAAGGGTTTAAAGAGAGGAGGGACAGAATTTGATCTGTTTTAAGATGAAGGCTCTGGGAGCTGGATGAAGCATGGCCTAAAGGAGGGAAAAGTGAGTGTAGGGAGAACTTTTCAGAGAACATGGCTGGGCTTCATCACCAACGCTAAGAAATGCAGCAAGTCTTGTCTTTCTTCTGTAGCGCCAGAGCTACCTGCCTGCTTTGAGGCTGTGCAAACCACCCTGTTAGCAGGAGTCTCTCCCAGCCCAGCAGTCACATCCCCTTGGTTGCACAAATACAAATGGAGTCTTCTTCTGTGGTGAGACAAGGAGACAGGAGGTCCCATTTGGGGGGTACAACCTTCCATTATGGCAGGCCAGGAAGGCCCTGCCTACTGCTGGGAGTGAAACAGGAAGTCCTGCCCCAAAATGTTCTGTGCTGTGCAGGTCACTGTCCCTGCTCACACCTGTGTGGCTGCCCGCACAGTCCTGGGGTAACCACGAGGAGAGATGACTGTACTGGGGCCTGAGGCCTGGAAGAGAGAGAAGGGAGGAACTCAGGAGTCACCCTGGATGTGACACGGCTCCCCTAACCTTTTCTTGCTCCAGTGCTCACCATTCAGAAATTAGCTGGGCTCTCTCCATTTGGAAGGTGAAAATAAATGGCTGGTCACTCATGGGGGAGATAAGACATTCAACAACCCAACTTTTACGGGGAAAGTGGAATGAAAGTCTTGTCCAATTTTTATGGGGGGAGGGTTCAATTCCATCCTTCTTTGGGGGAAAACTGTAATTCACTCTTTTTTTTTAATATATAAAAGTTGGATGGGAAGCCCTGTCCAACTTTTATATTAGAAACAAAAATGAAGGGAGGGGAGAAGAATGAGGGGAGGACGGAGAATGAAAGGGAAGGAGGGAGTGAGGGAGGGAGGAAGGGAAGGAAAGAGGAAGGAAGGAAGGAAAAGGGGAGAGAGGAAAGAAAGGAGGAAGGAAGGAAGGAAATGAGAAAAGTAGGTAGGTAGGTAGAAAGGGTAAAGTTTCACCAACTTCGTAAACCATAAAGTAAAACTGGAGAATGAATTCAGAGCATTTCATTTCCCTGACTTAAAAAAAAAAAAAATCCCTGTTCAGGGAAGAAATTGGGGCACCCACACTCACTTGGTGGGTCCTGGCTGGACTAGGATCCTCCAGGGGAACTTTGAGGGCCACAGGCTGTGGAGTCTGCACTGGGGTCACATTCTGCATTGTCTTCTCTGGTAGAATGACCACAGGGGTCAAGGTAGGGAGCTTCTTCTTCTTAGGAGTCTTTCCTGAGAAAGACAAGGAAGAGAAATGGGAATCCATGATTGGATGCTAAAACACGCCCCCATGGGCCCCAGCCAATGGCAAGGAAAGCTGGACTGAGAGACGGAGCCTGACTCCGATTGGCTGATATGGAGATGAAGTTGGTGGAACAGATGACCTATGCCTGCACTGATTGGTTCAGCCAGGTCTCTGATGGGCCTCTTCTCAGTGACCCTCCCAGGTGGTCTGGTAGAGGCTGCCTCTTCAGCAGGTCCCTCACTCACCCCGAAAGCGGCACAGACAGCAGATGCACAGGACAAGAAGCGCTGCCAGGAGCCCCAGGCCCAGTAGGGAGCCCAGGACAATGCCAGCGATGGCCCCAGGGCTCAGGGTGGAACCTAGAAGAGACAAAGAAAAGAGAGAAAAGGAGCCATGGCTGCACCCAAGTTTTCTAAGCCCGTAATTCCCGCGCCCCTCAGGGACCCAGGGGTCCAGACCTCCTGCCCCTCTTTGCTTCAGACCCTGGAATCTGGGACCCCAGGTGCCTGGCACTCTGCTAGGTACTGGGGATCCAATGGTGGACAAAACAGGCAAGGTATCTACCCTCTGGAGATCAATTCTTGGAGGGAAGTCAAGTAAATGAACAAATAAATTACATAATTACAGATTGCAGTAAGAAGGAAAAAATGTGCTTTGATATGTGAGGGGAGGTAACATACGGAAAGGATGGTGAGGAAAAGTCCCTGAGTGTTGTGGCTTAAATTGTGTCCCCCCAAAATACATGTTATAAATCCTAACCCCTATACCTATGGATGTAATCCCATTTGGGAATAGGGTTTTCTCTGTTATGTTGATGAGACCGCATCAGTGTAGAGGTGTCTTAAACCTAATCACTTTTGAGATATAAAAAGAGCAGATTAGCTACAGAAGCGAGCACAAATGAGGGAAGACAGATGTCACGAGTCGGTCATCAGGGAAGAAACAGAAGCTGAAAGAGAACAGATCTTTTCCCAGACAGAAAAAGAGCCTTCCCCTAGAGCCAGTGCCCTGAATTTCATCTTGTAGCCTCCTGAACTGTAAGAAAATAAATTTCTATTTTTTAAAGTCACCCACTTGTGGTCTTTCTGTTATAGCAGCACTAGATAACTAAGACAGGAGTTATTTGCATAATAATGATGTTTAAAGCCATGACAGAGTCCCTGCGTGGCGCAAACAGTTAAGCTCTCAACTACTAGCTGAAAGGTTGGTGGTTCGAACCCACCCAGTGGCACCTTGGAAGACAGGCCTGGCGATGTGCTTCCGAAAGGTCACAGCCTTGAAAACTATGGAGCAGTTCTATTCTGTACACGTGGGGTTGCCATCAATCAGAGCCGACTCGACAGCAACTAACAACAACAAAGCCGCGAGAGCTGACAAGATCACACTGAAGAGAAATACAGACAGAAAAGCGGTCTGACATGGTGTTGGGGACCAGTTAGCTCAACTGACATAAAGTTGGACTGCACCTCAACATAAAGAAAACAAAAATCCTCACAACTGGACCAATGAGCAACATCATCATAAACGGAGGAAAGGTTGAAGTTGTCAAGGATTTCATTTCACTTGGATCCACAATCAACAGCCATGAAAGCAGCAGTCAAGAAATCAAAAGACACATTGCGTTGGGCAAATCTGCTGCAAAGGACTTCTTAAAGTGTTGAAGAGCAAAGATGTCACCTTGAAGACTAAGGTGCGCCTGACCCAAGCCATGGTGTTTTCAATCGCCTCTTATGCATGGGAAAGCTGCACGATGAATAAGGAGGACCGAAGAAGGATTGACTCCTTGGAATTATGGTGTTGGAGAAGAATATTGAATATACTATGAACTGCCAAAAGAATGAACAAATCTGTCTTGGGAGAATTACAACCAGAATGCTCCTTAGAATCAAGAATGGTGAGACTACGTCTCATATACTTTGGACATGTTATCAGGAGGGATCAGTCCCTGGAAAAGGACATCATGCTTGGTAAACTAGATGGTTAGAGGAAAAGAGAAAGACCCTCAACAAGATGGATTAACACAGTGGCTGCAATAATGGGTTCAAGCATAGCAACAATTGTGAGGATGGTGCAGAACCAGGCAGCGTTTCATACTGTTGTGCATAGGGTCGCTATGAGTAGGAACCGACTCGACGGCACCTAACAACAATGACAACAGTTTATAAAGAAAATATTCTACATTCTACTTTGGTGAGTAGAGTCTGGGGTCTTAAAAGCTTGTGAGCAGCCATCTAAGATACTTCAGTGGTCTCGCCCCATTGGTAGCAAGGGAGAATAAAGAAAACCAAAGACACAAGGGAAAGAGTTCAAAGAACTAACGGACCACAACTACCACAGCCTCCACCAGACTGAGTCCAGCACAACTGGATGGTGCCTGGCTACCAACTGTGCAGACAGGGATCACAATAGAGGGTCCCAGACAGAGCTGGAAAAAAACGTAGAACAAAATTCTAGTTGAAAAGAAAAAGACCACACTTCCTGGTCTGACAGAGACTGAAGAAACCCTGAGAGTACAGCCCTCGGGTAACCTTTTAGCTCTGTAATGAAGTCACTCCTGAGGCTCACTCTTCAGCCAAAGATTAAACAGGCACATAAAACAAAACGAGACTAAAGGGGCACGCCAGCCAGGGGCAAGGACTAGAAGGCAAGAGCGGACAGGAAAGCTGGTAATGGGGAACCTAAGGTCAAGAAGGAAGAGTGTTAACATGTCATGGGGTTGGCAACCAATGTCATAAAACAATAGGTGTATTAATTGTTTAATGAGAAGCTAGTTTGCTCTGTAAACCTTCATCTAAAGTACAATAAAAAAAAAAAAAAAAGAAGAGGTCTGAGGACCAAGCCCTGAGACATTCCAGTGTTTAGAGGTTGTGGAGAAGAGGAACCAACGAAACAGACCAAGAAACACTTGCTGGAGAGCCAGGAGGAAGCCAAGGAGAATCACCCACAGCGCCAACTCACCAGTCTTGTAGACCCGACTTTGTGAAGGGGTCCCCGGCCGGCCCCCCAGGGTGGGCAGGATGCGCAAGGCCCAGGTCCCAGGGCTCCGAGGGGGGAGGGGCATCACAGCGGACCGCTCCTGAGGTCCCAGGATGAGCAGGGACACCCAGTCCTTGTAGGTGGTGGCTCTTCCCAGGTCAGACCCCTGTGGCCGAGCCTGGACCTCAAAGCCACTGATCAGTGCCCCGCGCTCCATGTCCCAGGTCAGCACAGCCCCATCTTGGGCTTTCTGCAGCCTCCATGAGGAGATGGAAGGCCCTAGAAGAAGAAAAGGGCTGGGGGCTGGACTCCTGTGTCCTTGAGCGGCAGGGGGAAAGGGACTGGAGGCTTAAACTCCCGAGTCTGAGGAAAGAAGGGGCTGGGGGCCTGGACTACTGGGTGTAGAGGGAGGAGGAGGCTGGGGCCTGAACTCCTGGGTCTGAGAGAGGAAAGGACTGGACACCTGACCTCCTGGGTCTGAGGGAGAAGGGGCTGCAGCCCCCAACTCCTGGGTCTGAGGGAGGAGGGGTTGTGGCCCTGGACTCCTGGATCTGCAGGATGAGGGGACTGGTGGCCTGAACTCAGGGTGGGGGGTTTGAGGGAAGAAGGGCTGGAGCCTGGACTCCTGGGTCTGGGAAAGAATGGGGCTCACCAATGAGGGTGATCTGGTCACCACCAGCACCCAGTGCCCCACTGCACAACACAGAGTAATTTCCTAGGTCCCAATCCAGGCTGAAGTTGCCAATGAGGAGCCTTCGTCCATCTTGGCTTAGCCGCAGGCGACCTCTGCCACCGAGAGCCAGGGGCCGCCCTTCCCGGGCCCAGGATGCTCGCGAAGGTGGGTGACAGCCAGAGGCCTCCAGCACCACCTCTGCCTCCCCTGACCGTGTCTCTTCCACCTTCGGATGCAGCAGCACCTCTCGGGGGGCCTCTGAAGGTGGGAAAATATCAGTAAGCAAGTCAAGCCCTTACCCTGGATTTAAAGGAGCCCCAGTGATGCAGATAGTTAAACACTTGGCTGCTAACACTGGCAGTTCAAACCCACCCAGCAGCTCCGGGGGAGAAAGACCTGGCAATCTGCCTCCGTAAAGATTGTTGTTGTTGTTGTTAGGTTCCATCGAGTCGGTTCCGACTCATAATGACCCTGTGTACAACAGAAACACTGCCCTGTCCAGCACCATCCTCACAGTAGTTATGTTTAAGCCCATTGTTGCAGCCACTGTGTCAATTCGTCTTATTGAGGATCTTCCTCTTTTTCACTAACCCTCCATTTTACCCTGCATGATGTCTTTCTCCAGCAACTGGTCCCTCCTGACAACACATACAAAGTATATGAGACAGTCTCAGCATCCTTGCTTCTAAGGAACATTCTGGTTGTACTTCTTCCAAGACAGATTTGTTCATTCTTCTGGCAATTCATGGTATATTTAATATTCTTCACCAACATCGCAATTCAAAGGTATCAATTCTTCAGTCTTCCTTATTCATCATTCAGCTTTCCCATGCATAGGAGGTGATTGAAAACACCATGGCTTGGGTCAGGGACACCTTAGTCTTCAAGGTGACATTTTTGCTTTTCAACACTTTTAAGAGGTCTTTTGCAGCCGATTTGCCCAATGCAATGCATCTTTTGATTTCTTGACTGCTGCTTCCATGGCTATTGATTGTGGATCCAAGTAAAATTAAATCCTTGTCAATGTCAATCTTTTCTCCATTTATGATGATGCTGCTTATTGGTCCAGTAGTGAGGATTTTTGTTTTCTTTATGTTGAGGTGTAATCCATACTGAAGGGTGTGGTCTTTGATCTTCATCAGTAAGTGCTTCAAGTCCTCTTCACTTTCAGCAAGCAAGGTTGTGTCATCTGCATAACGCAGGTTGTTAATAAGTCTTCCTCCAATCCTGATGGCCCATTCTTCTTCATATAGTCCAGCTTCTCTGATTATTTGCTCAGCATTCAGATTGAATAGGTATGGTGAAAGGATACAACCCTCACACACACTTTTCCTGACTTTAAACCACTCAGTATCCCCTTGTTCTGTCTGAACAACTGCCACTTGATCTATGTACAGGTCCCTCATGAACACAATCAAGTGTTCTGGAATTCCCATTCTTCGCAATGTTATGCATAATTTGTCATGAGCCACACAGTCGAATGCCTTTGCATAGTCAATAAAACAAAGGTAAACATTTTTCTGGTATTCTCTGCTTTCAGCCAGGATCCATGTGACATCAGCAATGATATTGCTGGTTCCACATCCTCTTCGGAATCCGGCTTGAACTTCTGGCGGTTCCCTGTCGATATACTGCTGCAGCTACTTTTGAGTGATCATTGGCGAAATTTTACTTGCGTGTGATATTAATGATATTGTTCGATAATTTCCTCATTCAGTAGGATCACCTTTCTTGGGAATAGACATAAATATAGATCTCTTCCAGTTGGTTGGCCAGGTAGCTGTCTTCCAAATTTGGCATAGATGAGTACTTCCAGCACTGCATCCGTTTGTTGAAACACTTCAGTTGGTATTCCATCAATTCCTGGAACTTTGTTTTTTGCTAATGTCTTCAGTGCAGCTTGGACTTCTTCCTTCAGTACCATTGGTTCCTGCTCATATGGTACCTCCTGAAATGGTTGAACGTCAGCCAATTCTTTTTGGTATAGTGACTCTGTGTATTCCTACTATCTTCTTTTGGACCAGTTCTTTTTGGTACAGTGACTCTGCGTATTCTTTCCATCTTCTTTTGGTGCTTCCTGAGTCATTTAATATCTTCCCCATGGAATCCTTCAACATTGCAACTTGAAGGTTGAATTTTTTCAATTTTTTCAGCTTGAGAAATACAGAGCATCTTCTTCCCTTTTGTTTTTCCATCTCCAGGTCTTTGCACATTTCATTATAATTCTTTACTTTGTCTTCTCGAGCCGCCCTTTGAAATCTTCTGTTCAACTCTTTCACTTCTTCATTTCTTCCTTTCGCTTTAGCTACTCGACCTTCAAGAGCAAGTTTCACAGTTTCTTCTCATATTCACTTTCGTCTGTTCTTTCTTTCCTGTCTTTTTAGTGACCTCTTCCTTTCTTCCTGTATGATGTCCTTGATGTCATTCCACAACTCGTCTGGTCTTCAGTCATTAGCGTTCAATGTGTCAAATCTATTTTTGAGATGGTCTCTAAATTCAGGTGGGATATACTCAAGGGTATACTTTGGCTCTAGTCGACTTGTTCTAATTTTCTTCAGTTTCATATGAGCAATTGATCGTCTGTTCTGCAGTCGGCCCCTGGCCTTGTTCTGACTGATGATATTGAGCTTTTCCATCATCTCTTCCCACACGTGTAGTTGATTTGATATTATGCGATCTCTGGCATCATTTCTATCACCAAGGCCATATTTTCCAGCTACTGATCCTTCTCCTTTGTTTCCAACTTTTCAATTCCAATCTCCAGTAATTATCAATGCATCTTGATTGCATGTTCAATCAATTTGAGACTGCAGAAGTTGGTAAAAATCTTCCATTTCTTCATCTTTGGCCTTAGTGGTTGGTGCATAAATTTGAATAATAGCTGCATTAACTGGTCTTCCTTGTAGGCCTATGCCTATTATCACTGACAGCGTTGTACTTCAGGATAGATCTTGAAACATTCTTTTTGACGATGAATGCAATGCCATTCCTCTTCAAGTTGTCATTTCTGGCATAGTAGACCATATGATTGTCCAATTCAAAATGGCCAATACCAGTCCATTTCAGCTCACCAATGCCTAGGATACCAATGTTTATGCATTCCATTTCATTTTTGATGACTTCCAATTTTCTTAGATTCATATTTCATACATTCCAGGTTCCAATTATTAATGGGTGTTTGCTGCTGTTTCTTCTCATTTTGAGTCATGCCATATCAGCAAACAAAGGTCCCAAAAGCTTGACTCCATCCACGTCAGTAAGGTTGACTCTACTTAGAGAAGGCAGTTCTTCCCCAGCCACCTCTTGAATGCCTTCCAACCTGAGAGGCTCATCTTCTGGCAGTATATCAAGCAGTGCTCTGCTGTTATTCATAAGGTTTTCACTGGCTAAATCTTTTCAGAGGTAGACTGCCAGGTTCTTCCTACTCTGTCTTAGTCTGGAAGCTCAGCTGAAACCTGTCCTCCATGGGTGACCCAGCTGGTATTTGAATACCAGTGGCATAGCTTCCAGCATCACAGCAACATGCAAGCCCCCACAGTAGGACAAACTGACAGACGCGTGGGGGCCGAAAAGATTACAGCCTAGGAAATCCTTTAACTAACCAAAGCCCGTTGCCATTAAGTTGATTCTGACTCATTGCAGCCCTATTGGACAGAGTAGAACTGTCCCATAAGATTTTCAAGACTGTAATCTTTTTGGAGAGCCCTTTTGGTGCAGTAGTTAAGCGCTTGGCTGCTAACTGAAAGGTCAGCGGTTGGAACCCACCAGCTGCTCCACCGAAGAAGATGTGGCAGTCTGCTCCCTTAAAGATTTACAGCCTTGGAAACACTATGGCGCAGTTCTACTCATCCTATAGGGTTATTATGAGTCGGAATCGACTGGAAGGGCAAGGGATTTGGTGTTTTGTTTTGTTTTGTTTTGAACCCTTCATGAAGGTTTAAAGGATTAAAGGAAAAATCCCTTCCCTCCTCGGGAACCAGAAGAAAGCCCCTCCCCTTCTCACCCGGGGTGATGGTGCAGGCACGTGTGGCCACCAGGTGATGAGCAACGCAGGTAACAGTGACGCCGCTGAGCCGTGGGTGGGCAGGAACTGATGCTAAGAGTGTAGAGGGCACCGGTCCGGCGCGGACGCCTTCGGGGAGACCCTGAAACTGCAGAGAGGCGGCGGGGACCCCGCCAGGCCAAGAGCAGCGGAAGCGGAGGCTGCGGTCCCCGGGTCCTCCTTCGACTGAGCACTGTGGTGACCCAGGGGGTAGATCTGAGGAAGGGAGAGACAGGGACAAAGGATACAGCCTCTCCCCTCTTTCTCTTCTAGCCCCGCCTCTTGGTGCATTGAGTCCACCCCTTCTCATCTAGCCCCGTCCCTCTAGGCATTGACCCTGCTACATTCTCTTGCTGAACCCACCTCCTTTGCCCAGTAACTCCACCCCTAAGGGGGCGTCCAGCAGCCACCCTGACTGCCTCTAGGAAAGAAACCTACGCACTGCATCTTGGCACCGTGATTCTTTTCCTTCCAAATACAGCCCAGCCCTTTCCTTTCTGGCTCCATCCCTTTTACCAGGTTACTCCACCCCCTCCTTGATTATGCCACAGGTAGCCTTTCTTTGCTGATGTCTCCTCTTTCCCAGACATGTCCGCCCCTGCGGGTCTCGCCCTCTTTCTAGGATGACCCCGCCCCTTTTCTTGTGTCTCTGCCCACTTTCCCAGTAACTTCTTTTGCTGATTCCACTTACTGGCCTAGGCAACTTAGTTCCTTCCCTTTCTGACTTCCATTCTTTGTGATTCAACTCTGCAGATTACTTGGTGACATTGCTTCTTGCCCAGGAATCTCCTCCCATTCAGTGCTAGACCCGCCCCCTCTCCAGGGTATCCCTACCCCTGTTGACTCTGCCTCTTACCCTGGGCATACACCCCCTTCAGAGAATCTCCCCTGCTCCTTGCTGCCCCCGCCCCTCCCCCGGGTATGCCCTCCCCTCCTGTTTTGTTCCCCTCTCCCCAGGTATCCCGCCCTCCTTGCTGGTCTTGCCCGGTCTTGTGAGCCTGGGTCTCTCTGCCCGCTTTGCTGACCCCGCTCCCCCTCCTAGCCACCCTTGCCCCATCGTGCGTCTAGGTCCCGTTGCTCTCCTGGGCATCCTCGCCCCTTCAGGGAATCTGCATCTGTCCTCAATGACCTCGCCCCTCCGTCTGGCATCCCCGCCCCGCCCTGCTGTATTGGCTCTCTCTCCGAGACATCACCTCCCTCTGGTTGGTCCCGCCCTCTCTCCCGGTCGCCCTTCCCTCCGGCTTCGTTCCACCCCTCTCCGGGTACCCCTGCACCCTTTCTGGTCCCTCGCTTTGCTGACCCCGCCCTCTTTCAGGTATTCCCCATTGGCCCCGACCTCTCTCCCGGGCACCCACCACCACTCTCTCTTGCTTTTGCCTTTTCCGGGTATCCCTCATTGGTCTCGCCCTTTCTCCTGGTACCCTCCCCTCCCGCCTCGTCCCTCCCCTCCCCAGGTATCCCCCTCCCCTGAAAGCCCCGTCCCTTGCTGGCTCTGCTCCCTCTCAGGTGGCTCCTCCTCAGGTTTCCACTCCTTGTTAGCCCCGCTTTTTCCCGCTGGCCCCGCCCTCTCACCCTGGCACCCTTCCCTCCTGCTTTGTGCTGCCCCCTCCCCAGGTAGCCCGGCCCGTTGCTGGCCCCGTCCCCTCCCCAGATGCCCGCCCTTCCGGCTTGGCCCCTCCCCGGCCGCGCTCACCTGCCACGGTGAGGTTGAGCAGAGAGCGGCGGCGTTGGCCGGTGCGCGGGTTTGCAGCGAGGCAGGCGTAGGCGCCGGCGTGGCCCGGCCCGACCTTGGGCAGCAGGAGGCGCGGGCCGGCTGGCACAGCGGCCTCGGCCGGGTCGGCCAGGCTCCAGGCGATGTCGGCGGGCGGCCGCGAGGCGGCGCTGCATCTCAGGGTCACGTTGCTGCCTGCGGTGACGTACAGGGCCGGGGAGGCGTCGCGGTCCGAGGACACAGTGATGGCCGGCGGGTCTGGACCGTCTGGGTGGAGGAGGCAGGGTCACTCGGGACTCCTCCAGGACCCCCGGAGACTGAGCCCTCAGCCCCCTTGTCCCCAGCCGAAGGTGGTGCTCCACTCACAGAAGACGCTGACATTGGCTGCGGCCTCCGTGTGGCCGAAGGGGCTGCGGACGCTGCAAGTGTACCGGGCATGGTCGCTGCGCACTGGGCGCTCGATGACCAGCTGGTCGCCCTCCGCGCGGATCCGGGGCGGCTCTGCTCCCTCGCGGTCCGCCGCCTCGAGGGCCCTTGCGTTCCGGCTCCAGCTCAGCTCCCCGCGCCCCGGCCTCCACCCCACACAGCGCAGCCGGAGCTCGGCCGCCCCCTCCTCTGTCTCTGGGGCCTGGGGCTGCACCGACAGCTGGGGCAGGGGCTCTGGAAGAGGAGGAACAAGCTCAGGACCTGGCCCGTGAGTCCGGCCCCTAGCCCCCTTGTCCCTTAGACCCAGGACTCCAGGCCCCCAAAACCGATGTCATGAGTCTGAGGCCTCCGGGTCCCTTCTCCCCTAACAGGAGTCTTGACCCCAAGCCCAACTTCCCTCAAGCACCCATGTCTTGCCCACCATCCCCTTTTCACCCTTCCTCAGGGGCCTTAGGGAGCCCTGGTGGCACCGTGGTTAAAGTACTTGGCTGCTAACTGAAAGGTTGACAGTTTGAACCCACCAGCAGCTTCGTGGGAAGAATATGTGGCAGTCTGCTCCCGTAAAGATTACAGCCTTGGAAACCCTATGAGGCAGTTCTACTCTGTCCTATCAGGTCATTATGAGTCGGAATCGACTGGAAGGCAATCGGTTTGGACTTTATGCAAACGTCCTCAGAACAGCACAGTGAATTGCCCAAAGGTCTCCCAGAGCAGAGCAGACCTCAGCGCCCACTTACCATACACGCCCACTGTGAACTCCCGAATCTGCCGGGAGACCCCGGCGCGTATGACCTCGGCTGTGTAGACCCCGGCATCGTCCAGCTGGGCAGAGGAGACTTCCAGACCCCCTGTGGCCTGGTCAAATCTCAGGCGGCGTCGGTGAGCAGGGTCCAGGCTGATCAGCGGAGCTCCTGGCCCCAGGCCTCCGGTTACCAGCACCGTGGAGCCCCGGCGCCAGACCACCAGAGGTGCAGGGGGCCTGGGGTTAGGGGCTGGAGCCAGGGGAAGCTGGATGGTAGCACCCACCAGCACCGCTAGGTGTCCCCGTACCTGCTGGGGGAAGCTTGAGGCTGGGTGGTCTTCTGCAGAAACTCCAGATTCCCGGCTCTGGGCAGAGGATTCAAGATCCTCGGGGGAGAGTTTTGAACCGACTTTCATATCTGGGCCTTGAGCAGAAATATTGGAAGCTGGGGTCTTAACAGGGAAGGAAGGCTTGGGGTCTTTGGCAGAAACTTCGGACCCAACTTTGGATCCAGGGATTTCACGTGAGGTGGGATCCAGGGTCTCGGCAGGGACTTTCAAACGTGGGCCCTCAGCAGAAACATTTGCCCAGAGGGACCCAGACATATCTTTTGAACTCAAGGCCTCAGTAAACCATTTGGAATCAGGGGTGTCAGCAGTGGTTTTTGAACCTGGAGATGGATCTGGAAGTTTCCAGCTGGTGACTTTGGTGGAGGAAACTTTGGAATCCAGGCCCTGTGAAGAGCTCTCTGAGGCAGAGGAGAAATTGGTTTGCTGAGCTCCAGCAGAGGCTCTGAGGGTGAGGACCCCTTCTCTGGATGCTGCAGAGGAGAGGAAGGGAGGTTGTTGGGGGAGGCTGTGGGAAAGGGGGCTGCTGGGGAAGGGGCTGGGCAGGGGACTCACCCAGGAGCAGGAAGAGCCGCAGAGCCTGAGAGATGTCCATGGTGCTGGCTGCACCCGCTAGGACACTGGAACGAGTCCCGGGGCCTGCGCCAGTCCCTTTCGGACAGGACTAGTCCAACAGGACGGGTAGGTAGCTTCCTGGGCGGGGAAGGGAGCCAGACTCAGTGAGAGGTGCCAGGATATCCCACCCTGATCCAGTGGCTAAGCCTCCCACCCCACCCCACACGCCTTCATCAGCTGACCCCATTAGATGGGAGTCCGAGCTTGACCCTTGCACTCCCTACCCCTAGGCGGAAGAGGGTGAGAATTGAGTGTTGTTGTTGGGTGCCCGTGTAACAGAGTAGAACTGCCCTATAGGGTTTTCTTGACTGTAATCTTTACAGGAGCAGATTGACAGGTCTTTTTCCTGAGGAGCCACTAGGTGGGTTCGAACTGCCAACTTCTTGGTTAGCAGTTGAGTGCTTAACTGTTGCATCACCAGGGCTCCTTGGGAACTGAGTGCCAGCTGGAAATGTGGTAGGGTGGGGCAAAGCTGGGAAGACTTCCTGGAGAAAAAGGAGGTGCCCTTTCAGAGAGCCCCACCTCTGATGGTCTCAGCTCAGGCTTCTTCCTCCCTAGCCTCCTATTCCCCCTTACAGCTTCTGATACGTACTCAAGTCTGACCCTGCTCCTCTGCCACTCTAAACTCTCCCATGGCTCCCTGTCACCCTCAGAACCGAGTCTCAAGTCACCATCTAAAGGTCTGACATCTTTCCTCCATCCCAGATCTGCATTTCTGTGTCCTCCCAAGCCCCTCATATGCCCCATGTCCCCCTAAGCTCAGCATCTTTCCTCTAACCCAGTCCTCCTCCTGGGTTTCCCATCTCCAGGTTGGCTCCACCATCTTTGCAGTCATTGGGCCAGCTGTCCTCACTCTCTCCCTCCCCCTCATTCTCCAATCTCCAAGGTCTGTCCCTCCTGCCCCCTGAATCTCCCTGCCCTCTTCCCTTCTCTGTCCCCATTCTCTGGTCCTCTCCTCCTGAACCCTTGCCCAGCCTCCTTTCTGGCCTCCAGTCCCTCCAGTTCCCCACATGGCCCTGAGGGTCTTTCTACAACCAGAGATGACTTTGCCCCTCTTTTGCTCACACCCTTCCCATGGCTCCCAGTGCCCTCAGGAGAAAGTCCAAATTTCTCAGCAGAACTTCTAGGCCCTATTTTGCCTAGACTCACCTACTCCATCCACTTCTTCCTACTCACTCCAAACCACTTACCACCTGCCCCATCTATCACCTCCCAGCCTTTGCACATGGTGCTGTTTCCTCTTCCTGGAATGCTCTTGCTCACTCCCCTCCCTCCTCCAACCTGGCTAACCACACCTGTCCTTCAGATCTCATCCTATTAAGAACAATAATAATAATTGCAGGTTATCATGCACCATGAACCATGCTAAATGCGTCCCATGCAGGATCTGGCTGAAACCTCTGAAACACCCTATGAGTCGAGTGTTGTTACTCTCATTTGACAGACCAGGGGACTGTGGCTCAGAGAGGTCTAGGGGCCTGTTGGAGGTTGCACAGCCAGAGAGGGAGGAGCTGGACTTGACCCAGGATGATCAGACTGCTCACTCCTTCAGAAAGTTTTCCCTCCCACCCAACTCTGGGGTTAGAGCCTCTGTTAGGCCCCCAGGCCTCTGAGCTGACTCCCAACACAGTTTTCCCTATGCTTAAAACACTACTACTAGTAATACGTTTAAAGAACTACCTATAAACCAAAACCAAACCCACTGCTGTTAAGTCAATTCCAACTACTGGCGACCCTATAGGACAGGGTAGAGCTGCCCTATAGGGTTTCTGAGGAATGGCTAGTAGATTCAAACTGCTGACCTTTTGGTTAGCAGCCGAGCCTTTTAACCACTATGCCACCAGGGTGGGATCTCAAATTGACAACAGCAACTTGAAAGGATAGGTAGGAAACCTAGCGGGCAGTGAGATTATGTTAATGCGGGAGGATCAATTCAGAATAGGGGGGTGAGAATGGTTGAGTGAAGGTAATCAATGTCCCTGAATTATACCTGTAGAAATTGCTGAATTGGTGTATTTTTGCTGTGTATATTTTCAACAACAACAAAAAACATTTTTTTAATTATGCTAATAATACATATCGAGCATTTTCTGTATGTCGGGGTGGTTCTGGGGCTGCTACAAAATTTAACCCTTTAGAACCCTATGGGGCAGGTTGCAGTAGCTTAAAGATGGCTGTAAATTCTTTGGCATTCTTCCCATTGAGAGGTGGGGTCTATGTCCCTTCCCCTTGAATCTCGGTGGGCTCCATGACTGCTTGACCAAGAGAGTACAGTGGAAGTGGCCTTGTGCCAGTTGCTGGATCTAGGCCTTAAGAGACTGGGGTATTCCACCTCCTGTATCATAGAACATGCCCTCTTGGAATCCAGCCACCATGCTGTGAGGAAGCCCAAGCAGCCCTCAGAGAGGAATCATGGCTCCTGGTCAACAGCCCTGGCTGAGAATCCCAGCCAACAGCCAGCACCAGCTTTCCAGCCACGTTAGTGAGCCATCTTAGAAGTAGATCCTCTAGTCCTGTAAAAATGCCTTTGTGGAGGCATCTGACCTCCTCTAACTTCACAAGGTAGAGAATCACACCATCAGCGTGAACCCAAGGCTGATTCCTATGAGGCAGAGGTCAGAAATACCTCCTGTCTCCAACCTTTTTACCAATCCTGACACCAGCTGTCCCTCCCACAGCACCCTCTACTTCTCTGCTGGGTTCGACAATTGCTTGCAATGGCCACACAGAATTCACAGACAATACTCAGGATTAGGGGGTTTATTAGGGAAGTTAACAGGTTACAATTCAGGATCAGGAACGACTCAGGATATAGTTCTTTGGTCAGGACAGCTTTTTGCCCACGCCCACAGGCAGGCCTTTCCCTGGCCCTCGGTCCCTTGGCCTGGCCTCTGCCCTGCTCGGGCAAGTGTAACAAAGCTCTTTAGCTCCACCAACAAGTGCCCGGGAGGCACACCACTCTGCCAGCAAGCCTCCTGCCCGAAGGCACTGAGCCTTCTTGCTCCATGGGCTGGGAAGCCTGCCGCACTGTCCCCTGCCAGTCTCCTGGTTCTGCCGTCTCTGCTGCCACTGTTTCTCGTTGACTCTTGCCATCTGTGATGTTACAGCTCTCTGTCTCCTGGGTCTAGGAGGTTCTCAGCACAGGGATCCCAAGTACAAAGCATGCATTCCACGCCTAGCTCTTCTTTCTTGGTGGTAGTGAGGTCCCAACTTTCCACCTCTGGGACGGCTCATTTTAAGCCTAGCAGGATGGCAAAGCTAACCAATCCTCTTGTTAGAGTTCCATACACCTTATTTACATCGCCCCATCCCCACAAAGGTGCCGTGCACCTTATTTGCATTATTAGCAAGCTGTCCAATCCCCTGGGTGGGCCATAAGTACCTTATTTGCATAGTACCACCCATTCATTTGGTGGGAGTTACAAGACCATGGTGAGAAAAGCCATATAAAAGTGATCAATTGCACTGCAGATGCCATTTCAGCCACCCCAACTGATGTTGCATGGAAGAGAAACAAGCTATCTCTGCCGAATCCTTGCCAAATTACAGATTTGTGAGCAAAATAAATAATTGTTTTAAGCCACTCTGGTCAATTTTATGTGTCAACTTGGCTATGCTATGGTTCCCAGTGGTTTTGCTGAACGCTGGACTAGTTGCTGTTCTGTAATGTAATGCAATGTAAAATAATCAATCAATCAGGTGAAAGGAGAGCTTCTTAGACTGTTGTCTGCCTTTGAACTATAGATATTTTGGCAGATCTCTCTCTCTCTCTCTCTCTCTCTCTCGACTCTGTACTCTTCCTGTCACCTGACCTATGGATCCACCTGGCCTATGGATTTTGGACTTGCCAGCCCCACAATTGTGTGAGCCAATCCCTTGAAGTAAATGTCTCTCTCTGGTTGTTTCTCTAGAGAACCCTGACTGACAGCCACCAAGTTCTGGGGCAGTTTATTACACTGCAATAGATAACCAAACTACAGATATTATTACTAACTTCATCTGACACAGGAGGAAACCTAGGCTGAGAGTAGTGACTTGTCTAAGGTCCTCACAAAGCCAAGAACCCAGATCCCATTCCCTTAACCACTACACTATGCTGTTACTATCTCTAATGGCCTGTTACGGATTGACATACTGAAGTCCTAACCCCTGGTGCCTGTGAACATGACTTTGTTTGGAAATAGGGTCTTTGCAGATGTAATCAAGTTGAGATGAGGTCACTAGGGTGAGTGCTAACCCAATGACTGGTGTCCTTCTAAGAAGAGACAGAGACAGAGGGACGATGGCCGTGTGAAGATGGAGGCAGAGACTGGAGTGACGTGGCACAAGCCAAGAAATACCTCGGGCTACCAGAAGCTGGAAGAAACAAGGAAGGATCCTCCCCTAGAGCCTTTGGAGAGAGAACAGCCCTGTCAACACCCTGATTTCAGACTTCGAGCCTCCAGAACTATTACAGAGTAAATTTCTATTGTTTTAAGACACACAGTTTGTGGCACTTTGTTATGGCAGCCACAGGAGACTAATACATTGCCTGATGAAGGAATCGGCCAAGACCTCATAGCTGGCAGGCATGACAGTGAGGCTTTGGAACCAGTAAGTCTGACTCCAGGTCTTGGACTCTTTATGCTACACCAGGTGTCTTGTTTGTTTTTTAATACTGTAATTTATTTTGTTGTTGTTGTTGAGAATATACACAGCAAAACATACACCAACTCAAGAGTTTCTACATGTACAATTCAGTGACATTGACTACATTCTTCCAGTCACAAAACCATTCTCACCCTCCTTTTCTGAGTTGTCCTTCCCCGTTAACAAATTCACTGCCCCTTAAGGTTGCTATCTAATCTTTGCTGTTGTCAACTGGGTCCTATATAGATAGTTCTTAAAAGAGCATAATGCTCAAGGCAAACGTTCTTTATTAGTTAAGCTAAACTATTGTTTGGTTTTGACAAGACTTCAGGGGATATTTTTGGTTTAAAGATTATCTCAGGGCAATAGTTTCAGGGGTTCACCCAGCCTCCATGGCTCTAGGAAATCTGGATTCTATGAGAATTTGAAACTCTGTTCTGCATCTCCCTTTTGATCAGGATTCTTCTATAGAATCTTTGATAAAAATGTTCAGTAATGGTAGCCGGGCACCATCCAGTTCTGGTCTCATGGCAAAGGTGGCAGTTGTTCATGGAGGCAATTAGCCACACATTCCATGTCCTCTTCTTATTCTTAACTTTCCCTCTGTTCCTCTAGGCATGCACCCCAGGTTTTGATTGTTGCTTGTGTCTCCCCAACCAGAACGGAGCTCCCACCCTCATTCCCTGCTGAGGCCTGATGCCTGGTGGCCTCAGTAAACACTTCATGGATAAAAGCCCTTCTTCTCACCCACCTCAGTCCCATTTGTCTTTCAAGACTCAGATTAAATGGGAACAAGTAGAACAAAGTTAAAGAGAATGTTGACATGTGAAAAATGTAACTAATGTCAGTGAATAATGTGTAGAAATTGTCAAATGGGAACCTAATGTGCTGTATGAACATTCACCAAAAACACAGTAAGATATTATTATTTAAAAAAAAAAAACTCAGTTTAGATGTCATCCCCTGGGAAGTCTTTTTGACCATAGGTCAAGCAAGGTGTCCCATCTGGGTTCCCAAGTGCCCAGTGCTGCTTCCATGACAATATCCATCACCCTGCAATATGGCCACCTTTACCCATGTCTGTCTCACTCTTCAATATGGAAGCTTCTCAAGGGCAGAGACTGGATGTGACTCACCTGGGTCCCCTACGTCACCCAGCACAGGGCCTGGCACACGAGATTCTTAAATGCTTGTTGACTGAATCAGAAAACAGGCCTCCAAGGAATGAGTTGACAGAGACAGATGTCAAGAGAGTCATAGTTTTATTGCAGTTTCAGGGAGGGGGGCTCAAATCTGCCCGATCTCTCTCAGCTTGGCCACCAGGTCCTCTGTGGTCTCCACCTTCAGCCCAGCTGAGCGCTGGGGGGGGTCCTCCACGCTAATCACAGAAAGCTTGGAGGTCAGGTCCACACCTAGGTCCCCGGCCTTGATCACCTCAATCTTCTTCTTCTTGGCTTTCTGCACATGGGAGGCCACGGTTCACAGAGCTGCTGAAGCCCCTGCCCCACCCACTGTCCAGAACACCTAAAGCCTCCTTCCCATGACTGCCACATCTGCAGAACCATTTCAACTGGCTGAATCCTTCTGGACCTACCCACTGTCCAGGACACATGAGGGCTCTTGGAGGGCCACACATGGTATAGACAATTTCTGTTGGCTGGGATGACCTGGGAAGCCCTCCCATTACCAAAGTCCTCCTTTAGTCAACCACCTTGGTAAGCTCCTGACTGGCTGGAATGGACCTATCCTTTTGGTGATAATGACTCAATGGACCTTTGGCTGATAGGACCCACCGAACCCTCCCTGTTGGTTGATATGACCCATAAATCCCCTATTGGTAGAGATGATTCACTGAACCCTCCCTCTCGGTTAAGATAACCTAATGATCCTTCCCTATTGGCTGAGATGATCCAATGAACCCTCCCTGTTGGCTTAGATGACACAATGAACCCTCTCTATTGGCTGAGATGACCCAATGACTCCATCTTACTAGCCATGATGATTAGTGAATTCTTCCTGCCAGCCCAGAAAACCCATGAACTCTTCCTAGTTAACCAAGAGGGCCTAACAATTCCTTCCTACCTCCTTAATGAACCAAGATGACCTAATGAATCCTTCTTATCTGGCCAAAATTAACCAATGAACTTTCCCATTGGCTGGAATGACAAGGGGGAACCCTTTCTATTGCCCAGTGAAGGCTTTCTATTGGTCGAGACAACCTTTCTATTGGCTAAATAACCAGTAATCACTTCTTGTTAGCCAAAATAGCCCCCATGAAAACCTCCTACTGGCAGAGATGACCCAGTAAGCCTTGTCAGCCAAAATGATCAAGTGACCCCCTTCCTTTGGACAAAATCTTCCCTGGGACCTCTTCTCCTCCCATCTGACCACCAGGGAAGCACTGGGTCTGCGATGCCCTCACCATCCCCAGGCCTTCAGTGCCCCCACCCTGCCAAGTACACACCATGATGTTGGGCAGCGTGGCGTAGCGGGGCTCGTTGAGCCGCAAGTCAGCAGTGACCACAGCAGGCAGCTTCAGGCGCAGGGTCTCCAGGCCCCCGTCAATCTCCCGCTCCACTTTCAACTTGTCCCCCTCCAATGTCACCTGGGAGGCGAATGTGCCCTGGGGAGGGACAGCATATGAGGAGAGTGGGCGAGATTAACTCAGGTCAGGCACAGTTGTTGTTGGGTGCCATTGAGTCAATTCCAACTCATGGTGACCCTCAGACTGTAATCTGTAAAGGAGCAGATCACTAGATCTTTCTCCCATGGAGCAGCTGGTGAGTTCCAACTGCTGACCTTCCAGTTAACAAGTAAGCGCTTAACCACTGCACCACCAGGGCTCCTTTATATCCTATTGCTGAATGCATGACCAGATGAGGGAAAGTATAAAAAGGGAGGGTCCTTTAAGGTGACCTATAGACCTCAAGTTAAAAACCAGCAAGACCAAAAGGTCAACAATTACTCTAAAGCAAAGATGAGAAGATAAGGGGCAGGGAAACTACAGCACTGGAAACAGAACAACCAGACACAGTTAAAGACAATGTAGACACACTATAAAAAATATAAGTAATGTCACTGAACAATCTGTGTAGAAATTGTCAATTGGGAACCTAATTTGCTATGTAAACTTTCATCAAAAACACAATAAAATATTATTTTAATAAAATTATTTTATTTAAATCTAAATATTTAAATAAAATTAAAATACTTTAATAATTTTTTTAAAAAAAAGATCTAGATTCCAGTTAATCATAATAGATTTAAACTACACACACACACACACAAAAACAGGGGGAAGCCACAGAAAGGGGTTTCAAAAATCTAGCAGAGGGTGTTTTCATTTTCTCTGGAAGCCAAGGCATAAATTATAAACCTTCTGGTCAGATCTCCTTCCCCTAAATGATAATTATCGTTAGCTGCCGTTGAGTCAGCACATGGTGCTGACTAGCTCATGGTGACCTCACGCACAATGGAATTGGACTGTTGTGATCCACAGGATTTTCACTGGCTGATTTTTTGGAAGTAGATTGCCAGGCCTTTCTTCCTAATCTGTCTTAATGTGGAAGTGCCAATGAAACCTGTTCAGCATCATGGCAACACCAAGCCTAGACTGACAGATGAGTGGTGGCTGTACGTGAGGTGCACTGGCTGGGAATCGAACCAGATCTCCTGTAAGGAAGGTGAGAATTCTACCACTGAACCCACTATAAATAATAATAGTGAGTATGTATTCAGTGTTGGATGAGGTTCTAAGCAATTTATACATGTTAAATCATCAAATCCTCACAACCACACTATGAGGTAAATGCTATTATCCCCATTTTACAGATGAGGAAAACTGAGGCAGAGAGAGACTGAATAACGTGACCACTGTCACCCATAGCTGGTAAACCTGAAAGCTGGAGTGTGTACACAGGTGGTCTGGCTCTGGCCTCTCACCTACCTGCCACCCCATCCCCATGAGCTCCTGTGAGACCCCTCCGCTGGGCTGACAATAGAAATTCCTGTGCTTCCCTTGTCCTCGAAACATCCTCCTCTTCTCCACTTAGGGCCTGTTATGGATTGAACTGTGTCCCCCAAAAATATGTGTTGTAACTCCTAACCCTTATACCTGTGGTTAAGAAGCCCTGATGGCTCATTAAGCTCTCGGCTGCTAACCAAAAGGCCAGCTGTTAGAATTCACCAGCTGCTCCTCGGGAGAAAGATGTGGCAGTCTGCTTCCATAAAGCTTTACAGCCTTAGAAACCCTATGGGGGCAGTTCTACTCTGTCTGACAGGGTCTCTCTGAGTGGGAAACGACTCTATGGCAAGGAGTATATCTGTGGTTATAATCCCATTTGGGAATGGGTTTTCTTTGTTATGTTAATGAGGAAGTATTAGTGTAGGGTGTGTCTTAAGTCAATCTCTTTTGATATAAAAAGAGCAGATCGAGCAACCAAGAATTCAAGCACAAGCAGAGGGGAAGAAACATGCCACATGATTGTCAAGGACCTTCCTCCAGAGCTGACAGAGAAAGCCTTCCCCTAGAGCCAGAGCCCTGAATTCAGACTTCTAGCTTCCTAAACTGTAAGAAAATAAATTTCTGTTCGTTAAAGCCACCGCTTTGTGGTATTTCTGTTACAGCAGCACTAGGTAACTAAGACAGGCCCACTATCTGTCCAAAGCCCCTTTGTCTTTGATGGACCCTGGATCATTTCCTCCCCCTGGTAACTGATGTGACCTACAGTCTCTTTGTCTAACCAGCCTGTTATTCTTCATTCACTTATTCATTTGACAAATCTTTCAGGTCTTAGTTTGAATGTCACATCATTCACAGCCTCACCCAAATGCCCCTGTGGGCCCAACTCTAGGGATACACCGTGAACATGACCGCCAAGGCCCCAGCTTTCAAACACATATTTGCTAGTGGGGGAGACAGCCAGTAACCACTGAAGCAAATGAGATAATTTCAGATAAGAAATCACATGAATAAACTAAAACACACTAATTGGAGAGCGAGATGGGGGGCAATTACAAAAGCTGGTTACACAGTGAACAATACTTTGGAGAAAAGAAAAGAGAGTAAGACAAAATCTCCAGAACTGCGCTGTCCTATATATTAGCCACTAGCCACGTGTGAAAGGAGCTCTGGTGGCACAGCGGTTAAATGCTCAGCTGCTCACTGAAGGTTGGTAGTTTGAACCCACCCAGCAGCTCTGCCAGAGAAAGACCTGGCGATCTGCTCCCGTAAAGATTACAGCCTAGAAAACCCTATGAGGCAGTTCTACTTTGTCACTTGGGGTCGTGTGGTACAGTGAATTACTTAACATGGCCCTTTTGGCCATAATCTTTGTAACTCCCACCAAATGATTGGGTGGGACTATGCAAATGAGGTGCTTATGGCCCACTAAGGGGATTGGATAGCTTCCTAATAATGTAAGTAAGGTGCATGGCACCCTTGTGGGGGTGGGATCATGTAAATAAGGTATGGAACCCTGACAAGGAGATTGGTCAGTTTTGCCATCCCACTAGGCTTAAAATGAGCCATCCCAGAGGTGGGAAGGAGGACCTCACAGCCAGCAAGAAGGAAGAGCCAGGAGTGGAGCTTGTCCTTTGGACCCGGGATCCCTGCACTGAGACCATGCAAGATCCAGGAGACAGAGAGAGAAAGCTGTTAACACCGGAAGTGGTGAAAGACTGTGAGAAGCAGTGGCAGAAAAACAGCAGCAGCAGAGGCAGGAGACAGTAGAAAACGGCACAGTGGGCTTCCCGGCCCATGGAGAAAGCTGAACGCTTTTGGGCAGGAGGCTTGCTGGCGGAGTGGGGTGCCTCCGGGCACTCATCAGCAGAGCTAAAAGAGCTTTGTTAAGACTTGCTCGAGCAGAGGCAAAGGGGCCAGAGACATGTGATTCTGGGCACAGCTGAGAAGAGGCTATCCTGATGGAAGAGCTGTATCCTGAGCATTCCTGAACCTGAATTGTAACCTGTTACTTCCCTAATAAACCCCATAATCGTGAGTATTGTCTGTGAGTTTTATGTGGCCATTGCAATAAACTACCGAACCCAGCAGAGAAGTACAGGATGCTGTGGGAGGGACGGTTGGTGTCGGAATTGGTAAAAAAGGTTGAAGGGAGGAGACATGCCTGACCTCCGACTCATAGGAATCAGCCATGGCTGTTGATCTTGATTCTCCTTCCCCCTGGTGAAGTTAGAGGAGGTCAGACGCCTCTGCTGTGCCATTTTCACAGGTCACTATGAGACAGAATCAACTCCGTAGCACCTAACAACAACAGTCAGGTGTGGGAGTCACTGGGTGGTACAAATGGTTAACATGCTCGGCTGCTAACTGAAAGATTGGAGACTGTAGTCCATCCAGAGGCCCTCAGAAGAAAGGCCTGGAGGTCTACTTCTAAAAGATTCCAGTCATTGAAAACCCTGTGGAGCACAGTCCTACTCCGACACACACAGGGTATCCATCAGTCAGAATCGGCTTGAAGGCAATTGGCTCTTAGCCAAGTGTGGTTACCAAGCACTTGAAACGTGGCCAGTGTGGCAGAGGAACTGAATTTTTAATTTTATTTAAGTTCAGATTTTAAAACTGAGACTTGAGCTATCTGATCATGACTGTGGTGATGGTTTTACGAAAGTATGCATGTTGTTAGGTGCCGTCGAGTCAGTTCCAACTCATAGCGACCTTACATATAACAGAACAAAACACTGCTTGGTCCTATGTCATCCTCACAACTGTTGCTGTGTCTGAGCCCATTGTTGCAACCAATGTGGCCATCAGCCTCATTGAGGGTCTTCCTCTTTTTTGCTGACCCTCACTTTACCAAGCATGATGTCCTTCTCCAGTATGTATACACGTGTGAAAAGCGATCAAATTGTACAGTTCAAACATATATGCAGTTATTGCACACCAGTTATACCTCAATAAAGCTATTTTTAAAAACCCTGATGCTCAGTTTGGTTACTGAAAATCTTTTAACTTTGTTTGGAACAACCCGAGTACAAATCTACTTTTTCAACCGTGAATTTAATGGCCTTTAAATTAACTCCTTCTCGTGAAAATTTAGCATCCAAATTGAGATATGCTGTAAACATAAAATACACACTGGATTTTGAAGACTTAGTACCAAAAGGAGAATGTAAATTATCACAACAATTTTTTATAGTGGATTATATGTTGGTACACCAAAAAAAAGGATTCTGACTCATAGCAGCCCCACAGGGTTTCCGAGGCAGTAAATTTCTACGGAAGAAGGCTGCCACATCTTTCTCCTGCAGAGCCACTGGTGGTCTCGAACTGCCAACCTTTCAGTTAGCAGTCGATTGCTTTAACCACTGCGCCACCAGGACTCCTTACAGTATGTAAGAATATTTTTCAATATATTAAAATGTATATTGTTAATATATTAAATATATTATTAAAATTAATTCTGCCTGTTTCTTTTTACCTTTTTAATGTGGCTATTAAAAAATTTTAAATTACACATGTGGCTTACATTATTTCTACCGGATGGTGCTAGTATAGACATGGAGTGGAGAACCTGGAATCTGGGAGGAGAGATGAGCATTTCCTACGGTGTGGGCAGGGAAGGCCTCTCTGAAGAGGTGACATTTAAGCAGAGACCTGATGGAAAGGAGCAAAAAAGCCATGAGACAATTTGGGAGAACAGTGTTCTGGGCTGAGGGAACAGCAAGTACAAACGCCTCGTGGCTGAGGAGCTAGCGAGAGGGAGCCCCTGAGGGTTCCCCTACCTCCTCCTTCCAGCTCCTTGGAGTAGCTGTCCCGCTTCACTGTCTCCTTTTAGAAGGACAGGGATAGGGCAAGCGTCCTTTTCCCCCAGAACAGGCCCCAATGAGAACATTTTATGTCCTAACCACAGTGATTGGTTCAGGGGTGGACATGTGACTCAAAGTGGACCAGTGAAGAGCCAGCCCCGGGAGCTTTGCTGGGGCGCTTGGGAAAGAGGCTATCTTTTGCCTGAAGCTGGTCTTATGTGCTCCCCACTCCAGCCTCACCTGTGGCCAGTCCAGAAATCCAGCCGTCATCTGCCCCGTCTGGTTACAGTCATCATCAATGGCCTAAGTGGGAAAAGAGAAGAGAAGGCTGTATGATGGCGCTTCTCACACATCATTCAGGCATTTGTCTAGAACACTGCTCGGCAAACTTATTCTATAACAGGCGAGACAGCAAATATTTTAGGTACTGAGGGTCATTTGGTCTCTGTCACAACTACTCAACTCTGCTGTTATAGCTGGAAGGCAGCCACAGACGATACATAGATGAATGGGCATGACTGTGTTCCAACAAAACTTATGAAAACAAGCAGTGGCTGTGGGCTACAGTTTGCTGACTCCTCTTCTGGAACAATCCCCTCACTTGGCCCTGGAGAAGAGTGGCCATTTGTCCAGCAGCACATGTGGGCACCTGGTATCATCCCCAATGCCAAGTCTCTGCCCGCTATATAAATATTGACAGAAGCTTCCCATGAGCTGGGCACTCGGGGGAGTTGGATGAACAGGATCTGGGCCAATGAAAACATTCTATTCCACCCCCAACTGCAGTGATTAGTTCAGGCATGGGCGTGTCATTAAAGTTGTACCAATGAAGAGACAACCCTAGGAGCTTTGCTGGAGCTCTTGGGAAAGAGGCTATTTTCTTCCTGCTGGGGTTGATAAGCAGGTAGAATGTGAGCCTGGAGATGCAAGAGAGCGAAGCCAACATAGGAGCAGCACCTGGGGCTCACATGTGGCCCTGAATCAAGCTATGTCTGAAGCCGGCCTTATGTGAGTTCATACATTTGCTTTTTGGCTTAAGCCAGTTTGAGCTGTGATTCTGCCACCCACAGCAGTGTCCCAGTGTCCCAGTTCACCCAGCATCTCCCTCAGCTGGAGGCCCTAGCCCCTGGAACTGCCCCTAACCACGAGGTCAAGCAGGATTTCTAAGTCTGAGACCACCAGCAAGTGCAGGGGGCTTCAATAAACTGTGCTGCCAACACCCTGACCCTGGGGAGTGGGCACGAGGCCTGGGCCCCCACAGCCCCACCCTAACCCCGTTATCAACAAGTCAATAGCAACTCATGGCAACCCTATGTGTTACAGAGTAGAACTGCCCCATAGGGTTTTCTTGGCTGTAATCTTTATGGAAGCAGACCGCAAGGCCTTTCTTCTGCAGCATTGCTGGGTGGGTTTGAACGGCCAACTTTTCGCTTAGTAGTTGAGCGCAAACCACTTGTGTCACCCAGGGACCACACAACCTCAACCAGGCCTGCCTTTTGGCCTGTTCTCTAGCTAGGCCCTCTGCCCCAGTTTGCTGATGTGTACTCTATACTCTGATTCTGTGGCTGCTTGTTATCTGCTTTCTACTGTTTAACTTTCAGAGTGTGTCCTCCACTCTGATTGACAAAACACCCAATGGCCTACCTCGGCCCGCCAGCCTCCTCCTCTTCCCTGGGGTGACCTTACTCCCTGAATTCCTCAGCTCTCCCCTCTGGGGCTCCACACAGCCGTTGACCTTCTTCCTCAGCCTCTGTCCCTAATTCCCTGCCTCTTGATCTCCCTTTCTTGCTCCCATCTGCCCGTAGCTTTGCTGTTGACCCTCCTTCACCCTCCCCGGGGTGGGGTCACGAGGTTTGCCCTCAAACAGGAAGGTGGATGAGTAGGCTGCCCCCTAGGAAGAGTTTCTCAGATCTCCTGGGGGCACCACTGTCATGGGAGGGTTCTAGTTGGGGCCTCGCCCACCTCACTCTGCTTAACCCCAAACTCCCAGCCTCCAGTCTCTCCTCTCCCTGTCCATCCCTTACAGCCCCAGAGCTGGTCCCGTCCCTCCCCTGCTCACAGCCCTCCATGGCTCCCCAGTCCAAACCAAATCCACCACTGTCGAGTTGATTCCAACTCATAGCGACCCTATAGGGCAGAGTAAAACCGTCCTGTAGGTTTCCAAGGCTGTAATCTTTACGGCAGCAGACTGCCACATCTTTCTTCTGCAGAGCCACTGGGTAGGTTTGACCTACCAACCTTTCTGCTAGCAGCTGGATGCTTAACCACTGCGTCACCAGGGCTCCTTCATTATCCCCAGAGCCCCCGAAAAGTCTCAGGTCTCTGTTCCAAGCCCAGGCCTCTCTCTTGAACCCACACCACTGTTTCTCCCAGATGTCCCTGCAGGCTGGCACACTTACTAAGTCGTAATGTCTTCCTCGGGCTCCTCTTCCTGGGTTTCCCACCTTGAAGTTATCAAGTCAAACTCCCAGCACCCTCTTCCCTCCCCTGCACTCCCTCCAACCTCCCGGGGCTCAAGCCCCTCCCTCTGCCATATCTATCTCTCTGCTCTATCCCTACCTCTCTGTCCCCACAGCCCTGGCTCCCCTTTTCCTAGTTCACATGGGCCATCGCCCCAGCCTCCTCCAGTCTCGCCCAGTAGACCCTCGATGGGCTCTTTCTGATACTCGGAGCTGACCGTGTCCTCCCCGTTCAAACAGAAAATGCCAAGCTGTCAGCCTGGATTCTGAACGCCCTTCAGGGTTACCTCCGGCCCCACCACCTCCTAAGCAGAGATGTTGGCGAGGGGCTGTGTAGTGGGGGCTGGGCACACCTACCTGCTTGCCCAGTAGCACCAGGTTCACCTTCTCCTTCTCTGCCAGCTTGGCCAGGACCCGGGCCACCTGCAGGGGACCCAGGCGATCAGCCTCTGAAGCCGGTACCTCCACGTGGATGCCTCGGTCTGCGCCCATGGCCAGGGCAGTGCGGATGGTCTCCTACAAGGGAAGAAGGGGCTCAGTTCAGCTTCTATGCCCAGGGGAACCCAGGAGTCTAGACCTCAGCCCCCTCCTCTCTCATACCTATCAGTCCTGGCCCCCAGCTCCTCCCCCTCAGACCATGGAGTCCCAGCCCTCTTCCTACCTCAGACCCAGAAGCCTAGGCCCCCAGCCCTCTACTCCATCAGACCCAGGAGTCCAGGACCCCAGCCTCTCCTCCCTCAGACCCCCAAATCCAGGCCCCCAGCCCCGCCCCAGGCCCCCCACCCCAGCACCTGGCACTGAGTGGGCCCGCAGCTGACAGCAATGACCTCCTTCAATAGCTTCTTCTCCTTGAGCCGCACGGCCTCCTCCACAGCGATCTCACAGAAGGGGTTCATGGCGTGCTTCACTCCATCTGTGACCACGCCTGTCTTGTCTGGCTTCACCCGGATCTGTGCAGTAGCCAGGAGGGGAGGGAGTTAGGTCAGGGGGCATAGCACCTGGCCCACGGAGCTCTGGGGCCCATGCCCACCAAACCCCTCATGGACAGGGTCGGGGGCGGCCCAGAAAGGTGCAGAGCCTGTCCAGGTCACAAAGTTCCAGGGCCAGAGTTGGGTTAGAATTCGCAGGCAGGGGGTGGGCGACCCTTTCATTCTCTCATTTCACACAGTTGCTGAGCACAGGGACATTTCACATTCTCGCCCCTACTCTGTCGCTGCTCCTCCAGCCTGAAAGAGCGTTTTTCACATTTTTGTTTACCATAACCCACAGTGAGAAATACATTTAAAAATATATATTTTACTGTGGTTTAGGTGAAAGTTTACACAGCAAATTAGTTTCCCCTTCCACAAACAGCACACAAAGTGTTCCATGACATTGGTTGCAATCCCCACACCATGTCAGCATTTTCCCCGTTTCCATCTTGGGTTCCCCATTTTCTTTTCTCTGGTTTTCCTACCCCTTCCTGCCTTCTAATGTTTACCTTTGGGCAAATGTTGCCCTTTCGGTCTTGTGCAATTGTTTGTTCTACAGAGCCCATCCTTTTTGGGTGTTATTGTTTATTTTACAGGCCTGTCAACTGCTCGACTGGAAGATGGTTTCCGGGAGTGGCTGGGAGTGACTTAGGGCCAGAGTCTCAGGGGTTCCTCCAGTCTCTAGCGAGAAATCCATTTTATGATATCCCTAAGTGTATTACAGATGTTGGTAGCTGGCTGTCATTGAGTCACCTCTGACTCATGGCAACCTTGCATAACAGAATGAAATATTGCCTGGTCCTGCTCCATCTCCATGATCCTTGGTTATGTTTGAGTCCACCGTTGCAGCCATTGGGCCAATCCATCTCATTGATGGTTTCCCTCCCCTTCGCTAGCTCTCTGCTTTTTCTGATCCGGAATTGTAACCCGTTACTTTCCTAATAAAACCCATAATTGTGAGTATGAACTGTGAGTTCTGTGTGGCCGATGCAACAAATTATCAAATGCAGCAGAGAAGTAGAGTGCTGAAGGAGGGACAGCTGGTGTCAGAACTGGTAAAAAGATTGGAAGGTGGAGGTGTGTCTGACCTCAGCCTCATAGGAATCGGCTTTGGGCTGATGTTCATCTTGATTCTCCTCCCGCTTAGTGAAGTTAGAGGTCTGACACCCCTACACCATTTTTACAACCGAAATGCCCATCAACAGAGGAATGGATAAACAAAATGTGGTTTATACACACAATGAAATATTACTCAGCCATAAAGAGAAATGAAGTCTTGATGTATGCCACAACATGGATGAACCTTGAAAACATCATGCTGAGTGAAATTAGTCAGTCACAAAAGGACAAATACTGTATGATCTCACTTATATGAAATAACCAAATACAGTAAAACCTGCGAAAGCCAGAACTGGTGTAAGGATGAAACCTGTCGGAGAAAGAAAACTCAAATATTTTCCACTAAAATGAAAGAAAAATGGTAAGGCTGCACCATTTCCAGGGTGGAGAACTTGCAAGACCCAGAAAAATAAGGCAGTCCTGTCAAGTTCCAGCTCTCACGGTTTCACTGTATATAGAAACCAAAGATTATTATTGGTTCCTAGGGGGAGAGGAGCCCTGGTGGTACAACTGTTAAGGACTAAGCTGCTAACCAAAAGGCAGGCGGTTTAAACGCACCAACTACTCCTTGGGAGAAAAGACCTGGTGATCTGCTCCAGTAAAGATTAAACCAAAAACCAAACCTGTTGCTGTCGAGTCAATTCTGATTCATAGCAACCGTATAGGACAGAGTAGAACTTCCCGTAGAGTTTCCAAGGCTGTAATCTTTATGAAAGCAAACTGCCATATTTTTCTCCCATTGAGTGGCTGGTGGGTTCAAACCGCCTACCTTTCAGTTAGCAGCTGTGTACTTAACCACTTATAGCCTAGTAAATTCTATGGGCAGCTCTACTCTGTCCCATAGCATTGCCATGAGTGGAGAGGTCATACCACACCACCAACATCAGGGGTGGGAGGGAGGGGGAGGGAGAGTTTTAGCTTTGGGAGAGCAAGAATGTTGCACAGCCTGAAGAATGTAACCCATGTCATTGAATTATACGTGTATGCTGCTGAATTGGTATTGTTGTGTATATTTTCACCCCAATTAAAAAAAAAAAAAGAGTTATGTGTTAGAACCTGGCCCCGTCCATTCACTTGCCAAACACTTATTAAGCAGCATGGGGAAGAAAACACAAAAGCCCTCCCTTGTGTGTCCCGTTGAGACAGGAAAGCTGTCCCATCAGTCAAATGCCTTTGCATGCAGGGTGAATCAGGGAAGGGCTCTGAGCCTGCACGCTCCTGCATGCCACCTCCCAAGGAGAAAAGGAGAACTCCCTCTGGGTCCAAGGAACTGTGCCAGCTCGTCTTCTCAGTGAAAGATGTTTAAGCTTGAGCTGATTTCCAGTTTGAAACACTGTTTCGTTAAATTACGTAAATCAGGAAATAATGGTTGGCATGAAAAATCAGCCACAGGTTTTTTTTTTTTTTTAAATAATGATGTTTTATACAATTTAGGTAGATGACTCAGCATTAAGCTTTCACGCTTTCTCTTACACGTTCAATGTACTAACACTCAACAAAACCGCCACGGCTTTATAGGCAATGTTCTAAGGACTTTAGATGTAGTAATGCATTAAACTCACTAGGTAATTCATTAGGAGCCCTGGTGTCACAACAGTTCAGCACTTGCCTGGCACCCAAAAGGCTGGCGGTTAGGAACCCCCCCCCGGGCTCCACGGGAGAAAGTCCTGGCAATCTGCTCCCGTAAATATGCCAAAAAAAAAAAAAACGTCGCCTAGAAGTGGATTCCGACCCTATAGGACAGAGTAGAACTGCCCCATAGGGTTTCCAAGGCTGTAATCTTTATGGAAGCTGACTGCCACATCCTGTGGAGCAGCTGGTGGGTTCGGTTAGCAGCCGAGAGCTTAACCACTGTGCCACCAAGGCTCCCTTCATAAAGATTAAAAAAAAAAAAAAAAAGATTACAGCCCAGAAAATCCTATAGGGCAGTTCTACTGTCACACAGGGTCACCATGAGTCAGACTAGATGGCATCTAACAACAACTCATTTAACAGTCACAGCAAGCTAGGAAGGCAGTACTCCTGTGATCATGGTCATTTCACAGATGGGGCAAGTGAGGCACAGAGAGGGCAAGTGCCTCACCCAAGGTCACACAGCAAAGAAGTGGCAGGGTTGGGAGTCTAATCCCAGGCTGCTCAGGCTCACTCCATCCTGAGAACCACGAGGCTCTATAACATGCTGAGTTTACCCTCGGAGTTAACAAGTCAGTCCTTTTGTCTGTTGCCCACCACACTGCAGCGATGGAGTCCTGGAGGCACAAACGGTTAAGCACTGGGCTGCTAATCAAAAGGTTGGCAGTTGGAACCCACCCAGTAGCTCCATGGGAAAAAGATCTGGTGATCTGCTTCTGTAAAGATTGCAGCCGAGCCTTGAGCACTGTGCTCTTGTAAAGAATTATCTATCTGTGTGGGATGGAACTGACAACAGCAACTGGAAAGGATAGACAGGAAACTTAACGGACAGTGAGTTAATGTTAGTGGGGTAGGGACAATTCAGAAAAGGAGGGCTGGAGAATTGTTGCACAACTTGAAGACTAATCAATGTCCGTAATCAGCGTCACTGAATTGTACGTGTAGAAACTGTTGAATCGTTGTACGTTCTGCTGTATATATTTTCAACAACAGCAACAAAAAAAGAAATCATTTTAAAAAAAAACCTTATGGGGCAGTTCTACTGTGTCACATGGAGTCACTATGAGTCAGAATCAACTCCATAGCACCTGTTAGGAGCTCTGGTGGCACAATGCTTAAGTGCTCAGCTGCTAACCAAAAGGTTGGCAGTTTGAACCTACCCAGTGACTCCACAGGAGAAAGACCTGATGATCTGCTTCTGTAAAGATTACAGCCAAGAAAACACTAAGGGGCAGCTCTGTTGTCACATGAAGTTGCTATGAGTGGGAACTGACTTGACGACATCTAACAAAAACAACACACTCCAGGGGGGTTTTCATAAAATGATTTCTCACAGCTCTTCCTGAACCCTTGTCACAGCTCAAGGCTTTCTGGTTTGGTTCCATCCTCTGGTCTTTTCTACCCAGTGAGACGCTGGACAAGTGCTCAGGGCACATGAATAAGCAGGACAGACGAGGCCAGAGGAGGAGACAGCGACCTTCAAGCAATCCCAGCAATGGCTTGCGAACACCAAGGAGGGAGATGAGGCTCAGGGTATGGGCGAGGCTGAACAATGGCCCCCAAAGGTGTCCACATCCTAATCCCCAGAACCTGTGACTATGTCACCTCACATGGCAAAAGAGACTTTCGAGATGTGACAAAGTTAAGGATCTTGAGTTGGGGAGATTATTCTGGATTACTGAGTGATCCCAACATGATCACAAGGGTCCCCATAAGGGAAGAGGAAGGCAGGAGGGTCATGGTCAGACAGATGGCGATGTGACAATGGAAGCTGCGGGACGGAGAGAAAGAGACTTGAAGATGCTACACTGCTGCCCTGAGATACTCTTCAAACCTTGAACCCCTGAGGTCACCTTGTAGCTAAATAACGAACTGGCTCAAATAATAAAGAATATCGCCTGTAAGTACTCTTCCTTTAAAAAATCACCTATATGAGACCAAACGGTCCACAATTACTTTAAAACAAAGATAAGAATGGACGGGGGCAAGGAAACTAGATGAATGGAAATGGAATGACCAGTAAGGAAATACGGAGAATGTTCATGCATTGTGAAGAATGTAACCAACGTCACTGAACAAATTGTGTAGAAACTGGTGAATGGGAAGCTAAACTGCTGTGAAAACCTTCACCGAAAACAATAAAATGTTATTAAAAAAAAGATGCTACACTTCTGGCCCTTAAGATGGATGAAGGGGCTGCTAACCAAAGAATGTGAGCAGCCTGTAGAAGCTAAAAAAGGCCAGGAAATGAATTATCTCCTGAAGCCTCCAGGAAGAACCAGCCCCGCCAACCCCATGACTTTAGCCCAGTGAGACTGACTATGGAGTTCCAGAACTAACAAGAGAATAAAGCTGTGTCTTTTTAAGCCACCAAGTTTGTGGGGACTTGTTACAGCAGCAACAGGAAACCAATACAGACTGGTTATGTAACTACCCCAAGGTCACACAGCAGAGGTGGTAAAGGCAGGATTTGAACGTAGGCAGCTGGTCTCCAGAGTCACTACTCTAAACCATTCCAGTAGGGTACCCACTGTCTAAGGAGCCCTGGTGGTACAATGGTTAAGTGCTCAGCTGCTAACCAAAAGTATGGAGGCTCGAACCTACTACCTGCTCCGAGAGAAAAGACCTGGAGACCTGTAAAGATTACAGCCTAGGAAACACTATGGGGGCAGTTCTACTCTTTCACATGGGATCATTATGAGTCGGAATTGACTCAAGGGCACCCAAAAACAACAACTCACTGTCTACGACAGTAGTGAACGCAGCAGACAAGCTCCCTGCACCCCCAGAGCTCGAGTTCTGGAAGGAGAGACAGAAACTAAAACAATAAGTAAGCAAATCACACAGTGCATCACAAGATCAGAAGACTGTGGTGAAAATAAAGCGAAGAGGGGGACGGGGCCTCAGAGACTGTGATTTGCAGTAGGCGACAAGGAAGACCTCACAGAGAAGGTGATGTCTGAGCAAAGACTGGAAGGAGGTGAGGGAGACCAGGGCCTCCCCACAAGGTGCTGCCATTTGAGGAGGGGGCAGCTGGGTAAACAGGATCCCAATCCAGTGTGGGGAGGTCCATAGAGGCAAACCAGGGGGTTTCCAAAGCCCCATGCCTGCCTGATAGTCAGCGGGCTTCCTGGAGGAGGGGACTCACTAGAAATCAATACACTTTGATAAGGGGAGAATTAGGAACGGGGCATGGGCATGGAGCAGGGAAGGGAGCCCAGGTAGAAGACACGGCTAGGCAAAGGTTCAAGGCGAAAAACCGCCTGCAACCAAAATGTCTATCAAAGGATGAATGGCTAAGCAAAATGTGTTTTATACACACCATGGAATACTACTCAGCCATAAAGAGAAATGAAGTCCTGGTACGTGCCACAACATTGGGGAACCTTGAAAACATCATGTTGAGTGAAATAAATTAGCTGCAAAAGGACAAATACTGTCTGATCTCACTTACACAAAATAAGCAAATATATAGAAACCAAAGATTATAAAGGAGCCCTGGTGGCACAATGGTTAAGCACTTAGCTGCTAACCGAGAGATTAGCAGTTTGAACCCACCTTCCGCGGAGAAGACCTGAGGATCACCTTCTGTAAGGATCACAGCCTAGGAAACCCTGTGGGGCAGTTCTACTCTGTCCTCTAGGGTCGCTGTGAGTCAGAATTGACTCGACAGCACACAACAACAATGATTACTAATGGTTACCAGAGGTGGGAGGAAAGGAAAAGAGGAGAGTTTGGCGGGGGGAGGGGCAGGCGTTAAGTTTATGTTAATAATGGTGGAATATTTTGGAAAAGGATACCAAAATGGTGGCACAACATGAAAAATGTACTCAATGTCCCTGGATTGTAAATGTGGAGGTTGTTGTGCTAGCAAATGTTTTGAAGTATATATTTCCACCATAATAATCATAATTAAAAAAAAAAGAAACAGGCTGGTCTGTCAGGAAAGGAAGCAGGTTGGTGTTCTGGAAGCACAGAGGGTGAAAGAGGGACAAAGGGGACTGACTGAGAAGGGGCGGAGGCAGGACCACAAAGGGTCTCAAACACCAGGCTGAGGGGTTGGGACTTTGTCCTGAGGGTACCAGGGAGCCATGGCAGTGCTGTGAGAAGGGGAGGGGGTAGGGTCAGCTCTGGGCATAGAAGACCCCTGAGGCTGGTAGGGAATGGATTGGACATGAGAGACTGGAGGCCAGTGAGGTGGCTGGGGTGAGGGTTCAAGTGAGAGAGGAGGAGGCCTGAGCTGCTGGGGCCATGAGGAAAGAGAAGTGAGATGCAGAGGCCAGGAGGGATGGGGCAGAGGATTGAGAAGAAGGTATGTGTTTGTACCCAGGACCTGACCCGGTTAGTAGCTGGCAGTGCTTGAATCATTTATTTGTTCAGAAAAGGCCATTCACAGGCACATTCAGGGTAAAAGACAGGATCTAGGAGCAGGAGCCCGGGGACACTGTAGAGGGGCACGCAGCACCAACACTTGGGAAAGGGCAGGAGCGGATCCAATGGTGCCTTCACACTTCCTCTTTGCTCTCTCCTTGAACACACAGGAGGCACCCACATGCCAGGCCCTGTGCTGGGCTATGCTGGGACCCAGAGTGGAGTCAAATCCGGCCTGCCCTCAGTCTCATGAAGGAGATGGATACAACCACAGACATCTCAGCCCAGGGAGAGCGCAGCTTCCACACGGGCAAAGGGAGGCACAAGGGGCTCTGGGGGCCCAAAGGAGGGACTCCAAGGAACAAAAAGGTAGGAGGAAACCAGGACAATCGGGTCCCAGCAGCCCAAGAGGAGGGTGTCTCTAAAAGCCTGGAGACAGCAATCCTGTCCAATGCTGCCAGAGATGTCATTAGGCCAAGGGGCAGCAGGGTGCAGATGTGAAAAGCATAGGCCCTAGAGCCAGACTTGCCTGGATTTAAATCCTGACTGCCTTAGCCCGGGTATCTGGCAAGTAACAGAGTCTCCCTAGCCTCAGTTCTCTCACCTGTATAATGGGATTAATAATATCCAGACGGAGTTCCTGAGTGGCGCAAATGGTTAATACACGTGGCTAACAGAAAGGATGGAGGTTAGAGTCTGCCCAGAGGCACCTCAGAAGAAAGGCCTGGCAATCTACTTCAGAAAATCGGCCACTGAAAACCCTACAGAGCACAGGTCTACTCTGACACACTTGCGGTTGCTAGGAGTCAGAGTTGACTTGACGGCAATGTTTTTGTTTGTTTGTTTGTCATATTGAGAAGTTAATCTCTACAGAGGACTGAGAACACTGCCTGGCACACAGTACCAAAACTAAACCTGTTGCCATCGGTCGGTTTCTACTCGTGGTGACCCCACGTGTTACAGAGCAGAACTGCTCCAGAAGGTTGAGGGTGGAATCTTTACAGAAGCAGGTGATCAGGCCTTTCTTCTGGAGCACCACTGGGTGAGTTCGAAGTGCCAACCTTTAGGCCAACGGTTGACTGCAAACCATTTGTGACACCCAGGTACCTAGTAAGGACCCTCTAAACATTAGCTGCTATGAGCACTGAAGGTTTCAGGCCTAGGTCTGTCTCCTGTCCCCTCCTTCCCAGCCCACTCCTCACATAAGTAGGGACAATATCAGCATCAACTTCGTGGCCACAGTCTTACCCATTCTGAGGCCTTGAAGATGCAGGCCCTGTGCTGAGAGAAGCTGAGGGCATGGAGGTGAGCTCCCCGTCTGATGGCGTAGAGACACAGACAAACAGTCACCGCTTTCAACCTGCTTTAGGTCAAGTATTGAGAGAAACTAGCGTGAGGGACTGTGTCTGATTCACCTCTGTCCACACACGCTTCCCTCTGGGGACAAGCCAGGTCTTCAGAGATGCTGCCCCCTATCCCTTCCATGAAGAAATTAAAAGGACATTGTGGTTCAGTGATAGCATTCTCGTCTTCCATGCAGGAGATCCGCGTTCGATTCCCAGCCAATGCACCTCAAGCGCAGCCACCACCCATCTGTCAGTGAAACTTGTATGTTGCTACGATGCTGAACAGGTTTCAGCGGAGTTTCCGGAGGAAGACAGGGTAGGAAGAAAGATCTAGTGATCTACTTCCAAAAATCAACCATTGAAAATCTGATGGATCACAACAGTCCAATCTCACCGTACATAGGGTCTCCATGAGTCAGGGGCTGACTCAATAGCAGCTAACAACAACCAGCTCGGTCAGGTTGGCTGCAACTTCCTTGAATTGAATTTTCATCTCTAAAAAACACTTTTTTTTCCTCTCTCTTTCTAGCTCAAGCCTTCTCACTCACCCTGTGGCTGCGTCGGGTAAAGATACCCTCTGGATTCTCACAGGGCCCTGTATGACCTCCATTAGAGAGCACTTTGGGGACCGAAATAGTAAATTTTGTAGGGAATGCAGCCTAGTGGGTTAATGCTTGGCTTGTGTGCAAAGCACGAGTTGGGGTGAGGAGTCAGAGTGAACTGGATTGGAATCTGGCCTGTACTTGTCCCTAGGTAAGTGACCTCTCTGTGCCTCAGTTTCTCCTTGTTAAATATGGACGATGACTCCCCACCAGACAATATGGAAGGCAACTTGCCCTGTATACAGTTATAAATCGTTGGAGAACTGGGGAAACCGGGGGATAGGGGGAGGAAGGGGGAAACGGGGTCATGATCTCAGAGAGGCCCGGGTCTGCGTGAAGAGGGATCGATGTCAGAACCTCACAGTCCTTGACCTTTGCCCCCAGATAAGACTGACGTGTGGGGGAAGAGCGGCAGAGGTCAAAGGTTACGAGAAGACCCCGAGAGAGTGTGCAATCGCGATCCCAGACGCACACGGCGGCGGGGCTCAGGGAGGTGGGAGGGGGGCCCGGTCACCTTCACGGCGAAGTCGATGACCCTCTTGACACCCACGAGCGCGCGCAGCTCCGCCATCTTCCAGTATCACCGCCGCTGGCTGGAACAGTTCGAAACCTCAGTCAAAGCTCCGAAGCCCCGGCCCCGTCCCATTCTACGCTTGCGCACCGCTTCGCCAGCCAATCAACTGCCGTGGGGCCCTCCACCCCCCACTGAGGACCAATCAGAAGGCTAGAAGAGGAGGGCGTGGATGCGGACCAATAGGACGCGGACCCAAAGGAAAGAGCTTTGTGAAGGGGGCGAGGCCGGGAACTAGGTGAAAGTCGTGTCTGCGAGCGCAGCACTTCAGGACTGGAAATTCTCTCCGTCGTCCTAGACTCTTCCTAATGTTACTGGATCTCCCTTATCCCCCCACCCCCAGTTTTTCTCCTTCTTTCTTGCTCCCCGAGTCGCCATATCCGTGTCCCCATGCCCACCCAGTGCCGGCGTTCCCATGCCATCTCGTGTCTGTATCTTCAGGCCTCCATGTCCCCCCTGCCCGTATCTACCCATCCCTCCATGCACATGCCTTTATGTCCCATCATATCCGCGTCTCCCCGACCTTCGTGTCCCCACAGCCTCCCCATATGCCCGTGTCCCCTTATGACCCCAAGTGTCCCCTTTCCCCTCCAAACCCATGCCCCTTGCCCACTGTGTTCCTGCCTCCACGTCCGTGTTCCCCCGTGTCTCCACGTTCCCTCTGTACTCATGTTCTCAGGTCCTGCGTCCCCCCACTTTCATGTCCCCCGTGTCCGTGTCCCCACGTCCCCAGAAAGACGCGCGGAGCCGCTACGGCGGGAGCTGTAACTTTATTCTGCCCCAGGCAGGCCGCGGTCACAGGCACACAGGGAATCCACTGATGGCGTCGGTGCTCTGAACGATCATGTCCGCCAGCAGAAAGCAGAAGCCTGGCCGGAGGGGAGCAGAGGAAGGTGGGCCCCGGGGCCTGGGGTTTTGGGGCTCTGAGGGCATCTCTGGAGGGTCTGGGGGAATCGAGGGTGGAATGTCTTGGGGTCGGGGTCGGGGGCGGGTCCAGGTAAATAGCTGTGGGATTTTCTGGGAGGACGGCAAGGGAGTCTCTGGATGGGTGGGTGGTTGGGTGAAGGGTCCTTTGGGCAGTCTCCTCTACCCCACCGTCCCGGTTACCCGCGAGAATAGAAAAGGGTAAAGCCAGCCACCCCGAAAAATAGGACCAGGAGAAGAAGACGTCCGACTTCCACACATCCTTCACCGTGTAGCCTGTCATTGCGATCAGCAGCAGCAACCCTGGCCACCACACCCCGGGAGAGGTTGCACTGAAGCCACGCCCCAGACCTCCGCTCCGTTCCAGTCTCCGCCCTCTTCTGACCCGCCCCTCCTCCTGGCCTTCTGGCCGAACCTGCTCCTCCCTAGCCCTGCCCATCGTTCCAAGCCCCGACCCCTAGACTTCAGAGCCGACACCTCTCCTCCCCGCCACACTCCTGGCCCTGCCCCCTTCCACATCCTCCCCTCTGAACCCAGCCCGTAAGTCATCTCGGGTCCCGTCCCATTTTCTCGGGCTTCAGCCCCTCCCCTCGGCTCCCAGCCCAGCTCCTGATACCCCCCCACCTCGGCCCTGTCCCCACTTTCCCCAGGCCCACCCTCGGCTGCAGTCTCACCGCTGAGGAAGAAGATGGCGCTCGTCGTCTGGCCGCGCAGCGAGTCGCCCTGGTGGCACAAAATGCGCAGCCCCATGGCCATGCTCACGAAGCCAGAACCCGCAGCCAGCACCATGCACGCGCCTGTCATCGCCAGCATGGCTAGGAAGAGGGGGCCGCATCAGTGTGCCGGCACCTCCCCAGTCGCGACAGCCACACACCCCTACCCACCAGTCAGTCTTGGGCTGGGAGCCCCGCTCTGCCAACCTGGAGTCAGGCATCTGAATGGAGACCTGAAGGTTATCTCATGACCGGCGGTTAATGTCGCGACAGGTAGTTAATGTGATAGGGAAACAAGTTCAGAAGTTGGGGAGGGTGGTTCGTGGTGGCCTCAATTATGGAGGGGCAGCTGGGTCTGAGGTTGGGTTGGAAGGGGTGGTGGTGGTGGGGTTTCTCATGACATGTCCAGCTGTTGTGCCCGGAGGGGTGTGTCACGAGAGGACGCCTGCAGTGGTCTGCGTTGGGTACTGTATGTCTGGGGGAGGGGGAGGGTCGGACGCCTGGTCTGACGCCTGCGCGGGCGGGGCCTCACTCTGGCATGGGATGGTGGAACAGCCGCCGCTATTACACTCCTTCCACAAGCCGCTGTGGCCGTCTGGGTAGCGGGTCCAGTAGTTGGTGACAGTGGAGAGCACCATGAGGATGTTGGCTAAGAAGCTGAGCACGGTACCTCCGCTCTGAAGACTCCGCTTCACCCCCATGCCAGGGAGGCTGCTGCCAGGGGGCCACATAGGTCGCATTGGCCAACACCCCTCCTGCTCTAGGCCCTGGCTTCAGGACCTCCTGTCTCCCCGGCCATCTCCCCCAGTGTCTTCCTTCCCCCGACACACCTTTCATCCCCCCAAACTCCTCCCCCAGCATCCCTGCTTGGGGACCTGGAGACTCCTTCCCTCAAGCCTTTTTGTCCTCCTAACTGGGAAACCCTAAGGCTCCTAAGGAAACCCTGGTGGTGTAGTGGTTAAGTGCTACGGCTGCTAACCAAAGGGTCGGCAGTTCAAATCCGCCAGGCACTCCTTGGAAACTCTATGGGGCAGTTCTACTCTGCCCTATAGGGTCCCTATGAGTCGGAATCCACGCGACGGCACGGGCTTCTACTGGCACTGGCAAGGCTCCCTGCCTGGAACTAGGGGCGGGTTACCCAATAAACAAGGTAAACACTGGCTTATTTGTGCCTATTTACTAATCTGTAGTTAACAATTTAACATGTTTGTTTTTTTTTTTTAAAAAAGCCAAACCCGTGGCCGTCCAGTCCATTCCAATTGACAGCAACCCTATAGGACAGAGTAGAACTGTCCTATAGAGTTTCCAAGGAACACCTGGTGGATTTGCACTGCCCACCTTTTGATTAGCAGCCCTAGCTCTTAACCACTACACCACCAGATTTTCCTACGGATTAGTAAATAAGCACAGGTAAGCCTGTGTTCACCTTGCTTACTGGATAATGTGTCCCTGTCAGGGATTATAAATTTTAAAAAAGGCTTTGATTCTGTAGGAGGGTGCTGTGGAGTTGAGAGAGAGACAGATACCAGCCATACCTAGAAGCAGAATCTTTGATGTGGTGAAAAAATATGACACTGATTACTACAGATGATCTGATAAGCAAGGTAAACACTGGCTTACTTTGCCTATTGAATAATCCGCCCCTACCTGAATTCTTATTCCTGGCGACCCTGGCGCCTCTGCCTCAGGTCCTCTCATGTGCCAGACCCCTCCCTGCAACCCTTTCTGGGGACCAGAGACTCCCTTCCCCCAAGACTACCTTCTCTTAGGCTTTCTGCTTAGGAAACTACTTAGGTCCCATAGACCTCCCCCAGTGGGATCCCCATTCAGGCCCTCCAGCACCCCATCCCCCATACACACCCCACCCACCTAAGTGACTGAGACTCGGTTCCCCAGGGCTTCTTAGACACCAAGCCCAGAGGGGTGGGGGGAGGGAGACTGGCTCTCTGTGAGGCAGCAGGAGTTCCAGAACCTTTGTCCCCAGCAGCCATTTAAAGGGATAAAGTTTCCCTCCCTCTGTCCTAGCAGCCTGAGGGGCATGCCATGGTAGATCATTTCCTTCTTCTAGAAACTTCTCTGTCTTTGACTTTGGAGGCACCACACAAACTCTCCTGGTCTGTGGCCTCGAAGTTCCTTCATACATGCTCCTCCTCCCCTCCACTTCTAAATACTCCTGTTCCTTGAGGCTCCATCCTGCACCTTCTTACCAGGTGAGCTTACTCACTCCTGCAGTTTCAGGAACCATTTATGTTCTGACAGCAACTAAAACCGCATCTCCAGCCATTTGTCCTGTCTGTCTGGATTACTGGAGTCTCTGGGTCGTGCAACAGTTAATGTGCTGGGTAACTGAAAAGTTGGAGGTTCAAGTCCATCCAGATGTGCCTCAGAAGAAAGACCTGGAGATCTCACTCCTGAGCCCTAGACTCCAGCCTCATCTGCTCCTGGCTCTCTCAGACCCCTCAAGCTCAACCACAACCTAAGTGAACTCAGCATCTTCTACCAAACTGGGATGGCCCCGCCCTTCCACCCACTTCATTGGGCTACACCCACTATTCTTGCCCTCTCCCTGCCCTTCACTCCATGAAGCCCTTGGACCTGTTCCTCCTGCCCCTGCATCTGCCTGGTTCATTCTCTCCTTTCCATCACATGCCCTGGTCCCCAGGTGGGCCTCATTCTACTCCACACATTGTATTGCCAAGGTCTCCCTAACCTGGCCTCCACCACATGTCCCCAGAGGGGTCTTTCTGGCACCCAAAGGTAACACTGTCCCTTCTCTGCTCACAATCTTCTAGCTCCACATAGCCTCAGAGGAAACTCACATGTGGCATTGGAGACCCTGGCCCCCATCCGCCTCCCCATTCTCATTTTGTACCACCCCACATTCTACATTTCAGCCGCAAAGCACCATTCTCATCCCCTAAAAACTGGACGTTGGGCCCATCTACCTGGATTACTGCAGTCCCTGGATGGTGCAATGGTTATGCTCTGCTGCTAGCTGAATGATTGGAGGTTCAAGTCCACCCAGAGCACCTCAGAAGAAAGGCCTGGAAATCTACTTTGGAAAAATCAGCCATTGAAACCCCTATGGGGGACAGTTCTACTCTGACACATACGGGGTTGCCATGAGTTTGAATCAACTTGATGGCAACCAACAACAACACCACCTGGATTACTTTTCCTTGGCCCTCAAGAAGTTCCTAAATTCTTCCTCCCCAGAAAGCTTTGCTGAATACCACCTCCATCATCCCTCTTACTTAAACTGTGCTCTCCTTGAGGTCTGACTGCTGTCTGGCCTGTGTTCATTGCTTTTGTCTGTAACTGCCTCCCCTACCAACTGCCAGACCCTGGTGGGCAGAGCCTGGGCTGACCCATGTCTGCATCCCCAGCATGGCCCAGCAGAGAGGGGACACTCTCAGGAAATGCCAGCTGAAGAATGAATGATTGAATGCACAAAAAGAATGAGATTGAAAGCATGCAGGAGCAGAGAGGAGAGGGAACTAGAGACAAGAGAAGAAGAAAGGGCAAACAGGAGAGGAAGGGAGAAGGAAAAGGGCTGGAGAGTAGGAGAGAAGGATATTGGGCCATGCCTGTGTCCATACTGGTCCTCCTGTGGGCAGGGTGGGCTCTAACACCTCTAGGTGCCCAGGGTCACTCACCATGGAGTGGGTCCATGGTTGGCTTATGTCTTGGCTGAATGAGTCTCCAAATAACCAGATCCCAGCAAATTTTTGTTGAATGAATGAAGGAACATATCCTAGCAATTTTTTGTCAAATGAAGAAATGAAGGGGTAGGGAAGGACTAGAGGGGTGTGAGGGACGGAGGGTCAGGTATGCCTGTGGCTCCTCACGATGCCTTCCGGAAAACAGTGCTCCAAAGCGTATCCTGCTGTTCTTGCCTTTCTGCTCACACAGCTTCATACCCAGACTGGCGAGCACTACAGTGGGCACCCAGAGTCAGGGCACCTGGAGTGGTGAGAGGAAGGTTAGCACTTGCCCCTGCCTTGCTCCTTCAGAGCCTCCAGCTAGACCCTCCCAAGCTTCCTGTCCGTGGGTGGGTGGGGGTGGAGGGTCACACTCACCTGCACAGAGTGAGAAGAGAACTGAGACCCAGCCCAGGTAGAAGGACCAGCCGAAGAAGGCCTGGATGTGGGGTTCTGGAACCTGGCCCCAGCGCTCACTGGTATACACAGCCATGGCCACTGTCATGAAAAGCACTGGGGACAAGAACAAGAGAGACAGCTCAGCAGGAGCTCACCGGTCCCACCGACCCCCAAACCCAGCCCAGCCCCATGTCCTTACCTGCAGCAAAGGCTGTGATGGCAGAGACAAGGGGGCCGTGGCCTGGTGCGGACAGCAAGGGGATGAAGAAGGACAGGAGCAGGATGACCATGGACACCAGGACCCACAAGGCAGCCATGATGCTGAAGCCCTCTGTCACATGGATGTAGCCTGCTGGAAGAGGGGACCTCTGAGTGCCTGTCCCCAACTGGCCATTCCCCACAAGAGAGCCTATTATGGGTTGATTTATGTCTCTCCAGAAGATATGTTGAAGTCTTAACCCCTGGTACCTGTAAACGTGACCTTGTTTAGAAAATAGGTTCTTTCTTTGAAGATGTTATCAGCTAAGTTAATGAGGTTATATGGAGCCCCTGGGTGACACAAATGGTTAAGTGCTCTACTACTAACCAAAAGTTTGGTGGTTCGAACCCACCCAGAGGCACCTTGGAAGCTGGCAATCTGTTTCCTAAAGATCACAGCCATTGAAAACCCTAAAGAGCACAGTTCTGCTCTGCAGCACATGGGGTCACCATGAGTCGGAATCAACTGGAAGACAACTCGGGGAAGACAGGCACCACATGAAAATACATCTACAAGCCAAGGAACACCTGGGGCTACCAGAAGCTGAGAGAGACTAGAAGGGTCTTCCCCTAGAGCCATCGGAGGGAGCGTGGTCCTGCCGATGCCCTGAATTCCAACTGCTAGTCTCCAGACCTGTGAGACAACACATTACTGTTCTTCAAAGCCACCCACCGAAACAAAAAAAACCAAACCCAGTGCCGTTGAGTCGATTCCGACTCATAGCGACCATATAGGACAGAGTAGAACTGCCCCGTAGAGTTTCCAAGGAGCTCCTGGCGGATTCGAACTGCTGACCCTTTGGTTAGCAGCCGTAGCACTTAACCACTACACCACCGGGGTTTCCTCAAAGCTACCCACCTTGATGTATTTTGTTATGGTAGCCCTAGCTGACTAAGACAGAGCCCACTCCCCCTTACCTGCCACTGAGCCCTCACTTGGCCAGAGGCCCGTGTGAGCTGAAGAGGTGGATCCTATGGCCACGATCCAGAAATTTGTGCTCAGAGCAACCAGCATGCAAACCAGGGCCAGGGAGCCAGCGAACAGGGCCAGGGACCGACAGGGCTCCATGGTGGTGAATGCCAGGTTTCTGGTTCTGGTGGATAAAGAGGCTAGCGATCCAGACTCCTGGGTCTCTGAGAGAGGAGGTTGTATGCCTGGACTCCTGGATCCTCTAAGCTCAAGAAAAAGAAACTAGCAAACAATAAGGGTGGCTGGGAGTCTTGGGCTCCGAAGAGGAGGCTGACTTGGTTTCACACATCTCTAACTCTTCTGTGGGGGAGGGCACTGAGGATGTTGAAAGATGAGTGGTTAGGTGGCGGTTTAGAACTTGTCTGTCTGTCTCAGGTTCTATACTCACCCATCCACCCCTTGGAGCCCTCAACACCAGAGGGGGCTTCCGGGAAGAGATAAGAGAGAGGTTTAGGGGCCCAGAGGTGGTAAATGAGGCCAGGACATGAGTAAAGTGGGCGGGTGATGTGCCCAGAGGGGACAGTTGGGGCTGCGTCATGCTTTCCTGTGTGTTCTGCAACTTTCCACTCTGGAAGAGTGGGGCCCCTACACTAGGGTCCCCATAAAAGGAGGAAACCAGGGCCAGAACTCCTGGGTCTGAGGGAAGAGGGGGCTGGAGACTCAGAGTTCTGGTTCCCTAGTTTGGGCTTAAGCCCAGGGCGGGCAAATGATTGAGAATCACAGTTCTGAAAGATTCATGGAGGTGAAGACACACTCACATCTTATCTGATAAGTGAATCCAGAGGAAGCTGTGCTTGTAGTGTGGCCTCCAGCATGATCATAGGCACTATCACCAGGATCAGGGTACCAGGCCCTCCAAGTACTAGCCTCCCCCTCCCGCACTGGCATCAGGTTTTGGTCAACTCCTCACCTGTGAGCAGGTTTAAAGTGAAGGTGTCACCGCCCAAGTAGAAGACCCAGGCAAACTTGACCTCTATGAAGTGGGGAACGGCCCAGGAGAGGACCTCTGCCATGAAGATGATCTGGGTCAGCAGTTCTAAAACAGCTGGCAAGAGGAAGAACCAAGATTGACCCAAAAGACCTCGTCCCCTCCTTTACTAGAGACTCCAATTTGAAGGCCCCATCCCTCACCCAGGTCCTCACCAATGAGCTAACTGGCCACTTCTGAGAACATGCGAGAACAGCCTCTCAGAGGTGGCTGGAGATCATGAGCAGTAGAAGCACCAGTGCCATAACAGCCATGGCTCCCATGAGGAGCATCCAGACAGGCTTCAGGAAGTCTGGGCCATGAGTGCATGGTGGGAGGACATTCAGGACACAAGGCCCATCCTTAATCGCAGCTCCCACTTCAAACACAAGCCCATCCTCGTCCCAAAACTTAAAACCCCATCCTCGTTACCATCCTCACTCTCGACCACATTTCCAACCCCAACTCCACCTGCAGTCCTGTACCCAGCTCCTTCTTCATGCTTCTCCGAAGTCCCTATAACTCCTGCTTCAAAATGACCCCCTCCATTTTCACCTTCATTCCACTTCCAGGTCCAAGCCTAACCCTGTTTCTAATCTCCCCAAGGCCCACCACCACCACACATGTGCACGCACATGCACACACATTACCTGTACCTGGCTCCAGCAGGTCTCTGTACACGTAGGCATCACAGGCTGGCCGTAGGCCCAGGTTCTTGGTGCCCCTTGGCACACATACCTCAAGCAAGTATGGACAGATGAAGGACCCCAAGAAGAGCCCAAAGCAGAAGCAGCTGAACACAGCCTTGAAGGTGGAGTTAAATCTGCATTATCTCCAACCACTTTCTGGATGAGATTTGGCTTGTGGTTGCCAGATGGAAACCCCAGGTTTCCTTCTAAAGCTTTTCCTAGTATCCTATACCGTCTTTGTAGTTGGTTTACCTAGATCTCTATCAGCCTTGTCCAAGCACTATCAGTTTTTCCGAACCACCCCAAATCTCTTTCAGCTTTCTCTAGCCCTCCCCAGCCTCTTCCAGGCTCAGGAACTTCTCAGCAGCCCCAACTGCCACAGAACACCTCTGGCATCATCACCCCAGGGAACTCCCACCCTGTGCGCCTGTTCCCTTTGCTGATTTTAATGTGGCCTTTCACCGTAATAAACCATAACGAGGAGCATAACAGCTTTTCTGAGCTCTATGAGTCTTTCTAGTGAATCTTTGAGCCTGAGGGTGGTCTTGGGGAGCCCTGAACTGCAGTGAGTGAGGATGGATAAAATTGGAGAAGAAATGGGGGCCAGAACATGTAACATCTTGCAGGCCATTGGACTTTAGCTTTTCCTCTGAAATGGGCACCACTGGAGGCCTTAGAGCATAGGAGTGACATGTATTGAACTGTGTTTTAACAAGACTTCATCTGGATGCCGTGTAGAGCATAGACTGTGGGGTGGGGGTGCTATAACAGAAATACCACAAACGGGTGGCTTTAAAGGACAGAAATTTATTTTCTCACAGTTCAGACGGCTAGAAGTCCAGATTTAGCATGTGGCTCTAGGAGAGGTCCTTTATTGTCTACTTCAACTTGTAGTAACCAGCAATTCTTGGAGTTCTGGGCCTTGTAGCTACAAATCCTTCCATTGTCTTCCAGTAGTGGCTATCTTCCCCCTGTGTCTGCTTGCTTGCCTCTGTGTCTATGCTAGTTACTCTTTATATCACTCAGAAGTGATTAGATTTAGGACACATTCTGAGACAGGCAAGAGACCAGGCAGGCTGAATTAAACAGCCTCTGACTCAGTATTCTTAGAATCTAAACCTAAGTGCAGACCACCATATAACTTTTGCTGCTGGCACCCGAGAACTACTTGTGATTAACAAACCAGATGCTTGGACAAGATAACGGAATACATTTCAAGGTCCTGTGTGCTTGCCCAGTTACAAATTACTGATAATCCTCCTGAGTTGTTTTTCAAGGCCCCACCAGGTACAGAGCATGTGCAGTAAAGATCAACATGGCCTATGAATGACCTTCCATATGAGACAAACCTAAGCAGGGACCCCTCACCGGGACTTGAACCAAGGTCCAGAGGCATCACACATGCACAACATCCCGGAATAAGTCCTGTTCGACATCCTGGCAGCCTTTGTGACAGACTCCATCTTAGTTCCAGCAATCTCTGTGAGGAAATCCATCTTGAATTCTAACTGGGTGCACATTTGATATTCATAATCCCTCCCCCTCTCCTGGAAATCTCCACCCATCTAATGAATAAATATAATGGCTTTTTCCCACCTAAAAACTTTTATAAACCCTAGGAAATCCTTTGTTCGGGGAGAGGCCGGAGGCTAGCTCTCACTTTCTTTCTTTCGCTAATAAACCTTTGTTCTTGTGGAAACTCTGAGCCTCTCCTGGTCATTCTTGGTCAGTAGAAGGCAAGAACCTAGGCAGGGTTTAGATCCAAGCTGGGAAGCCTTGCCCTGCAACAATTCTACACCTATAAAAAAAAAATATACAGCCTCATTAACATAACAAAATCCTGCCTCTCAATAGGATTACATCCTCAGGTATAGGGGTCAAAAACAAAAAAAAAAACAAAAAAAAAAAACCCATTGCCATCAAGTACACCTGGTGGATTTGAACCACTGACCTTTTGGTTAGCAGCCACAGCTCTTAACCACTATGCCACCAGGGGGTTCAGGACTCCAACATTTTTTTTTTTTGCAGGACACAATTCAATCCATGTTTTTGTTGTTGCTAGATGCCATCAAGTAGCTTTTCAATTCATGGCAACCCCACATGACAGAGTAGAATTGCCTCATAGGGTTTTCAAGGCTGCAATCTTTATGGAAGCAGATCACTAGGTCTTTCTCCTTTGGAGCAGTAGGTGGGTTTGAACTGTCAACCATTCAGTTAGCAGCTGAAATGGCCACACAGAATTCACAGACAATACTCACAAATATGGGGTTTATTGTGGAAGTAACAGGCTACAATTCAGGTTCTGGAACACTCAGAAAACAGTCCTTCCATCAGGACGGCGTCTTTTCAGCCATGCCTGCAGGCACACCTCTCTGGCCCTGGGCCTCTGCCCTGCTCCAGCAGAGCTCTTTTAAAAAAGGCACTCCACTCCGTCAGCCTGTAAGCCTCTGCCGAAAGGCACTCAGCTGTAGCTCTGGGAGCCAAAGCTGAGTGCTTTTGAGCAGGAGGCTTGCTGGAGGAGCACGGTGCCTCCAAGCACTTGGTGGAGCCGGGTTTGCCAACCCACGGAGCTAGAGCTAAGGATGATCCCAAAGTTTTTGGCGGGAGCAGCTGGAAAAACAACGGCGTCATCACTTACAGGCAGCCCACGGGTTACAAGGTCTGATCTACAGACAATTTGTACTTTTAAGAATGGACTGCCATAAAGCCTATTATATTAAAAATTTGAGTTAAATACAATAGTTCGTAATAACGGATGCATGCACTACTTTGTGATGCTCGAGAAAGCATTGCCTGGTTTGGAAGTGTTTCTTAAGTGTTTCATGTGCATAGAAAGGTAAAATAAGTACTGAGATGGGGGAGATTGTGGGAAGAGCAGATACGGAGAGTGAGCTAGAGCAAGAGGCTGATTTTAGACAGGAGAAATTTGAGATGCCCATTCTTTTCAAATGGAAGTGTTGAGCAGGCAGTTAAACATTTGAGTCTGTGGTTATAATTATAGCAGCAATCATTACCATTGCTAGAGTAAGCCCCTAAAATATGATGAACAAGCCTCTAAATATTTCTATTTAAATTAAAAGAAAAAAAATTGTTGCCATCAAGTTGATTCCTACTCATAGTGACCCTATAGGACAGAGTAGAACTGTCCTGTAGGGTTTCCAAAAAACAGCTGGTGGATTCGAACTGACAAACCTTTGGGTTAGCAGCCAAGCTCTTAACCACTGCGCTGCCAGGGCTCACTAATTTATTGTCAGAGAAGGCCCCAATAACCATTATTATTAGAGTAAAAACAAACAAACAAAAAAACCTTTTGCCGTTGAGTCAATTCTGACTCATAGTGACCCTATAAAACAGGGTAGAACTGCCCCATTGAGTTTCCAAGGAGCACCTGGTGGGTTTGAACTGCCAGCCTTTTGGCTAGCAGCTGTACCCCTTAAGGACTGCGCCACCAGGGTTTCCATTATTAGAGTAAATCACACAGCTATTTTATTACTAGAGTAAGCTGCTATAAATATATTATTTAAAGAAGAAAAAAAAATTTGGGGGGGGGCACCAGTAAATATTATTTCTAGGAAGAAGGCCTCTATAATGAGCCCTGGTGGAGCAGTGGTTAAGAGTTTTGCTGTTTACCAAAAGGTTGGCAGCTCAAATCCACCAGCTGCTCCTTGGAAAACCTGTAGGGCAGTTCTACTCTGTCCTATAGGGTCGCTATGAGGCAGAATCGACTCGATGGCAATGGGTTTTTGGTGTACATCAGTTTCTCAGAAGTTTCACCAGGCTCTGAGCAACCCCTGGGCGGGGACTGTGTGATTTATCTCCGTCCCCATCTCTACAGGAACTGAGAAGGTGGAGCCGCAGCAATAAGTACCTCACCTCAACCCACCCACCGCACTCACACTGTTTCTCCTCTCTCAATCCCTCAGAGATTCACACTTCAGTAGTTTCGCATCACTTTTATTAGACCCCCCCCCAAATTGCTCTATTGGATATTCCATTTCTCTAACAACCCCCTGGTGGGTGGGGCTTGAGTCTTCTTAACTCTCTCCTACAAGGCCTCATTCTTCCTCCTCTCACTTTAGGACCCAGGAGTCAGGAGCCCTCACCCAGAGAACAGGACAGAGCCCCATCATCCCCCCAGGAACTAGGAACCAGGAATCCAGGCTTCTTGACCCTCCCCCTCCTCTTCAGTGGCCTCCTCTTAACTTGCAGATTAAGTTGGGGGATACATTTGGGTTCAGCGGGGAGTGGACAGGCGCTGGCATTCGTGCATCCGGTAGGCACACATATAGAAAATCCCTGTGTGAGAAGAGATCCCAAATGACCCCTTGACCCCTACTCCCACCCCAAGAGACCCTGATTCCACCACCCCCTTTCTCTCTTGGTGTCCCAAGTCTCCACAGACTCCTCTGTCCTGGAGTCTGCCTTTGGGCTCAGTGCTTTGTGGGAGACCCTGTCATCTTGCCCTCTGAAGTGCTTCCCAGCCTTCCCCAGACACTGATCTTCCCACTCCCGCCAGCCCCAGTACCTGCAAAGAAGGTCATGAGCAGGGCCACCCAGCCCAGGATGTAAGACCAGGAAAAGCGCCAGTCTCCGAAGCGGCGGCCAAGGAAGCTGACGGTGACTCCAGTGTAAATGGCCAAGGCCAAGAGGATAAAAAGGGCTGGGGAAAGAGGGGAGGAAGTGTGGATGCAAATAGGGGTGGGGTGGGGTTGGAAGTGGGTAGAGAGTTGGAAATGAGAACACAGATGGGATGAGGCTGTGGAAAGGGGTAGGGGCAGGGTTAGAGGTGAGGATGAGGGTGGAGTTGAAAGTGGAAGTAATGAGTGGGGAGTAGGGTTGGGGTGGGGATGGAGTAGGGTTGGAGTTAGAAATAGGCATGGAGTTAGGGGTGGGTTGGGATTGGCATGGGGGTAAAGTTGGGAGTGAGGATGAGTAGGGGGTGAGAGAAGGGTGGAGGGTGGGGATAGGGTTGGGATTGGTGGTCAGGAGAGTTGGAGATGGGGGTGGGGTGAGATTGAGAGAAGAGAGGGGGAGGGTCTTGGGGGTAAGGCTAGAGGTGAGGATGGGATAAAGCTGAAAGCGGGAGTAACGATGAGTAGATAATAGAGTTGGTGTGGGAATGGGGTAGGATTGGAGTTAGAAATAGATAAGAAGTTATAGTTGGGGGTGGGTTAGGGTGGGAGTGAGTTGAAAGTGGGAGTGAGGAGGAGCAGAAGGTGAGAGTGGGGTTGGAGATGGGCAGGGATTTGGAGGTGGGGGTAGAGTGGACCCACTCACTGGAGGCGAAAAACATGATGCCAGCGGAGAAGGGCCGGGAAAGGCGGGTGAAGGTAGGCTGCTGAGCGAAGGCCAGGATGCCCAAGATTATGCCGGAGGTGGCACACAGGGCAGACAGGATCATGAAGGCCCGGGTGGCATTCCAGTACGCTGCAGGAACACACCATGGTCACCCTCATGCCTACCCTGCTCTCAGTGATGAATGCTGCTACCTCTGGGGTGAAAATGCATACCCCCCTCCACACCCCTGACCTAGGTTCTCCCTCACCTCCTTGCAAATGCCCTCTACCTCACCTGGCAAACTCCTACGCACCCTCCAAGGCCCACTTCCAAGTCCCCTCTGCTAGGAAGCATTCCGTCACCCCTCAGGCATCATCCTCACCCCTTCCTCTGAGATGTGGCTCTCTTTGTCTGTCTCCCCCTCCAACCTGGTGGCTTGGCTGCTAACCAAAAGATTGACAGTTCAAACTCACCTAGAAGCTCCACGGGAGAAAGACCTGGCGATCTGCTCCCATAAAGATTATAGCCTAGAAACCCCTATGGGACAGTTATACACTGTCACATGGAGTTGCTATGAATTGAAAACCGATTGGACAGTGCCTAACAACAACCACTCTTCAACCTGAAGGCAGGTACTAGGTTAATTCTGTGTTACTAACATTCCTAGCACAAGTCTGGTTTACACACAGACCACGAGAAATGTTTATTGTTAAATGAATCAATTAATCAGTATAGATTCTCCACATCCCCCTTGCCAATCACTATCCTCTCTCACACTGCCCACTTTCATTTCCTTCGTACCGTTTACCCAGAGTTGAAAATGTCCTGTTTATTCAGTTTTAACTTGCTTATAATGCCTGTCTTTCCCCACTAGATTCTCAGCTCTGTGAGGACAAGAGCCTTGTCTGTGTTGTTCACCGCTGAACCCCCAGCATCTATTGCCTGGCACATAATAGGTGCTCAATAAGCAAATGTTGAATGAGTGACTGTTGAGCACAGGGGATCTATCTTCTCTTGTGCTTAGCGCTGAGCTGGCCCCTCAGGAGGTGTCCTGGAAACAAAAGCCTTCACCTTATCTTCCATTTAGGGGCTACCAACTACCTTTTTTTTTTTTTTTTAACTACCTGCCCTGGAGCCCTGAGGGTGCAGTGGTTAAGAGCTTGGCTGCTAGCCAAAAGGTTGGCAGTTCAAATCCACCAGCTGCTCCTTGGAAACCCTATGGGGCAGTTCTACGCTGTCCTATAGGGTCGCTATGAGCCAGAAGCAACTTGACAGCATTGAGTTTCTTTTCTTTAATCTATGTACCATGTATGATCCTATTTATTCCTTCCAAGGGCACTACAATGTAAGCACTATTTTTATGCCCATTTTTCAGGTGAGGAAACTGAGGCTCAAAGAGGTGAAATGACTTGCCCATGGTCCCATAATAAGAAGTAGGACTGAAAGGTTGAAACCTAAGTTCAAAAGCCCTTGCTCTTAACCACTTGGCTACCCTATCTCTTGGTGCACCCAGGACGACTGTATACTTGGCACAGACCTCCGACCTTGCCCCAGAACAATAAAAAGTTTTGGATGTTTGCAAAATGCCATCTTTTGACTCACGTTGAGTCTAAGTGAGTGAAATTTCCTGGCTATTTCTCCATGGATGTCTCTTGGCGTTTGAAAGTCTGGAGAACTTATGGGGCATGCAATAGCCTATTTCATTCCTACGGTTATGCTAACGCAAGAGTGGAAACCTCAAATGCCTATGAGGCCTAGTTACAGCTGCAATTAAGGGAAGGAGATGGGTGGGAGGAGGAAGGAGACAGCAGGCTGAGGTGGGGGCTACAGGAAACTGGACACGTATGTCCCACACGCCAACTATCAATGTATTATTGCGTTTTAGCTCCATCTTTATAGAATACCTTACCTGTTCAAATAACTATGTAGTTTCTGTCTCCTTAATAACCGATACACCCTATTTGAAGGGGGCAACCACTGCGCATATCCAGCTAACAGTTCTCAGGAGGGAAGGTGGTCATGGGGAGTGTTGTGGGTTGAATTGTGTCCTCCCCCAAAAGACATGTTAAGATCCTAATGTGTACCTGTGAATGTGATCTCATTTGGGAAAATCGGATTTTTCTTGGTTAAAGTGCTCGGCTGCTAACCGAAAGGTCAGTGGTTTGAACCCACCAGCCAAGCCACGGAAGAAAGATGTGGCAGTCTGCTTCCATAAAGATTACAGCCTTGGAAACCCTATGGGGCAGTTCTACTCTGTCCTATAGGGTCGCTATGAGTTCTGCTCTGTCCTATTGGGTCGCTATGAGTCGTAATCATCATCAAGTTTTCCTTGACGATGTTATCAGTTAGCAAGGTCATACCAGAGTAAGGTGCACCCTAATCCCTTCTGAGTGGTATCTTATAAAAGCAAAGAATAGACATGGAGACAGTCACACACAGTGGAGAGACACCATGTGAAGATACATTTACAAGTCAAGGAACTCCTAGGAACGAGGAACCCCTGGGGATACCAAAGCTGGAGGAGGCTTCCCCTAGGGCGAATGGGGAGAAAGCACGGTCCTCTCAACGCCCTGAATTTGGACTTTCAGCATCCAGACTGTGAGATAATAAATTCCTGTTGTTTAAAGCCACCCCCGTTTTTGTATTTTGTTATGGCAGTCCTAGAAAACTAAGACAGGTGAAGGGAGAAGGGCAGGATTTGGATTTTTTTCAAAAAGAGCTGGAAGTCCACGTTTTTATGTAAAATCTCCAGATTTGTAAACACTGGCAACAAATTCAGAAACTTTAAAAACACTTTGAAGACCCAATAAAACACATCTGCTGCTGAATATTTGGCTCTTGGGAAGTAAGCTCAGGACCCTGCTCTAACTGTGGTGAGCAAATTATAACTGGTGAACACATTAAGCCAGTCGTTTTGACAAATGTGGAAGAATTTAGCAAATTTAGGGTCCATACTGCTTCTGTTTCCCCCACCCCCGTACCTAACATAGTTTTGATACATAGTAAATACTTAGAATATGCTATTTCTACAACCCCAGGCCCAACTGCTGCTGTACTTGGCACCTATTAAGAGAAGAAAAATATAAACCAGTTGCTGTCAAGTCGATTCGGACTCACCACGACCCCATGTGTGTCAGAGTAGAACTGTGCTCCATACGGTTTTCAAGGCTGTGATTTTTTGGAAGTAGATCACTAGGCCTGTTTTCCAAGGAGCCTCTCGGTGGATTCAAACTGCCAGCCAACCTTTTAGTTAGTAGCCCAGGGCTTAACCATTTGTGTCACTCAGGACAACCCTTGACACGTATTAGGTGCCCAAGAAATGCCACTTCTCTCTACTTAACCCCTAAACCACCCCTAAACAAGTGCACCCTGTGATGGACTAGAAAATAGCACTGAAATCCCCGTTCTGCCCCTTCCAGGATTGCAAAGCAACCCTTTCCCCCTCTGAGCCACAAGGTTCTCCACCTGGAAAGCAGGTGGCCTTCTAAGCAGCAGGCTCTGACTTGCATGGGGTATACCTGGAGACCCTGCCCCAGAGCCTCACCGATGCTTTCTGTCTGCAGGTAGCACTTGGTGCCCAGGCAATACCGCCACAGGCCCTGGTGTGCGAAGGCCCCCGACAGCCGGTACTGCATCCAGTGGTCTGTTGCTGTGGCCACCACCAGAAGGATGGTCCCCACCCAGGCGCAGAAAAGGCCACCACCCATGAAGCTGTACATGGTAACCTATGGGGAGAGATGAGGCTGGGGCTGGACTCCTGGGTCCTGGTAGAAGAAGGGGCTGGGGGCCTGGACGCCTGTGTCCTTGGGGAGGAGTGGACTGGGGACTGGGGTCTGGATTCCTGTGCCCTGGGGGAGGAGGAGGCTGGGGGCTGGGGCACCAGGCCCTGGGAGAGGAAGAAGCTGGGGGCCTGGATTCCTGGGTCCTGGGGGAGTATGGGCCTAGGGGCCTGGATTCCTGGATCCTGGGTAAGGTTGGGCCTGGGGGTCTGGATTCCTGGGCCTGCGGGGTCAGGGGGCTGCAGGTCCCATGCCTGGTCCCTACCTGAGTGGCAGGGCCTGCCCTGAGCCTTCTGTCTGCCACAGCCCTTCTTTGCAGACTGAGTTGAGCCAGGTCTCTCTTTGCTGGTCTCTCTGTTCCCACTGGGTCCCTCAAATCCCTTAAGCCTCCCCAGACAATGGTCCCGTGGCACAGAAGCTTCCAGCAGGCAGAAGTGCAGTGGTGGCAGAGACTCCAAATGGAATTCGCTGAAGCAGGGATCCAGCCCCTGGCCCCACTGGAATCTCTCTGTGACCCTCCCACCACCCTACCACCCCTTCACAAGCTTTGCTCATAGCATCCACCAGGTTAGCCTGAGCTGTGTAAACACACACACTCACCAAGATATGGGGACAGTCATCCATTTATTGTTCACCCAGAGCTCCCCACCCCAAAGGGCAGGAAATGGAGTGGGGGGATGCAAGTGACCATATGTATTGGGACAACAGGGTTCTTTGTGGAGTGGGGTCCTGGGGAATGTCACAGGTGGGGCTGGGATAAGAACGAGGTTGAAGATGGAGAGAGGGCTGTGGCTGGCTGGGGTTCAGGATGGGACTGAGTTGGGGGTTAGAGTTTAGGATGAAGTTACAGATGAGGATTGAGTTGGGCTGAGGTAGGGAACAAGAATAACAAAGTTGGGAATGAGAATGGGTTAAGGTATAGGAATTAGGTTGGAGATAGAGATAGGCCTGGGAATGGGTGGGATTGGGGATATGGGATGAAGACTGGGGATGGGATTGGGGTGGAGAGATAGGTTGGCATGGCCTCTGGTTTAGGAATGGAGTTGTGGATGCGGGTGGGGATGAGGTTGGAGTTGGCCTTGGGGTTGAGGATAAGATTGGAGCTGTAGTTACAGTTGGGGATGGGAGTGGGGTTGGAGATGTAGGTGGGCGTGGCTTTGGGGTTAGGAATGGAGTTGGGGATGCGGTTGGGGATGAGGTTGCAGGTGACCTTGGGGTTGAGGATAAGATTGGAGCCATAGTTATAGCTGGGAAAGGGGATGGTGTTGAGGCAGTGAAGAGGACAGCATGGGTTTGAGTACTAGGTTCAGGGATTTTTCCTGGCTTGGGATATTAATTCAGGTCGAGGTGTCACCAGGTGACTCTCAAAACCCAATCCTGAGGCCACAGTTTTTTATGGGGGGTGGGTGGGTGGGAGTAGACTGTTTCTGGGGGTATGTCTGGTAGGGCTGGTTGGCCAGGAGAGGCTGTCTCAGGGGTCGGGGTGTTGGACCTTCCAAGTCCTAGTATTCAGACTCCCAGTCCTCAGCAGCAGGTCGCATGTCCAGGGGTGGCTCTGGACCTTGGGCTTCCTTCTTCCCATCCTGGGCAGGTGGTGGTGGTGGCAGCGGTGGTGGTGGCATCATCAGCGGGGTCTTAGGGCCAGCCTCAGAGCCCCGCGCCCAGCTCCTCTTGGGCTGCTCAGCTCTCCCACGTCCCCATTGCTGCTGGCTCTGACCCCGGCCTGGCCTTCGCTGGACTTCCCAACCCCCACGCCCCCTGGCTGTCCTCTTGGCTGGGCCCGGCTGGGTGCAGCAGGCCTCAGAGGAGCAGGGGCAGGAGGGCAGGGACTGTTGAAAGGTGTAGGCCCCCAGCAAGGCACTGTGCAGGAGGTAGGAGAGAGCATCCAGCCGGATGGGAACAGTGACAGAGGCCAGGCTCTCGGGGAGCCCCAGGTGGGTTGGGTCTGGGGCGCCCAGGAGTGAGGGTGGCAGTGTTGGAAAGGGTGCAGGGGACACCGATTCAGTCCCAGGTGATGGCGGGGACAGGTCGTTCCTAGAATAAGAGGACAGGTTGGGGGGTGGGTCTCACCATCTCCATACTTTTTTCCTTATGCTGCCTTGATGCTTCTGTATCTCCCAAGAGCCCATCTTTCTCCAACATTAGTTCTGTGTTCACCTTTTACTCCCCGACCCCTGTATCTCTCTAGGTTTCTATTTGTTTCTCTCTCTCTTTATGTAATTTTATTGTTGTTGCTGAGAATATACACAGCAGAGCATACACCAATTCAACAATTTCTACATGTACAATTCAGTGACACTGATTACGTTCGAGTTCTGCAACCATTCTCACTCTTCTTTTCTGAGTTGTTGCTCCCCCATTAACTCACTGCCTCCTAAGTTTCCTATCTAATTTTTTGAGTTGTTGTTGCCAATTTGATCCCATAGAGATAGAGATGTTAAAAGCGCACAATGCTTAAGGCAGACATTCTTTACTAGTTAAGCTAATTATTGTTTGGTTTTAAGAAGGCTTCAGGGGATATTTTTGGTTTAAGGCTTAAAAATTATCTCAGGGCAATAGTTTCAGTGGTTCATCCAGCCTCCGTGGCTCCAGAAAATCTGGATCCCATGAGAATTTGGAATTCTGTTCTGCATTTCCCCCCTTTTGATCAGGCTTCTGCTATAGAATCTTTGATAAAAATGTTCAGTAATGGTAGCCAGGCACCATCCAGTTCTTCTGGTCTCATGGCAAAGGAGGCAGTTGTTCACATTGCATTTCCTCCTTCTATTTCTACCCTCTGTCTCTCTTTATAGAGAAGCAAACACCTTTGCCACAATTTCAGCATCAGAAGGAATTCAGTTCAAATTCCAGGCTGCCTCACTTACAGTGTGATTTTGGACAAATCATTCTCATATCCTGAACCTTAATTTTTTATGTAAATAAGTGACTTTGGGTAGTATCAAAAACACATCCATATTAAAGGCCACAGTCTGATAAGCACTTAAATGTGGACAATTGTTATTATTTCTCCAGCCCTATGGCTGTTCCTGGGAATCCCTGGGTGGTGCAAATAGTTAACACACTCAGCTACTAACGAAAAGGTTGGAGGTTCAAGTCTACCCAAAGGTGCCTCGAAAGAAAGGCCCGGTGATTTACTTCTGAAAAAATCAGCCACTAAAAACCCTACGGAGCACAGCTCTACTCTGACACACATCGCATCGCCATGAGCTAGAATCGTCCCTGACATCTTCAGTTCTCCTGGTTCATTGTTGAACTTTCTCAGTGGTGGAGAAATATCTGTTTCTAGTTCCAGCTCCTTATTTCACTAAGATCCTCTAAGAATTTGTTTCCATATGAAGACACCTGAGCAATTTTTTTCCCTCAATTTCTCTCTCTCTCTGTTCAACCCCCTCTCTGGGACTCTGCCCCCTCTCTCCCTGGGTTTCTGCCCTGCTGTCTCTGGGTCTCTGTCCCTCTCTCTCTCTCTAGGTCTTTGTCTTCCCAGCCCCTCCTCCCCGAGTCTCTGTTTCCCTCTCTCTGGGTCTCTGTCTTTCCTTCTTCCCACCCCATCTCTGCACCCCTTTCTCTGGGTCTGTTCCCCTCTGCCTGATTTTCTCTGTTCCCTCCTCTCTCTGGGTCTCTCCCCCCTCTCTCGGGAAGTCTTTCTCTCTCTCACCCCTGGGGCCCAGCCCCTTGCTTTTGCTGTTCCATCTTCTCAGGGTTCTCCGAAGTCTCTTCTAGTACCTTCGCCTAGAACCCTGAAGTGCGCAGGAAGGCGACGGAGGGGTCTGGGAAGAAAGTGGGCGGGGCTTTGGCGCGAGTTATAAATGGGGCGTGGCTTGCGGAGTGCGCAGAGCCTAAATACGTGGAGGGGCGGGGATCTCAGCCTCGGTCCTGAGTCCTGGGATCTAAATCCTCACACTCACTTTTCTGGGGAAAAAGCCCCTCCTCCTCAGACCCAGGAGTCCGGGCGCCAAACCCTTCTTCCTCTTGCTTTGTATTCCTGGTGTGCCCTCAGTGGGGGCTCATCGTGTTTATCTCCAGAGCATCTTTCTTTAGGGTTACAAGGACATTTAGGCAAAGAAACTTGGACATTTGGACACTCCCAGGACAGAGGGGTAGTGGCTGGACTGGGAGTTTTAGAGTCTGGATTTCATTCTAGACTCTTTCTTTGTGGTCTTAGATCCTTCTAGTCTTGTGCCTCAGTTTCCCTATCTGAGAAATTGGGCTAATATTACCTTCCAGAATCTTGTGAGGTTTAAACGATATGGCATGTGTGAAGGCACAAAAATCTGGACTACAGGTAATCTCAATAAAACGAGAGCTATTTATTTTTCTTGGTAGTTGTGGTAGTATTTTATTGACAGCAATTGTCATTCTTCTTGTTGTGAGCCTCGTAATAGTCATTCTTACATCCATTTATTTAAGTAATATTTACTCAGTGCCTGCTATGGCCTGGCTGGGCACTGGGGATCCAGTCGTAGTTCTCAGTAGATGCAGCCCTTATACTCATAAAACTTTCATGCTTGTGAGGGAACCAGGCAGTACATAAATAACACATTTCCTATAAGAATAAAACAAACAAACAAAACCCCGTTGCTGTCGTCGATTCGGACTCATGGTGACCCAGGTATTATAGACAGAGCTGCTACAGGGTTTTCTTGGCTGTGATCTTTACAGGGAGTCAGTCCCTGGGTGGCCTAAACGGTTAAAACCTGGACTACTAACTCAAAGGTTGGTATTTGAATCCATTTAGGGGCACCTCGGGAGACAGACATGGCAATTCGCTTCCGAAAGGTCATAGCCTTGAAAACCCTATGGAGCAGTTCAACGCTGCACACCTGTGGTCGCCATGAGTCCTAATTGACTGGACTTCTAACAACGACAGCAATCTTTACTGTTTTAAGCGTGTGACCTTGACCAAGCTGCTGAGTCTTCATTTATGTCCCAGATAGCTCTCAGCGCTCAATTCCGGCGTGAGAGATAGGTTCTAGTTTTGTTTTGTTATTGCTTTTCCTATCTGGGCAATCAGTGTCAGACTCCACTTGGAAACCAGGTATCGGAACGCTTCACTTACCACGTACTTGGCCCTTCCCCGATGCTAGGATACAGGAGGCGGGATCTTGTGTCGCTAAGGAAATGTCCTTTAGCAGCTAGGCTTCCAATTCGCCCGGGAACTCAGGCGATGATTCGTTCGAGACGCCAAGTCCCCGCCCTGGGAAGGCGGGGCCCCAAGCCAGCACCCTCGCTCTTTGACTGAGCTTGCGCCTCACCCTCGTTCTCTGATTGGCTAGCTCCTTTCCGCGCCCGGATTGGCGAGTTCTTGGGGGCTTTAACAGTCGTTTTGCGGCGGCCTCTGGCGGTGTAGCGGTTCTGCGCTCCTTCGGGGTGGCAACGGTGTCTTTGGGGAGACCCAGCCCGCACCTGGACATGCCCTGTGGAGCTTGCAGAGGAGAAAGAGGACAGGGCTGAGCGGGCATCCGTTCGGGGGTCTCCTTGGTCCCTGGGAGCCCCATTGCCACATCCCCTCCCCATTAGGACCTACCTGTCCCTTTCGCTGCCCCCCACAGACCTTGGACCATCGAAGTTCCAAAATTCAGCCTTCAGGGCCTCCCCAGCCCACAGCTGTTCTCCAGCACTCCCATTTCTCTCCCCCTCCAGGAGACCCTTGGGATGCCCTGGCCCTCAGCTTTCTCCCTTGAGCTTTCCCCACATTTTCAATCCCTCCACCCTGAGGTCCCTTCTACATACACGGGGTGGAGCGCTCTTCTCACTGACACTCCTACCCTTGTATCCCCTCACGCCGTTTTTACCGTACCTGGTGGCGTAGTGGTTAAGAGATAGGGCTGCAAAACCAAAAGGTCGGTAGTTGGAATCCACCAGGTGCTCCTTGGAAGCACTATAGGGCAGTTCTACTCTGTCCTGTAGGGTCACTATGAGTCGAACTCGACCGCAACTTTTTTTTTTTTTTTTTTTTTAGCAACAACGATAGCAATCTTTAGGAAAGAAGCTGTAAAAATTGTGTGGCAGCTGTCTGACCTCCTCTAACTTCACAGAGGGGAAGGAGAATCAAGATCAGTAGCCCAAGGCTGATTCCTATGAGGCAGAAGTCAGACATGCCTCCTCTCTCCACTGTCTACCAATTCTAACACCAACTGTCCCTTCCACAGCACTCTCTACTTCTAGGCTGGGTTCGGTAACTTATTGCAATGGCGATGCAGAGCTCACAGACAAAACTCAAAGTTATGGGGCTCATTAGGGAAGTAATAGTAACAATATTGAGGGTCTTCCTCTTTTTTGCAGACCCTCTACCTTAGCAAGCATGCTGCCCTTCTCCAGGGATTGGTCTCTCCTGATAACATGTCCAAAGTATGTGAGACGTAGTCTCGCCATCCTCACTTCCAAGGAGCACCCTGGCTGTACTTCTTTGGTATTACAGCCCTTGACCTGTGTTACAATTCTTTTAGGAGGTTCCTTGGCTCCTCTCTCTCTGCTTCTCTCTTCTTGTCTCTCTTACCTTTTCTCCTTTCTGCTTCCTTCTTTCTGTTTCTGTCTGCCAATCTCTGTGGGGTTGGCTACATATATAAGCAAACTCCTCATCAGTATCAAAGTATCCTGGCCCTCTGAGGACAGGAAAGGAGCTCGTTTCACCACAGCTGCTCTGGCTACATTCTTTCTCTGGTTTTATATCCTTTTGGAGCCTTGAGGAAGGTGAAGGGATTTCTGTGAAGAACTAGTTGGACTGTCTGGTGATATTCTCAGGGGCACAAAGTATTGAGAGCTGTCTCAAATAAGATGGAACAAGCTGTTATTTAAGGTAAAATGGTGGCTCTAAGTTGCTTCTTTGCAATTTCTTTTCTGACCATTTGTCTTCTCTTCCTGCCTCTACTTTTTCTCCTTGGATTTGGAGCTCTCATTCCAGAATCTAAAAGCCCACAAGGCTGACGCTCTCTTCTCACCCCAGTGGTGTGCAATGTGGAATAGCCTGACATGGAATCCTTGATGAGACAATTCATCTTCCCCAGGTTTATCTTCCCTGACTTTCGCTTTGTGTGGGAGGAGGGTGCACCAAGGAAATTTCTAGTAAAGGCTGGGGGTTTCTGAAAGAAGGGGAGAAACTAGCATATCATCTTTCCATTGGTTGTCTGCTTGGACAGCAGCCATGTTGCTCTGCCCTGCCTCTGCCTGCCCAGGGGAGAGAAACATTCAAGAGGAAAAGCAGGGGGCAGTGAGGTGCAGGTTGCATGCCACAGTCTGGCATGGCCGGCATGTGTGGGTAGACGGGTATCAGCTATCTAGAGTGTACCTCATCCAAAAGGGCAGCAATGGTACAGCAATTGGTCTTTATTCAACCGGAACAACAGAGAAAGAAGGAGAGTCAGGGATAGAAGGAGGAAATGGAATGTGAGGCTAATTGCCTCCATGAACAACTGCCCCCTTTACTATGAGACCAGAACAGAATGGTGACAGGCTACCATTTGAGCACCCCTCCCTGAAACTGCAATAAAACTATGACTCTTTTGACATCTGTCTCTGTCAACTCATTCCCTGGAGGCCCGTTCTTTGATTCAGTCGACAGATATTTACTAAAGTCTCCTGTGTGCCAGGCCCTGTCTGGGTGACACAGGGGACCCAAGGTGAGTAACATCCAGTCTCCACCCTTGAGAAACTTCCATATTGAAAATGAAGACAGACATGGCAAAAGTGGCCATATTGCAGGGTGATAGGTATTGTCGTGGAAGCAGCACTGGGCACTTGGGAACCTAGATGGGACATCTGGCTTGGCCTACGGGGTCAAAAAGATTTCCCAGGGAACAACACCTAAACTGAGTCTTTTTTTTATTATTATTTTATCTTACTGTGTTTTTGGTGAAAGTTTCCACGGCAAAATAGGTTCCCATTTGACAATTTCTACACAAATTGTTCAGTGACATTAATTACATTTTTCATAAATGTCAACATTTTCTTTGACTGCATTCTGGTTGTTCCCATTTAAGCCGAGTCTAGAAGTACAAATGGGACTGAGGTGGATGAGAAGAAAGGCTTTTCTCCATGAAGTGTTTGCTGAGTCCCCCAGGTGTCAGGTCTGAACAGGGAATGAGGATGGAAGCTCCAGTTCTGGTTGGGGAGACACAAGCCAACAATCAAAACCTGGTGCATGCCTAGAGCAACAGAGGAAGAGTCAGGAGTAAGAGGGGGAAATGGAATGTGTGCTTAATTGCCTCCATGAACAACTGCCTCCTTTGCCATGAGACCAGAAGAACTGGATTGTACCCAGTTACCATTACTGAACATTTTATCAAAGATTCTATAGCAAAATCCTGATCAAAAGGGGGAAATAGAGAACAGAATTTCAAATTCTCATGGGATCCAGATTTTCTGGAGCCATGGAGGCTGGATGAACCCCTGAAACCAAAAATATCCCCTGAAGCCTTCTTAAAACCAAACAATAGTTTAGCTTCGCTGGTAAAGAATGTCTGCCTTGAGCATTGTGCTCTTTTAAGATCTATCTATATGGGATCAAACTGACAACAACTCAAAAGATTAGGTAGGAAATTTAGAGGGCAGTGAGCTAACGGGGAAGGAACAACTCAGAAAAGGAGGGTGAGAACGGTTGTACAACTTGAAGAATATAATCAACGTCACTGAATTATACAAATAAAGCATTAAAAAAAAGGAGGCCGTGGGGGTCTGCCAGAGTGGTGTCGGAGGAAGTATGGGAGAGGGGAACCCGGAGCTCTTCTGTCAAGAAACTGAGACATGGAGAAAGTCTCACTAGCCAGGCAAATCCTCACACTTGTGCTCCATGAGGGAGTCAGTGTTTGGATACCTGCTACACAGCATCAGCCAGTGTTACCCAAAGAGGCAGCTTTAGCCAACGGACAACAGCGCTGGGACCACTTGTGTCAAGAGTAACTTGTCTTTGTGTCTGTCCCTCCTCTCCGCCCCTGTACTTTGGGAAACTAGGCTTTGAAGTGAGAAGGGAGAGGAGGTGTCTCAGGGCCGACTGCTCCCCCTCTGTTCTCCAAGGAGCCAGTTTCAGCTCAAACCTGTGCTGGTTGGGGAGGGGAGGCGATGGGATCTGAACTAAGCTTGAGCTTAAGATTTAAGACCAGGATGAGTCTGAATAATCAGAACTGACTGGAGAGTTATGGAATGTCTGAAACAAATGTTAAGGGATGAGGAACTATTTTAACAGCACAATTGAAGGCAGTGATTAGAAAAATAAAACTGTTTTATATCTCCCAGAGTTAATAACAACAACAGCAAAAAAGAAACCAAACCTCTTGCCATCGAGTCAATTCCAACTCATAGCGACCCTATAGGGCAGAGTAGAACTGCCCCAAAGGGTTTCCAAGCCTGTAATCTTTATGGAAGCTGACTGCCACATCTTTCTCCCAGTGGAGTGGCTGGTGGGTTTGAATTGCCAACCTCTGGTTAGCAGCTGAGCACTTTAACCACTGTACCACCAGGACTCCTCACAGAGTTAATAGTCCCTGACTACCTGGTTACAGACAGTTTCTGGCAATACAGAAAGTGGACACTGGGTCTTCTGACTTCTGTTTTTTTGTTTTGTTTTCTCTTTTCCATTTACCCAACATTGCCTTTTCCAGAGAATACTAGAGAGCAACATCCTCTACCCCACCACCCCACCCCTGCACAGAGTCTCCAGTCATTATTGCAGAAGTCAGGACTTTAACACATATTTTCAAGTTATTGACCCTTGGTCAAACCTGTTGCCCCAGCAACACAATCTTGTGATTTCCCAAGTCACCAAGCTTTCAAGGACTCCTCTCATGGCAGGATTTGGGGTAGGGGGAAGGGAACAGAATCACTCAACTTTTGTGTAGCTTGTAGAGTTCCCCTTTTACTCCAGGTTGCTTCTAGCATCCATCCCACTCTAGTGAAAGGAAATGGAACAATCCACAGTGCTCATCCGTTGTGGAGTCTGTGTAAGTTTGAACCCAATTTGGGGCCTTAGGCAAGACTCTATCCCTCTCTGAGCCCCATCTATAAAATGAGGTGGTAGTGTTTGTTACCTGATCAGGGTCCGTGCCCTGGAGCAGTCGAGCCAATGAAACATACTCTGAGTGAGAAAGTTTAGTAAGGGGATGTATACATCACCAGGAACCCAGCAGCAACACAGGCTGTCTCTGTGGAGTCCCAAAGAGCAATTTTACATTACAGCTTATATAGAATCTTACAAGCATTAGAAGTGTCTTTGTAGTCCACAGATGGCCTGGCCAGGAGGAGTTATGCATTACAGGATGGTGACAAAAGACTCTTTATCAGACTAAAGATATACATATCAGATACCTGGGCTCTGATTTTCCTGTGGGCGTTGTAAGTGGCAGGTGGCCCGACAGAACGAAAGGTTATTTGCATCAGTTTAAAACAAAGAACTAAGTCATTAACATTCGGTCAAAACAAAGTCATTAACAGAGGTATATGAAGGAGGAGGCAGGCAGAGGAAGGAGGAAAAACTTAGAGGTTTATCCTGGCTGTTAGTTATGTCGAGCTCTCAGTCACCCATTTTGACAAAGGAGAAAACATGCTGGGGAGTATTGGGGTCACAGTAGGATCGGTTGGTCCCACTCCAAGACTCTGTAATTCTATTACTCCATATACTGGCTTCTTAATGGTGGCCAACCTCAGTTTTTGCATCTCATTTGGTTTGTTATTTTTTTCAGCACTTTGAGGCTCTGCCACACCTGGGAAGCAAAATGTATCGGGAGGACCTCCCTACCATGTCATAAATGGCTGAGTAACTACGAAACCAATCCCCTTGGGTGACTATGGATGAAGGGCAGAGGAAGCTGCTAGCACAGCCCTCTCCTTTGCTCTCCATCTTATTCTCCAAAGCTGTTTGCATTTTCCCTCCATATTGGAGCCCCGTGATTACTTAAACTGGATTAGTCAGTTAATACCATTTACAAGCAGAGAAAATTTAGAATATTACAGTTGCCATCAAATACGTAAGATTTGGATCTTGATAACATTCTCTATACTTCTGAATCAAAGAAGGGTACTTGCCAACTTCTGATAATAATGAGACAGGCAAGAGATCGGACTGGCTATAATTAAATAACCTCTGACTGAGTATTCTTGGTATCTAAACCTAAGTGCAGACCACCATATAACTTTTACTGCTAGCACCCGAGAACTACTTGTGATTAACAAACTAGGTGCTCAGATGAGATAAGGGGCTACATTCCAAGGCCCTGTGTGCTTGACCAGCTATAATTAAATAACCTCTGATTCAGTATTCTTGGAATCTAAATCTAAGTGCAGACCACCATATAACTTTTACTGCTGGCACTCAAGGACTACTTGTGACTAACAAACTAGGTGCTTAGACAAAATAAGTGGCCATATTTCCTGTCCCTACATACTTGACCAGCTATAAATTACTGATAACCCTCCTGAGTTGTTTTTCAAGTCCCTTACCAGGTGCAGAGCATGCGCAGTAAAAATCAAGCTAACCTATGAATGACCTTCCACATGAGATAATCATGAACAAAGATCCCTTGCTGGGACTGGAACCAAGACCCAGAGACATCACGCATTCACAACATCCCAGAATAAGTCCTGTTCGACATCCCAGCAGCCTTTGTGATAGACTCCATCTCAGTTCCAGCAACCGCTGCGAGGAAATCCATCTTGAATTCCAACTGCAAGTGCATTTGATTTTCATAATCCCTCCCTTTCTCCTGAAAATCTCCACCCATCTAATGAATAAAGATAATGCCTTTTTATAAGCCCTAAGAAATCCTTCGTTCAGGGAGAGACTGGAGGCTAGCGTAGGTGAAAACTCCTCTCCATCTCTCCTTCGTGAGCCTTTCCCTAGTAAATCTTTGTTCGTGTGGAACCTCTGAGCCTCTCCTGGTCATTTTTGGTCAGAAGAAGGTAAGAACCTAAGCAGGGCTTAGTCCCAAGCTGGGAAGCCCTGCCCTGTAACAATAATGCTTAATTATTTGGGTAGTAGAGGGTCAGTGAAAAAGAGGGAAACCCTCCATGAGATGGATTGACAGGGTGGCTGCAACAATGGGCTCAAACACACCAAGTGTGAGGATGGTGCAGGACAGGGCAAAATCATTATGAGTCAGAACCGACTTGATGGCACCTAAGAACAACACGGAAACCCTGGCAGTGTAGCGGTTAAGAGCTCGGCTACTAGACAAAATGTCAGCAGTCTGAATCCACCAGGCGCTCCTCGGAAACTCTGTTGATCAGTTCCACTCTGTCCTTTAGGGTTGCTGTGAGTTGCAGTTGACTCCATCCACGGCAATGGGTAATTTTTTTGTACTTTAGATGAACGTTTACAGAACAAACCAGTTTCTCATCAAACAGCGTACACACTCGATGGCAATGAGTTTTTTTAACAACATTTTTTTTCTTTTTTTTGCTTTCAGAATTCATTTCTATATTTGTTTTAATTGGAGTTAACAGCAGTCAAAATGCATATTACTGAAAGCAAATTAATATCACTTTCTCATGCTATAGTCTCCGAGTTTAAATTTAAATGAGACAAAAGAAGAGGCTTTGGAAGCGTGGCTTTGTCAGTTAATAGTCTTTTTTTAATACAATTTATTTCTGTTATTGAACAACAACAGTTTATAGTTTATGAAGTGCCTTCATCTATGCTGTCTTATTCAAACATTGCAACATGTCTTTGAGGTAAGAATATTATCTTTTTAGTACATGGAGAAACTGAGGCTCAGAAGGAGGCCCTGGGTGGTGTAACCAGTTAAGTGCTTGACTACAAGAAGAAAGATTGGCGGTTCAAATCCACTCAGAGGCCCCTTGGGAGACAGACCTGGTGATCTCCTCCCAAAAAGTAACAGCCTTGAAAACCCTATAGAGCAGTTCTACTCTGCACACACGGGGTGGCCATGAATGGAATCAACTGGATGGCAACTAACAACAGGAACAACCTGCTGGTAGTAAGTGACAGACTGGATACAAATGCAAGTCCTTTCCTCTGTCCGTTCACTGCAACTGCCACACCTCTTTATGTGGCAGCCTCTGAACAAGCCTTAACCAAAAACCAAACCCAGTGCCGTCAAGTCGATTCCGATTCATAGCGACCCTATAGGACAGAGTAGAACTGCCCCATAGAGTTTCCAAGGAGCCCCTGGCAGATTCAAGCTGCCGACCCTTTGGTTAGCAGCTGTGGCACTTAACCACTACACCACCAGGGTTTCGCCTTAGGAGGGTAATATAACGTGGTGATGAGGCGCCTGAGCGCACCTGCAGGAGGGATCATGAAGTAGGGGGGAGGTGTGATTTTAGAGTCAGACAGGCACAGGTGGGGCCCTGGCTCCGCTGTTTGGTCCCTGTGTGGCCTTAAAAAAAAAAATTCCACTGCCTTGAGTGGATTCCAACTCACAGTGGCCCTGCAGGACAGTAGAACTCCACATAGGATTTCCAAGGCTGGAAGTCTTTACGGAAGCAGACTGCCACATCTTTCTCCTGCAGAGCAGCTGGTGGATTCGAACTGCCAATATTTTTCAGTTAGCAGCTGACCACTTAACCACTGTGCCACCAGGGCTCCTGTGGCCTTAGAAGAAGGCAATTCCTTCTCTGAGTCTCCTATGTTTTCACAATGAAGATACTCTCTACCTTATTATTGGGGACAAATTGAAGAAGATAACTATAAATAATTAACTCTTGTAAAAACACCTTGGGGGCAGTGTGACCTCCTCCAACCCCACAAGGAAGAAGAAGAACCAAGATCAACGGTGCAAGGCTGACTCCCATGAGGTGGAGGCCAGACAAGCCTCCTCTCTGCCATCTTTACTAATTCTGATACCAGCCATCCCTCCCACAGCACTCTTCTACTTGTCTGCTAGGTTCAATGATTCATTGCAGTGGCCACACAGAACGTACAGACCATACTACCGATTAGGGGGTTTATTAGAGAACTAACAACTACAATTCAGGATCAGGAACACTCAGGGTACAGTTTTTCCATCAGGACAGCCTCTTCCCAACCGTACTCACAAAAACGCCTCTCGTTGGCCCTAGGCCTCTCTTCAAAGGCACTCAGCTTTCTCTCTGCATGGGCTGGGAAACCCACCATGCTGTCTCCTGCTGCCGGGTCTCTCCTGCCACCGCTTCTTACTATCTTCAGGGTTACAGCTTGCTGTCTTTCTCAGTCTCCTGCTTCCAAGAGCTTCTCAGCACAGGGATCCTGGGTCCAAAGGACGCATTCTCTGCTCGTGGCTGTTTTTCCTTGGTGGTGGTAGGATTCTCCTCTCTGGTCTGGAATTGGCTCTCTTTTAAGGCAAAACTGACCAATCCCTTTGGTGGGCCACAATTACCCTTTCACACAGTCCTGCCCAATCACCTGGGTGGGAGTTATAAGACCAGGGCTAGATTACCCGAAAGTAATCAGTCGCACGGCAAACTCACAATATAGTATGTGGTAAGTAAGGTCCTGGAAACCCTGGTGGCATAGTGGTTAAGTGCTATGGCTGCTAACCAAGAGGTTGGCAGTTCAAGTCTGCCAGGCACTCCTTGGAAACTCTATGGGGCAGTTTTACTCTGTCCAGTAGGGTTGCTATGAGTTGGAATCAACTTGACGGCAATGAGTTTTTTTTTTTTTATTAAGTAAGGTCCCTGGGTGGTGAAAATGATTTGCACTTGAGTATTGTCCTAAAGGTTGACAGCTGGAATTTACCTTGTGGCAGTGTGGAAGAAAGGCCTGGTGATCTGCCATGTAAAAGAGCACAGCCAAAAACACCCTCTGTAATACATGGAGTTGCCATGAGTTGGAATTGACTTGAGAGCAATGGGTTTGGTGGTTTTGTTTTGTATTGTTTTGCCTTTATAGTATGTGTTCACAAAATATTAACTCCCTTTCTTCCCCTCCTTTCTCCTTATTGTTACTTAGGTATAGTCGTGAATCGAGAAAACCCTAGGCACCTTTCTGCCTTATCTGTATGTTTTCAACATTTTCCATCTTCTATTTTTTTTTATAATTGTGTAATTTATTGCCTTTTTTTTTTTTAATGCAAAGGTCAGCTCCTTTTGTTCTGTGCTTCTCCATTTTCTGCCTGACAAGTGGTAATCATCCCCCAGCAGGGCTTTTTTTGGACCAGTTAGGGCCCCAAGTTCTGGGGAAGGGGTCAGCAGGAAGGTAGAGAAGGGACATGGGCCGCCCTGAGAGATGGGTTCCTCTTCCTCTCTGGCTGCACCAGTTAGTTTATTCATAGCACATTGTAAGTTGGTTCTTGGATTTTGAAACCACTTCTACCCCCTCATTTGTTTTGCTTTTCCCCATACCCATGAAGGGGCCCTGGTGGTGTAGTGGTTAAGCGCTCGGCTGCTAACCAAAAGGTTGGCAATTTGAACCCACCAGGGTCTCCACAAGAGAAAGATGCAGTGGTCTGCTTTTGTAAAGATTATAGCCTAGGAAACCCTGCAGGGCAGTTCTTCCCTCTCCTATAGGATCATAGACTTATTATGAGTCAGAATTGGCTCAAGAGCAATGGGCTTTGTTTTTGGTTTTATACTCGTATGACCCCGGCTTAGCCTCATGGGTCTGCAAATGTATTAGCACCTGACCCCCATGTGGTCTTCTGCCTCTGCAAGGCCTTACCCTGGAACTTTCCTTCTTGTCCGTCACACATCTAGTTGTTTTTGATTCGGGGACTCCTGAGCTGTTTCTGGACCTCTGCTTCTGTTTCCTCTTTTGTAAAAATAAGTAGTTTCATTTAGTTTCCTTCAAGGCTCAGCAAACTTTTTCTATAAAGGACCAGGTAGTAAATATTTTAGGGTTTGTAGGCCAATGACTCAACTCTGCCATTATAGCATGAAAACAGCCATACTAAAAAAAACGCCAAAAACCATTGCCATTGAGTTAATTCTGACTCATGACAACCACGTGTGTAACAGTAGATCTGAGCTCCATAGGGTTTTCTTGGCTGTCATCTTTACAGAAGCAAATCGTCAGGCCTTTATTCCATGATGCCACTGGGTGGGTTCGAACCTCCAATCTTTTGGTTAGTATTTGAGAGCAAACCACCATTTGCATCACCTAGGGACCCAAAGGAGCTATAGGCAATATATAAATGAATGAACATGGTTGTGTTCCAATAAAACTTTATTTACAGGCATGGGAATTCAAATTTCACAAAATAATCACGTGTCATGAAACATTCTTCTTTTGATTTTTTTTCCCCCCAACCATCTCGAATGTAAAAAACATTCTTAGTTTGAGGGTGTACAAAGATGGGCAAACAGGCAGTGGGCCAGATTGGGCCTGTGGGCCTAGTTTGCTGGGTCCTGGTTTAATCATCTTTAAAGGTCCTCCCACCTTTGAGAATCTATGAGATTGCGAGTGAGCAGCTAGGATGATGACTGGGTATTTCCGAGGAAAATCTTTTCCTTGCTTTTCAGAGCAAGGCTACTCCAGATGGATATATTCCAAATGCTAGAATCTGGGATGAGATGATTCACCCTTGGGGGATTAAAAACAAGAGACTTTGCAATCCATTTTTCTTGTCCTTTTTGTTTCTCTCCTTTCCTCTGTGACCTAGCTCCCAGTCCTAAAGCCCAGTAGACCCTCGGTGGAACCTGATCTCTGCATACTCAGTGTGGGTGTCCTTGGGCTTCTGGGTTTCCCATGGTCTGAGGCCCTGGAAGTTGAGATTAGCATAGTGGAAGTCCTCTGGGTTATTCTCGGATACTGGGCCTTGAATGCTTGGTTTAGATCCCGGGCAACCGAGGTTCTTTGATTCTGGGGCGCTAGCCCCCGAAGGAGGGAGCTGGGAAGGAATGTTTGGTGTGGCCTTCCAATTCCGAGCCTAAAGGGATAACAATTGTCCATCATTCATTCATTCAACAAATATTTGAGCACCTACCATGTACCAGACTCTGTTTTAGGAGCTGAGGATGCAGGGGGGAATAAAAACAAAGTCCCTGCCTCCACTGAGCTGACATTCAATCTTGTGGCAAGCAAGCACAGATAACTAGCAAGTCAAAATATAGTATCAGGTAGTGGCAAATGCCGTGAAGAAAACCAAGTAGGCTAAGAAGGCAGTGAGGGGACAGGTGGGATGACTATTTTTAAACAGGGCAATCAGGGAGGATCTCTCTGAGGAGATGCTATTTAAGCAGAATTATTGTCAATTGTTGTTGAGTTGATTCCAACTCATGGTGACCCCATGTATGCAGAGTAGAACTGGTCCATAGGGTTTTCAATGCTGTGAACTTTCAGAAGCAGATTGCCAGGCCCTTTCTTCTGAGGCACCTCTGAGTGGGTTTGAACTACCAACCTTACAGCTGGTAGTCAAGAGCTTAGCCGTTTGCACCACCCAGGGGCTGCTTAAGCAGAGAGAATGGATTAAATGAGGGAGGGCGCCATGCCATATTTGAGAGAGGATTAACCCCGGGGAAGGGAACAACATGCAAATACCATGAAGCAGAAGCGTGATCCTGTGTCCAAGGAAGAGCAAGACAGTCAATGGCTAATGGAATGGGGGAAGAATGGTCGAAAATGAGGTCAGAGAGGTCATCGGGGATCAGATCACATAAGGCCTCGTAGCCCCTCGTCAGAGCTTTGGATTTATCCTAAGTACAATGGACACACACTGGATGTTTTGAACAGGGATGTGACATGCCTTGATTTTTTTTTTTAATTTGTATTTTGAAGTAATTATAGATTCACAAGAAGTTGCAAAAATAGTAGAGGTTCCATGTGCCCTTCCCCCGGTAGTAACATCTTATATAACTATAGGACGTTATCAAAAACAGGATGTTGACATTTGTACAATGTGTGTGTGTAGTTATATTCAGTTTTCTCACACATGTGGATGCCCGTAACCCCAGCACAATCAAGATGCAGAACTGTCCCACCATGCTGTTGTTGTTAGTTGCCATTGAGTTGATTCCAACTCATGGCACCCCCATGTGTATTAGAGTAGAACTGCTCCATAGGGTTTTCAAGGCTGTGATGTTTCGGAAGCAGATTGCCAGGTCTGTCTCCCAAGGCACCTCTGGGTGGGTTTGAACTGCCAACCTTTCAGCTAGTTGTGAAGCACTGGTGTCAGAATTAGTAAAAATGGCTGGAGAGTGGAGGCATGTCTGACCTGTGCCTCATGGGCATCAGCTTTGGGCTGATCCTGGTCATTATCCCCCTTGAAGTAAGACAGGTTCTGACACTACTACTGGGCCATCTTTACAAGCACTTAGCCGTCTGCACCACCCAAGGACTCCTGTCCCACCCACAGTGGTGTCACTAGGGTTGGTGTCCCCTGGTGTGGTAACTCATGGTATTACCCACCCCCCATGGACCTCCTCCCTTACCAGACCATAAAAACACTGGCGGCAACTAGCGAGTGCAGATGAAACCACATTGATTCAAAGCATCATTGTAATCGGGTAATAATGACAGCTCTGACTGGAGTGCATTAAACCAAAAACCAAACCTGTCACTGTTGAGTCAATTCTGACTCATAGTGACCCTATAGGACAGAGTAGAACTGCCCCATAGAGTTTCCAGTGAGCACCTGGTGGATTCAAACCGCCAATCTTTTGGTTAAGAGCAGCCATAGCTCTTAACCCCTATGCCACCAGGGTTTTGGTTCAAAAATCAAACAGCATAGAGTTTTAGCCTTGTAGGTATATCGATACATGTAAACTGGGCTTGGAGCCCTAGAGGCGCAGTGGTTAAGAGCTGGGCAAAAGGTCAGCAGTTTGAATCCACCAGCCGCTCCTTGGAAACCCTATGGGGCAGTTCTACCCTGTCCTCTGGGGTCCCTATTAGTCAGAATCGACTCCACAGCAACGGGTTTGGTTTGCTCAGGTTTAAGCTGGCTTACAAAAAATGTTCTTGTTGTTATAACTAACTACAGGGATATTTTTATAAAGAATAATAAATTTCTGCGGAAACACTGCACAACAATTTTAGACAGTCATTTTGGTGTCATCCGTCTGACAGGGTCAGCCAGTGTGGTCCACACCCCCTGCACCCACCTGGTGATGTCCCAGCCCACTCATAGTTTCCCTCATAGTTCCACTCATCACCCCTCCGTCCCTAACCCCTTGCAATCACTAACCTGTTCCCCATCTCTGTAATTTTGTCATTTCAAGAATGCTATATAAATGGACTTATGCAGTGGGTGACCTTTCGAAATTGACTTTTTATACTTTTTTTTTTTGTCCTCGAGGTCTGCCCAATTTGTGCGTGTATCAACAGCTTGTTCGTTTTATTGCTGTGTGATACTCCATGGTGTGGATGTACCTGTTTGTGTTTTAAAATGGTATTAGGTACAGGCAATAGGCTTAAGGAGCAAGAGTGGAAGCAGAGAAGCCACGTAGAGGGTTACTGTCGTGTGTCCAGGTGAAAGATATTGGTCCGTGGATGAGGGAGGCAGAAGCGACAGGGGAGAGGTAGTTTGACGTTGGCTATACTTGAAGGTATAGCGAATGGAATTTGCTGGTGGATTGGTTGGGGAGTGATAGAAAGGAATGAAAGATGACTCTGAGGCTTTAGCTTGAGCAGCTGGACAGATGGTGGTGGTGGTGGTATTTGCTAAGATGGGAAGATGGAGGGGACAGTATAAGGGGTTGGAGTTAGTCTTAAGCTTGGCTTTGGACAGTGGAAGTTTGAGATGCCTGTTAGACATCCAAAGGAGCTGTGGTGCCACAGTGGTTAAGTGCTCAGCTGCTAACTGAGAGGTCAGCCTTTGAACCCACCAGCCACTCCACGGGAGAAAAGACCTGGCGATCTGCTTCCATGAAGATTCCAGCCTTGGAAACCCTATGGGGCAGTTGTACTCTGTCGCATGGAGTTGCTATGAGTCAAAATTGGCTTGATGGCAACAAGTTTATTAGATGTCCACACAGAAATGCTGCACAGACAGTTGGATATGAGTCTGAGAGGCCGGGAGTTGTAAATACTGGAGATGTCAACGTATACTTATTGTCTCTTTTTTTTTTAACATATAGCCAGTGCTTCCTGAACACTTACTAGGTGCCAGGTACTATTCTAAATGCTTTACAGATACAATATGAGCACACTTCATGCCTAGTACAATCCTAGGAGGTAGGCACTGCTCTGATTCCCACTTTACAGCTAAAGAAATTAAGGCACAGAGAAGTTAAGTGACTTGTTCAAGAACACACAGCAATGAAAGCAGGCTTTGAACCCAGGCAGGCTGACTTCAGAGTCTCAGCCCTTAAATACTGTGACTGACTGCCTCCCAATAATGTTAATAATTATTAGATAATTGATTATTCTTGGTAATAGCATTGGTGACTGTGAATAATAGAAGACCAAAACCCGAATCCGTTGCCATCGTGTCAATTCTGACTCATAGTGACCCTACAGGACAGAGTAGAACTGCCCCATAGGGCTTTCAAGGCCGTAGTTAAGCACTCAGATGCTAACCAAAGGTGGAACTCATCAGCCGCTCTGTGGGAGAAAGATGTGGCAGTCTGCTTCCCTAAAGATTACAACTTCGGGGCATTTCTACTCTGTCCTATAGGGTCACTATGAGTCATAATCCACTCGGCTACAATGGGTTTGTTTTGTCTCTTTGTTTGTTTTATGGGGCGTTGGGAGTCCCTGCTAACCAAAAAATCAGTGGTTTGAATGTCCCCAGCCACTCTGAGGGAGAAAGATGTGGCAGCCTGCTCCCGTAAAGATTACAGGCTTGGAATCCCTATGGGGCAGTTCTACTCTGTCCTACAGGGTTGCTATGAGTTGGAACTGACTCCACAGCAATGTGTAATTTTTTTTGTACTTTAGATGAACGTTTACAGAACAAACCAGTTTCTCATCAAATAGTACACACGTTGTTGTATGACACTGGTTAACAACTCTGCGACCTGTCAACACTCTCGTCTCAACCCTGGGTTCCCTATCACCAGCTTTCCCGTTCCTACCTGCCTTCCAGGCCTAGCCCCAGAGCTGGTATGCCCCTTTAGTCTCGTTTTGTTCCATGGGCCTGTTCAATCTTTTGCTGAAGGGTGAACCTCAGGAGTGACCTCATTACTGAGCTGTAGGGTGTCCAGGGGCCATACTCTCAAGGTTTCTCCAGTCAATGGGTAATCTTTATAGAAGCACACTGCTACATCTTTCTCCCCTGGAATGGCTAGTGGGTCCAAACTGCCAACTTTTGGGTTAGCAACCAAGAACTTAACTACTGTGCCACCAGGGTTCCTTGAATAATGGAATAGCTGCTACATATTGAGAAATACCTGTGTATTCTAATCCTCTGACCAGCTCTCACAGGTGATGGAAGGAGAAGTGGAGGCTCAGAGAGGGTGAGTGACATGTCCAAGGTCTCACAGACAGTAGGTGCCAGAGCCAGGGTTCAAATGATGCCTTGATGTCTCTAAGCCAATGGAGGGTGCAGGACAGGGGAGGGCATATACCACAGTCAGAGAAGAGAGAGGAGTGGCAGAGAGCCCAGCTACTCACCAAGGGAGGCGCTTTGGGGTTCACGTTGATGTAATCCATGACCGAGCTGCCCCTCGAGGCCCGGGCCAGAAGAGCCCCTGCCTGGGTCCACTTCTTCCTTAACGTCTTCGCGCTAAGGAAATGAACCCACCTTGGTATGCACCCTTGCACCCTCCCTTTCCCCAACCCCAGATCCCACACCCCATCACTGTTCCCCCTAACTCACACAATCAGTATGAGGCCGAGGAAAAGGAGGGTTGTGATGCCAGTTCCCAGAAATGCGCCCTTGGAGAAGGCTGTTGAAATGGGTCCCTTATCTGTTCAACAAAAGGGTCAGATTAGCTGTTCCCAGCCTTGTGGACCCTCGTGCCCTTGCACCTTTAGGCATTCAGGCTTCTGGCTCCCATGCCTGCAACCCCAACATCTTGCTGCTCAGAAACCCTGCTGCGCCCCAGGTGTCAGGCTTCCAATTTGTTCTTCCTTCTGCATCCACAGGTCCATGGCCCAGATCCTCCAGCCACATCACTCTGATTTCAGCCCCACCCCGCACCCTCTGACACAACAGAATCTGGACACCCAGCCGACCCAGACCTGAGAACTGCAGGACACTGACGCTGTAGGCGCCATGGTCATTCCGGGCCTCGCAATGGAGTCCGAGGCCTGGGCTGAGCCCCCCGCGGAGGCTCAGGGAGCTGTTGGCCCAGGGCCCAGCGGAGCTGGAGGTGACCGTGACGGAGGCATTGCTGCTGTTCCCCTCCACCAGCACGTCCCCAATCCACCAGCGCAGGGAGGGAGCCGGCCGGGCTATGGCGAAGCAGTTACATTGCAGACCTTCGGCCTCCCAGGAGCAGGAAGGGCGGAGCACCTGGGGGGCGTCTGTGCGGAGGGAGGGGAGGGCTCAGCGGCGGCCAATCCCACCCAGGACCTGGGATCCCTGCCTCCAGGGGCCCTCACACTCACAGAGCACCGAGAGGTGCAGAGAGAGGCGCGGGGAGCCTAGCCGATTCTGAGCTCGGCAGGTGACTTCCCCTTCGTCCTCCTTCTGAACCCGAGGCAGCTCCAGGACCCCGGAGTCGGAGGGCTGTGAGGGGCTCACGGGGTGGCTCCCCCTGAACCAGCTCAGTGTAGCTGGGGGGCTGCTGTCGGCGACACAGGCGAGGCGCAGGGACTGGCCCTCCAGGACTGGGAGGGACATGCCATTCCTGAAGCTTTCCAGAACTGGGGGGAGGGGAGGAAAGAGGCAGGATAGACTCAGAGCTGATGGTACAGGGACCCTCTTTCACACCAGTGTTCCAGACACCCAGGCCCACGGTGTGGTTCTCTGTTCCTCCTTCATACCTGTCCTGTTTGCTTGGGACACCATCACTCTCAGGTTCTCTGGAGGGTCTGAAAGGGAGACAGGGGCCCGGCTCAAGGCGGGCAGAGGCTTCCCTGTGGGCAAAGGGGGCCCTTGCAGGGCTGGGGACGGGAGGGAATGGCTGAGCCCTAGATACAAACCACACAAGGATTCAGACAGGTAGGAAGCCTGCTGCCAGCACCCTGGGGACAGCCCCCCTCCCACCTATGGAACCCTGACCCCAGAGCCCCCACCCCCAAACTGTTACCCCTCCTGGAAACCCGCTCCACCCACACTCACACTGCACAGAGAGGTCCAGCGAACGCTGCTGGGAGCCCAGCCTGTTCTCTGCTCGGCAGGTGTAGCGCCCTGCATCCCCCGGCCCCACCCGAGGCAGCTCCAACTCAAGGGCTCTGGACCCTGAGAGGGGGGACCAGGAGAGCACCCTGTCATTCAGGACCCAGCTCAGTACGGCTGGAGGCTGGCCATCAGCAGCACAGAGCAGCCGCAGCAACTGGCCTTTCTGGACTTCCAGAGGTGAGACATTTCCCTGGGGCTCCAGGGCTGGAGAGAGAGGGGGGAGAGTTGCAGGAAGGGGTACCAGCTCCCTAGGCCCCCCAAAACCTTATTGTTCCCCAAAACAGACTGGCTCAACCCCACTCAGATCACCACCACCACCACCCCCCTCCCCACACACACATGCAGCAGTACCTGACGCTTTAGCCCTGGAAATGCTGATGACAAGGTCCTTCGGGGCGTCTGCAACAAGATTGTGAGCTGGTTTTGGGGGGAATGTTTTCCCCACAGTCAGAGCATCCTGGGAAGGACAGTGTGAACCCCAGGAAGACTAGGGACAGCCTGTTCAGAAGACACATTTGTGGCCTGAGGGCCAGAGCCATCCCAGTCACCTCCGAGGGCTAAGACAGCCTCCCTGGACACCTTTCCTCCCCAGACACTCCCAAGCTCTGGTTGGCTAGTTGCCACAGCGATTTCTCACCTCCGTTTACGCCTAGCCTGTCCCCACACCCTAGAGTCCTGCCTGCAAACTCACGGGCCACACTAAGTCTGACGGTCTTCATGGTGCTCATGCCATTCCCAAAATCCACTCGGCAGGTGAGCTCGGTGTTGTGGTCCTGGGGTCTTGGTGTGAGGGTGAATGCTGAGAAGAGGGAGGCTCGTGGTCCAGCTCCTTGGGGGGAGACGGCCGGCCCTGACCAGGAGAAAGTGGGGGCTGGACAGCCCTCAGAGTTCACAGGAAACACACAGAGGAGTGTCACCAGGTGCCCAGGCTCCAGGGTCTCAGGGACGTAGACATCAGGCTTCTGTGTCAGGCCTGGGACAGACAGAGGGGGATCCTAGCCCCAGACCACAGCCTTCCTCTACAGTGACTCCCCAGCCCAGCCTGGCTCCAGCCAGTTCCATACCTGTCACTTCCAGGAACAGCATGTGTTCCTTGAAATTATATCTCACATAACTTCCTCTCTCCATCCGAAAGTAGTATGTGGCCATGTCCTCCCTCTGTGCGTCTCTGATCACCAGCGAGCAGCTCCCAGTCCGGGGGTCCCCGAGGAGCTGAAATCGGCCCTGGGTCCCCCTGTGGACCTCTTGATCTGGGTTGTTTGTGGCCACTAGAGCCCCAGTGTCAGTGTTGGTCCCTTCCCGGAACCAGTAGCCATGAGCTGGTTCAGAGTCAGTCCAGCCAATCTTGGGGTAGTGAACAGTGCAGGGCACAAGGACGCATAGACCCTCCTGAACCGTCACTGAACTCTGCACTTCCAGGTGGAATCTCACACCCAGAGCCAGGGACCCTGAAGAGAGACAGAGGCTCGACCTGCAACCCCACCCCTAGCACCCTCTCCCCCAGACCTCTCTGGTCCTCAGCCCACTCACCCCCCAACAGCATGGGCAGCAGCAGCAGCAGCATCTTGGTGCCGGCTCATTTCCCTGGCGCCGGGACTGGCTCTGGGCTGGGGCAGAAGGGGAAGCCGAAGGCGGAAGCTGCGCCTGGGGACTGATGCATGAAATGAGCTTCTGGTCCTGAGACCATGGGACCCACGTTCTATATCTTCCCCATGCCCCACCCTACTTGCCCACTGGTGCTCTCAGTCTTTCTGGGGAGCCTGGGTTTGGGCTTGCTGAGCTGGTCCTTCCCAAGTCACCTTTGAGGGAGGGCTGGGGAGGACAGGTGTCAGCCATGGGGCCTGGCTGGGGTGAAGGTGGGGGCTCTCCCACTGGGCCCTGGGTTGTTGAAGAAGCAGAAGTGAAAGTCCTCAGCGAGCTCCCCTTTCCTAGGCCTTGGTGGTGGGGGTAGGAGGCAGGAGGGAGGGTTCCTGGAGGGACTGGTGTTGCCAAATAAAATCAGGGCATACAGTAGAAGTTGACTTTCAGAGAAACAATAACTTTTTAGTAAAACTTGTAATGTTCGAGTAGTAGTGCTTGAAGTCATCTAACTTCAGGAGGAGAGAGAATCACCATCAGCCCAAAGCTGATTCCTGTAACGTAGAGGTCAGGCATACCTCTGCTCTCCAACCTTTCTACCAGTTCTGACACCAGCTGTCCCTGCACTCTCTGCTTCTCTGCTGGGTCCTGTAATTCATTGCAATGGCCACACAGAACTCACAGACCGTACTCACAGTAGTATTTTCAGTGCCTTCCAACCTGAGGGGCTCATCTTCCGGCACGATTTTAGACAGCGTTTCGCTGCTATTCTTAAGGTTTTCACTGGCTAATTTTTTTCAGAAGTAGACCACTGGGTCTTTCTTCCTAGTCTATCTTAGTCTGGAAGCTCCACTGAAAAATGTCCACTATGGGTGACCCTGCTGCTATTTGAAATACCAGTGGCATAGCTGCCAGCATCACAGTAACACGCAATCCACCACAGTACAGCAAACTGGCATACTTATATTAAAGAATTCTTTGTTGTTAAAGGGCATCTATACAAAACCAACAGCCAACATCATTCTTGATGGAGAGAGGCTGAAAACATTCCCCTTGAGAACAGGCACAAGGAAAGGATGCCTTTTATCACCATTCCTACTTAATATTGTGCTGGAAGTCCTAGCTAGAGCACTAAGACAAGAAAATAAATAAATAAATAAAGGGCATTCAAATTGGTAAGGAAGAAGTAAAATTGTCCCTATTTGATGATGATATGATACTATACATAGATAACCCAAAAGACTCAGAAGAAAACTACTGGAACGAATAGATTCAACGAAGTAGCAGGATACAAGATAAGCATACAGAAATCAGTTGGATTCCTCTACACCAATAAATAGAACTATGAAAAGGAAATCAGGAAAACAATACCATTTATGATAGCCCCTAAAAAAATTTTTTTGGATGTAAAAGACCTATATAAAGAAAACTACAAAATACTACTGCAAGAAGCAAAAAGAGACCTACATAAATGGAAAAACATACCACGCTCATAGATAGGTAGACTTAAGATTGTGAAAATGTCAATTCTACATAAAAAAAAAAAACAATCTACAAATACAATGCAATCCTGATCCAAATACCAACAGCATTCTTTAAAAGATGGAAAAATGAATCATTAACTTTATATGAGAGGCCTCAGGCAACTAAAGCACTACTGAAGAAGAAAAACAAAGTACAAGGACTCGCACTACCTGGCCTCAGGACCTACTATACAGCTATGGTAGTCAAAACAGCCTGGTACTGGTACAATGACAGACGTATTGACCAATGGAACAGAATTGAGAACCCACATATAAATCCATCCACCTATAGTTGCCTAATCTTCGACAAAGGCCCAAAGTCCATCAAATGGGGGGAAAAGACAGCCTTTTTAACAAATGGTGCTGGCAAAACTGGATGTCATACCTCAAAATGGATCAAAGGCCTAAATATAAAACCAAAAACTATGGAGATCATAGAATTAAAAATAGGATGAATGCTAGAGGCCCAAATATGTGGCATTAACAAGATACAAACATAACTAACAACACAAGAACTCCAGAAGATAAGTTAGATAACTGGGATCTTCTGCAAATTAAACACTTGTGTTCGTCAAAAGACTTCACCAAAAGAGTAAAAAGAGAACCTACACACTAGGAAAAAAAATTGGCTATGACAAGTCTGACGAAGTTCTAATCTCTAAAATCTACAGGAAAATCCAACACCTGTACAACAAAAAGACAAATAATCCAATTAAAAAATGGGCAAAGGATATGAACGGTCTCTTCGCCAAAGTAGATAGTCAAGCGGCTAAGAGATACATGAGGAAATGCTTGAGATCACTAGTCATTAGAGAAATGCAAATCAAAACCGCAGTGAGATACCATTTCACCCTGATATTACCGGTACGAATCAAAAAAAAAAAAAAAAACAGGAAATTACAAATGTTGGAGAGGCTCCGAGAGATTGGAACTCTTATGCGCTGCTGGTGGGAATGCAAAATCGTACAACCATTTTGGAAAACAATATAGAAATACTACATGATCTAGCAATCCCACTCCTAGGAATATATCCTAGAGAAATAAGAGCCATCACACCAATAGACATATGCACACCCATTGCAGCATTGCTCACAATAGCAAAAAGATAGAAACAACCTAGGTGCCCATAAACAAATGAATGGATAAGCAAACTGGTACATACACAAAATGGAATACCATGCAACAATAAAAAACAATGATGAATCTGTGACGCATCTCACAACATAGATGAATCTGGAGGGCATTATGCTGAACGAAACAAGTCAATCACAATAAGGACAAATATTGTATGAGACCACTACTATAAAAACTCACGAAAGGTTTACACACAAAAAGAAACAATCTTCGATGGTTACGAGGGGGGAGAGGGGTAGAAGGCAAAAACAGTAAATAGACAATAAACCAAAAAAAAACCAAACCCAGTGCCATTGAGTCAATTCCGACTCATAATGACCCTACAAGACAGAGTAGAACTGCCCCATAGAGTTTCCAAGAACCGCCTGGTGGATTCGAACTGCTGACCCTTTGGTTAGCAGCCGTAGCACTTAACCACTATGCCACCAGGGTTTCCAAATAGACAATAGGTAAGTGGTAAGTTTGGTGAAGGGTAAGACAGTACACAATACTGGGGAATCCAGCACAACTTGTCCAAGGCAAGGTCAAGGAAGCTCCATAGACACATCGAGACTCTCTGAGGGACCGAACTACTGGGCTGACGGCTGTGGGGACCAAGGTCTCTGGGAACATCTAGCTCAACTGACCTAACGTGGTTTATAAAGAAAATGTTCTACATTCTACTTTGGTGAGTTGCGTCTAGGATCTTAAAAACTTGTGAGCAGCCATCTAAGATACTCTACTGGCCTCACCCCATCAGGAGCAAAGGAGAATGAAGAAAACCAAAGACACAAGGGAAAGATTAGTCCAAAGGACTATGGACTACAACTACCACAGCCTCCACCAGACTGAGTCCAGCACAATTGGTTGGTGCCCGGCTATCGTCACTGACTGCTCTGACAGGGATCGCACTAGAGGGCCCTGGACAGAGCTGGAGAGAAATGTAGAACAAAACCCTAACTCACACCCACACAAAAAAGACTAGGCTTACTGGTCTAACAGAGACTGGAGAAACCCTGAGAGTATGGCCCCCAGACACCCCTATAGCTCAGTAATGAAGTCACCCCTGAGGTTCACCCTTCAGCCAAAGATTAGACAGGCCAATAAAACAAAATAAGACTAAATGAGCACACTAGCCCAGGGGCAAGTTCAAGACTGCAGAAGGCGACAAGAAAGCTGGTAATGGGGAACCCAAAGCCTGGAAGGGGAATGTTGACTTGTCATGGAGTTGGCAACCAGTGTCACAAAACAATATTTATATTAATTATTTAATAAGAAAATAGTTTGCTCTGTAAACCATCATTTTTAAATTACAAAAAAAAAAAAATTATGCTATTGAGATTCAAAAAAGAAAAGATTTGTTGAAAGAAAAGTGAAGTCCTGACACATGCTACTACATGGATGAACTTTGAAAACGTTATGCTGAGTGGAACAAGCCAGACACAAAAGGACAAACATTGTATGATCCCAATTATGTGTAATATCTAGAACAGATAAATCCACAGAGACAAAGGTTTATTATCAGGTACCAGGGGCTGGGGGGAGGGGACAGTGGGGAATTATTGCTTTAGGGGGACTGAGTTTGTGTTTTGGGTGATGAAAAACTTTTGGAAATAGGCAGTGGTGATGACCGTATAACATGGTGAATGTAATTTATGTCACTGAATTATATAATTAAAAACAGACAAAATGGCAATTTTTTTTTTAATTTGAACACCATAAAATTAAAAAAAAAGAACTAAAAGTGAATAAGGTACTGAAAAAGGTTATTTGTTTATCAAATGCCAGTGTAACTGGAAGTCTCATATTTTTATTCAATGTATATGGCAACTCCACGTTGGTCTTAATCCTAGCCCTCCCTAGTGGGCACACAGACCCCTGGTCTTGGCCCCCTTCCTGATATTCCTTTTCGCTCCTGCCATACATTTGGGCAACGCTTACTCATAGCACATGTATGTCTGCACAGCACCTGTTGTGATGTGAACACCAGCTCCCAAAGGTAATGCATATGGGGGAATTTTAGGCAGCATTAGGGCACAGGCGGATATGGGTGAGTGGGACAAACTCTCTCAGTCCTTGTGGGGATGACTCTCTACTTTGGTCAAGTGAAGACACTGTGCTTACTTACTCCACCTACCTGCACTGGGACCTCGTGTGTGCCAGGCCCTGGGCCACATGCTTGGGACATGGAGAAAAACCAAACCCAGTGTCTGACCTAGAAGGTTCTTGGAAACAGAAAAGCTCTAATGTGCTCATAAATGCCTCGATCCTGGGACAAACCTTCGTGATGGGGCCCCGGGAATGAGGGCCCAGCTCCTCATGGTACAGGGTAGTCAGAAAGTGCTCCTGGAAGAGGTGGCCTTCTGGTGTCCCTGCCCTAGCCCCATCCTTGCTCTCACACCACCTTCCCTTCAGTCTGAGCCCTGAGTCCTCAAGGCCTAGTTTAGGATTTCTCTTAGGAGAGCCAGGCTTCCTTCTCCCAGGAGCCCTCAAGCTGAGACAGGTCACCCCACTCTCCAGAGCTCACAGAGGAAGTATCTCTCCTAGGGGGAACCAGAGTCAAAGAAAAGACACCTGGGTGCTGGTGGGGGCTTGTCCTGAGTGAGCTAAGAAATGAGGCCCAGAAGCTTCACCCTCAGCCCCACCCACCTCTGCCTTTGAGCATTTTCATATTTCTGTGGGACAAATATGAGGCGATTGAAAAGACTGTGACTTGGGTCAAATGCATCTTAGTCATCAAAGTGACATCTCTTCTTTTTAAAACTTTAAGGAGATCTTTTACAGCAAATTTTCCAGTGCAATCAGTTATTTGATTTCTTGCATTTGAATTGCGGTGTTGTGGTGTTGGTGAAGCATATTGAACATACCGTGGACTGCCAGAAGAATCAATCAACCAGTCTCAGAAGAAATACAGCCAGAATGCTCCTCAAAAACAAGGATGGTTAGACTTGGTCTTGCTTACTTTAGACATGTCATTCAGAAAGACCAGTCACTAGAAAAGGACATTATGTTTGGTAGAGGGTCAGGAAAACTGAGGGAAACCCTAAATTATATGGATTGACACAAGAGCTGTTAACAATGGACTCAAACATACCAATGATCAGGAAGATGGTGCGGGATTGGGCAACATTTCATTCTGTCGTATATAAGGTCATGTTGGAGCAACTAACAACAACAACATAGGATGAACTGGGGTAGGACCCAAAAGGACAGATTGCCTCAGTCCTTCTGTGGGTTTCTCCACACTACTCTATGCTGCCTAGACAGCCAGAGAAGGAAGAGAGGAGTCTTTGACACCTGCTGTGTGACTTGAAGGCACTGGGTTTTTGGGTGGCCTGGGAGATCCTTACCTCAGCAGATGGACATCCAGGAATGGCTTACGGAGAGAGTCTTGGGGAAGACGATGCCAATCTGTGACTACTCTGGGTACTCCAGGCTGGAGGCCTCTCAACCCCCACCTGAGATTGTGGGCTACCATGAGGGCTAGGTCTCCCACTGAACCTCAGGCCTGATTCCAGAGACATATGAGTGAGGAGGCTATGGACTCTAGGACCAGGTAAGGACAGCTTGGGGTCTGACAGCTGTTGTGTCCACAGCCAAACTGAAGCAGAGCTGGGCTTGATATAAAGGAGTGGGAAAATAGACCCTTCTGGGACCCTGCCTGCGGATTGACCTTTTTCCTTCTAGAAGCAGCTCTCAAGAAGTTCCTGGAGGTGGTTCTGAGACCATCAGCCCCCTCCTCCTCTTTCCTTATAACCTTGAGACTTCTCTGTGCTTCTCTTCACAGGAACCTTTCTCCAAAGACCTGCCCTTATTGGTTTACTGCGCATCCTGGTCCAATCATACTTTTTTCCCCATTATATTACTCAGCTTGCTCTTGTCTAGACCACCAAAGATTTCAAATTGTGAAAACCAACAGACGGTTTCTGTTCTCTTTTATGCCTCCCTTGCAGCAGCATGTGACATGCTCAATTACCCATGCCTTCTACGAGCACTTCACAGTTTGACTTCTGTGTCACCTAGAGCTGCCATATTGCACAAACCATATTGAAGGCTCTCGCTGGAGCTCAGCTGTATGTAATGTACAGAAGACACCCCTCTTCCTTGCTTTCTCTTCTACCCTTCTAGATACTTCCTTTTCTTTTTGGATAGCCCCTCCTTCTGTCCCTGACTCCTAAATGTTGAATGCTTCATGATCACTCTCCCTAGATGTTTTATTTCGTCCCTATGTCTTTAAAAGCACATGCTACCAAAGTCAATTCCTTGATTTTCATATTGTGCTATGGTTGTGTAAGATGTTAATATTGGGGGAGCCTAAGGCAAGGGTGCGCATGAGACTTCCCTGTATATTTCTTTGCTATCTCCTATAAATCTATAAGTATTTCAGAACAAGAAGTTAAAAATAAGCAAAAATAAATTATCACAAAACTATAACAAAAATCATGCCCATGACTCATAAAATTATATTTCAACGCTGACCATTCCATCCATTCGACATCTACTCAGGATTATATAATGCACATCTCAAACTCAACGTGCTTTATGCACAACTCTATTTCTTACTCCAAACCTTCTCTTCAGGTTATCTAAATCTAAGCATTATGTAGCGTGAAATGATGGGAGTAGTAGTAGCATCAGAACCTGTTTGACTTCAAAGGGGAAATGGAATCAAGATAAGCCCAAGGCTGATCCCTGTAAGGTGGAGGTGAGACACACCTCCACTCTCCAACCTTTTTACTAATTCTGATAATCCATTGCAATGGCCACATAGAACTCACAGACCATACTTAAGAGTTAAGTGGCTTATTAAGGAAGTACCAGGATACAACTTGGGATCAGGATCAACAGGCTACAACTCAGGATTAGGATCAGGAAGCATGTAGGCAAAGCCTCCCTTCTTGAGTGCAGGACAGCTCTTTTAGCTCCTTTTGGTGCAAGCAAGCAGGCCCTTCTCTCTGCAATGTATGCTCCCTCTCAGCCCCCCTGAGGACAGGCTCCTCTTGGCCCTGTGCTCTGTCATCTCCAGCTCTCTTCCTGGCCTGTCACCGTCTTTGGTATTACAGCCCTTGACCTGTGTTACAGCTCTTTTAGGAGGTTCCTTCCTGCCTCTCTCTCTCTGCTCCTTCTCTCTTCTTTCTTCCTTCTGCTCCTTCCTGCTGCTTTTCTTTCTGTCTGAAAAACCTCTGTGGGGCTGGCTCTTGGTCAATTTCAAGGCATGGGCCCTCCAAGCAGGGGAGCCAAAAACTGACCAATTCCCTCTTGGTAGGCCACAGACACTTTATTTGCATAGTAGGTTATAGATACTTCATTTGCATAGTCTATTGAACAATCCTTGCAAGGTGCATATCAATCACAGGGAAGGCTGTAGCCCGAGACCGGACAAAAAAATATCAAACCTTAAGTTGTTTACAGCTTACCCAGAAAATGTCAGGCAATCTGGACAAAAGTAACAAATCCTCTGGGGTAGAAAACAAGAACAAAGGTAACCCCTCAGGGCTTACAGGAAAAAAAAAAATCTCAAGCAGTTTTTCCAAAGAACCAAGACAAAAGGCCACAAAAAGGAGCTCATTTCACCACATGTGGTACTAACATCTACCCAGATCCTAGCTTCATTCTTTTTTAACATCATGTCTGTATCCAACATATCCACAAGACCTATCAGTTCAACTTTTAAAATATTTTTAAACCTATCCACTTATCCTCATCCCCATTGTCATTACCCTTGTCCAGAGTTCCTCAGTCTCAGCACTGTTGACATTGTGAGCCAGATAATCCTTCGTTATGGGAGGTTATCATGTATATGTTAAGATGAACAGCATTCTGGCCTCTACCAGGTGTAAGCAGACCTGCCTTCAGAAGTGACAACCAAAAATGTCTCCAGACACTGCCAGTTGTGCAACAAAATTGCCCCCAAGTCAGAATCACTGCTCTGGTCCAAGCCACCATCATCTCTCATCTGTATGACAATAATAACTGATTGACTATTCTTCCTGCTTCTGCTTTTGCTCCTACCATATTGCTTTCTTTACACAGTAGCCAGAATTGTTTTTAAAATATAAATCAGATCAAGTCACTCTCTTACTTAAACAATTTAATGGCCTCTCATTTTATTTAGAAGAAAATTCAAATTACTCACCATAAATTATTTTTTTTTATATAATGTAGGCCCTGTTGACCTCACCAAACTCCTTCTGTATCAATCTTCACCTTGCTTGTTGCATCTACGCCACTGTTCTATGCTGTTTCTCACATATACAGAGCTTGTTCTTGCCTAAGGGGCATGGCACTCGTGGTTCTCTCTTCCAGGAATGCTCTTCCCATGGCTGGATCCTTTGCTGTTTTCAGCTTAAAGGTCATCTGTATTAGTTTCCGGTGGCTGTTATAACAAAGAACCACAAGCTGGGTGGCTTAAAACGACAGAAATCTGTTCTCTCACAGTTCTGGAGGCTAGAAGTCTGATATCAAGCAGGGCCATGCTCTCTTCAAAGGCTCTAGGGGAAGATCCTTCCTTGCCTCTTCCTAACTTCTGGTGGTTCCTGGCAATCCTTGGAGTTTCTTTGTTTGTAGATGCATAACTCTGATCTCTGTCTCCATCTTCACATGGTTATCTTCTCTGTGTGTATGCGCACGTGTGTCTGTGTGTGTGTCTGTCTGTCTATCTCTGTGTCACTTTTCCTCTACTTATAAGAACACCAGTCATATTGAATTAGGTCTCACCGTACTCCTTATGGCTTTGTCCTAATTTAACTGATTATATCTGTGAAGAACCTGTTTCCACATAGGGTCGAATTATGAGGTTCTGAGGGTTAGAACTTCAACATTTTTTGGGGGGGACACAACTCAATCCATAACACCATCTCTTCAAGAATACTTTTCCTTCAATCAAAAAATGGGCAAAAGACATGAACAGACACTTCACCAAAAGGCCATTCAAGCAGCCAGCAAACACATCAAAAGATGCTCAATATCATTAGCCATAAAAAAAAAAATTTTTTTTAGCCATTAAAAAAAAAATAGATGCAAATCAAAACTACAAGATACTTTCTCGCCACAACTAAAATGGCACAGATTAAAAAAAAAAAAAGACAACAACAAATGTTGGTGAGGATGTGAGGAGATTGGAACTCTTACCCATTGTTGGTAGGGTAAGAGTGTAAAATGGTACGGGCACTATGGAAAACGGTATGGCACTTCCTCAAGAAACTAGAAATAGAGCTACCTTATAATCCAGCAATCCCACTTTTAGGTATATGCCCTGGAGACCTGATAGAAGTGACACAAACAGACATATGCACACCCATGTTCATTGCAGCATTATTCACAATAGCAAAAATATGGAAACAGCTTAAGTGCCCTTCAATGGATGAATGGATAAGCAATGTGGTGCATACATGCAATGGAATACTATGCAACCAAAGAACAATGACAAGGATGTGAAACATAATGTAGCATGGATGGATCTGGACGACTGCGATGTGATGGATCACTTTTATATGGCCGTTCTAGCCGTGGTCTTGTAACTCCCACCAAATTATTGGTGTTTGTGCCCACCAAGGGGATTGCACAGCTTGCCAATAATGCAAATAAGGTACCTTATTATCCTTGTAGGGTAAGACCTTGGAAATAATGTGAATGGAACCCTAACAAGGGGATTGGTCAGTTTTGCGATTCCACTAAGCTTAAAATGAGCCATCCCAGAGTCAGACGGGGGGACCTCACTACCACCAAGAAGAGACAAGAGCAGAGCATGACCTTTGGACCCGTGTTCCCTGTGCTGAGAAACTCCTAGACCCAGGAGACAGAGAGAGAGAAAGTTGTAACACCAGAGAGGGAGCCAGATGGTGAGAAGTGGTGGCAGAGAAACAGCAGCAGCAGAACCAGATCAGTACAAGATGATTCAGTGGGCTTCCTGGCCCATGGAGTGAGAAAGCTGAGTGCTTTTGGGCATGAGGCTTACTGGTGGAGTGGGGTGCCTTGGGACACTCTCAGTGGAGCTAGGTTTGCTGATCCATGGAGTGAGAAGGCTGAGCACCTTCAGGTCAAGGATTACTGGTGGAATGGGTGCCCCTAGGCACTAATTGACAGGGATAAAGATCTTTGTAACAGTTGTCTGAGCAGGGCAGAGGTTGGCCCAAAAGGCCCACCTGTGAGTATGTCCGAGAAGCTGTCCTAACCGAAGAACTGCATCTTGAGTTGCTCCTGATCCTGAATTGTAACCTATTACTTCCCTAATAAACCCCAAAACTGTAAGTATGGTCTGTGAGTTCTGTGTGGCCATTTCAACGAATTATTAAATCCAACAGAGAAGTAGAGAGTGCCGTGGGAGGGATGGCTAGTGTCAAATATGATGAAAGAAGTTGGAAGGAGGAGGTATGCCTGACTTCCACCTCATAGGAATCAGCCTTGGCCACCTCCCCACCGTTGGTCAGACAAGAGACTACAGGCTACCTGAGGTAATGAGAATCTTTTTCAGTCATTCTCACGTCTGTCTTCTCTGCCTGAGAATTTTCAGATTTTCCCTGAGATTATTCCTTCAAAAATCAACTTTCTGAGTCTCCCATCTTCTTTCATTCAACAGGCATTGAACACTGAAAAAACTTAGAATAGGGCAGAATGAGGTCCCAGATATCCAGAGCTGCATTGGGGGAAAGGCAGCTATTGAGAGAAAGTTAGATTAAGGATGGGGAATGGAGTAGGAAGGATGTCAGGGAAGGGAGAGAGGTAGGTAGGAGGTAGGTAGTTCAGGATTCTACTCTGAAAGGGCTACACAGTGTGGGCCTGAGGACAGGAGTCAGTGAGGAGGGTAAGCGCGTGCGTGTGTGGGGGGGGGATGGGGGGACGATTTAGGAAGGTGTCCTGGCAGTGAGTGAAGAGTTCAGGTGTGGCTGCAGCTGAAACCATGACTGTACTGAGGAGCCTTTGCTGGGGGGGGGGGGGGGGGGCGGGGGAAGGGTATCTTGGACATCCTTTAACCAACACCTTTGTGTACCTTGGGCCCAGGATATGACCTGCCCCAGGCCCCTCCCACCGCTGTGCATGCCTTAGGTCAGGGCACTGTCTCCAGCGGGCGTTCCACTCCACCAGCGCAGCCTAACACCTGCAGAGCCCCACCCCAGATTCTGTGCTGTCGGTGAGTCTGGAGAAGCGCCCCCTGCATGAATTGTTTCTCAGGTCTTGGGCACATTTGCAAATGGTACTCTTCCAAAAAGACTGCACTCATTTTCATTGTGCCTACAAATTATGATTGTGTTCTTTTCACTGCACCTCAGTAGAACCCAGGCTCCAACAGGGGAGCTTATTAAAGCAAAAACTCACTGTGTTATCACCACCATCCCATTCTCTCTCCACCCCCATGTACTCAAGTATGTAAAGGAAAATGTGAAAATAACAAGTGAAGACATACAATATTTTTAAAACTAAGGAAACATAACTTTTAAAGAAGAAAAATACAATATCTGACGTTAACATTTCACTGAATGGGATTAACAGCAGATTCAACACTTTAGAAGGAAGGTCATTGAACTTTAATACATAACAATAGAATCTGTTCAAACTGAAGTACACAGAAAGCAAAAGGTTGAGAAAAGGTGAACAGATGCTCAGGGCCCTGTAAGATACTATCAGAAAATCTAACAAATGAAAAATAGGGGTTCCAAATCGAGAAGAAAGAAGAACAGAAGAAATGTATTTAAATAAATATTTGTTCCATTTTTACAGATTTGATGAAAATTCTGGTGGTGCAATGGTGAAGCGCTTGGCTGCTAACCAAAAGGTAGACAGTTCAAACCCACCAGCTGCTCCTGGGGATAAAAGACCTGATGATCTTCTCCCATAAAGATCACAGCCTATGAAATCCTAAGGGGCAGTTCTGCTCTATCATATAGGGTCACTGTGAGTCTTAATCAACTCAGCAGCACACAACGACAACACAACATATATTCACAGATCTAGTGTACTCAACAAACTTCAGATAGGATGAACTGTTTCTCTCTCTCTCTCTCTCACACACACACACACTCTACACTAAGGCTTATAATAATCAAGTAATCAAAACCCACTGATACAGAGAAAATGTTATAACTAGCCAGAGAAAAAAGACAAACTACAAATAGAAAAAGAAAGATAAAAATTACATCAGAATTCTCATGAGAAACTATGCAAGCCAAAACAATCTAGAGTACTGGAAGGTGGAAATGTTAACCCAAGGTTCCATATCCATTGAAAATATCTTTACAAAGCTAGTGCAAGTGAAAACTTTTTCACTCAACAGCTGAGAGAATTAATCACCAGCATACCTTCGCTGCAAAAAATATATCATAATATCATCCGGCAAAAGGAAAATGATACTAGAGAGAAATTTGCTTGTACACAAAAGAATGAAGAGCAATTGAAATGATTAACATGTAGATAAATACAAAAAGGCTTATTTTATTTAAAAAAAATTATTGTTTAAAATAAAAATATGGAGTTCATAACAATATGTTATGGAGTTGAATTATGGGCTTATCAAACCCACATTAATGTCAGCACACAGGCAAAATACTACATGGAATATAATTCAAATTAATAATAAAAATATAAATTTATATTCCCACTTCCCTTCCCAATCATTCATTTAGAACCATAGTAAAGAGTCCTGGACCAGATGTGAAAGACGAAGAGAGGTTATTTCTGGGTAGGGAGCAGGACCACATCATAGAGTGCCCCCTTTCTCCACAGAGCTATGCAGCGGGGGAAGTGAGTCCAAGGAGATGGTGATCTGAGGGTCCCTCATCCACCTGTCAGGGCTCTGGTGCCCAGATTTCAGCACTGCTGTGAGGAGGAGGCTGAGCCAGACTTTGTATCCCCGTCCCCTTGGGAGCCTCTGAACCTGGTAAAGAAACACAGTTCTAAAATCAGAAACCAATCCTGTGGAGGGTTCTTTCTGAAGAGGAAAAGGTGTGCGAAGCCATCAGAAATTTTAGGTGCTCAAAATGTAGGAATCTTGAGGAGAGTTTCTCACCTCGTACAGTAGACCCAGGTGAGAACATAGGAGAAAAGGAAGCCAGCCCCTGACCACATTCCCTTCCCAGCCCCTGAGGAAGAGGTCCTCTTCCTCCCATGCTGGTTCCCTGGAAAGCACAGATAGTCAAGTTCTCTGGAGCACCTGGAACAAAAGTGAATAATGGACCACCTGCAGTATGGCGGGGTGGTAATAGGCAAGATGGGGTGGAGGGTCTTGGTGTTCTCTTCATCTTGACCCAGCCAAGCCCCAACAACTGTCCCCAAGCATCCTGGATTCTGCACTCCTTCACCCCAGAGTAAGAACTAGAGGCCAGGAGCCTCTCTGTTCCCCAGAGACACAGGGGTAGCAAAAGGAGACAGCTGCTGGAAGAGGAAGGGAGGTGTGAGTTTCTTAAGGCCACAACTCAGCCCTGCTTACAGCCCCATCTCAAACTGCAGGTGTCCTGCCCGTATCACCCTGCACAGCGAGGCTTAGTGTTAGGAGCCAAGCAAGTGATGAGCCTGGCAGGTGAATTTTCCTCCATCCCTGGAAACCACCTGGGGAAGTTCCAGGACCCCTGGATTCAAAGGCTGGGAGGGACTTAGTGTTAGGTTCCCCTGGGACCAGCTCAGCTTGGCAGGAGTGTTGTTGTTAGCATCACAGACCAGGCTTAGGGACTGACCCTCCAGGACTTGAAATGAGATGGCAGTGCCCAAAACCTCTGGGAGTGGGGAAACAGACAGAACCAGAGGGACAGGGCTGAGAGGCCATTCTGTCCCTCTGTCCTCCCACAGACCATTGTTGTAAATTGAATTTTGTTCCTCCAAAAAAATACGTTTAAGTCCTAACTCCCAGTACCTGTGAGTGTGACCTTGTTTGAAAATAGGGTCTTTGTAGATGTAATCAAATTAAGATGATGTCATACTAGAGTTGGGTGCACCCTAAATCCAATGTGTCTTTGTAAGAAGGGAAAAGACACAGATAAACCCAGAGGGAAGAGAGCATTTACAGAGGAAAGCAGAGATTGGAGTGATATATCTACAAGCCAAGAAACACCATGGTTTGACAGCAACCACCAGAAGCTGGAAGAAACCAGAAAGTATCTTCACTTAGAGCCTTCAGAGAAAGCACAGCTCTGTCAACACCTTGATTTCAGACTTCTGGCCTCCAGAACTGTGAAAGAATAAATTTTTGTTGTTTTAAGCCATCTGGTTTGTGGCACTTTATTACAGCAGCCCTAGGAAACTAATACACTCATGAATGGAAAACTGTGTCTCTGAGACAAGTATGGGCAAGTGTGGGTGAATATTCTTGGGGAGATGAAGCTCGCTGATCCTGGGACATGGCAGGCTTCCTGGAAGGACCGCCCTGAGAAGTGGATGGAAATAGGAGGAAGAGTTACGTACATCCAGATGTGGGAGAGAACATTTGAGCAGGATTGAGCTTGATGTGCAAAACCATAGAGAGGTATTAACACAGGTAGGTCTGACCACTTGTAGGGAAAGACATAGAGGGGCCAGGACAGGTGATACTTTTGGGCTTTCTCCTGGGGCCACAGGGAGCCATAGGAGGGTTCTGAATAGAGGAGGAACAGGGTCAGGTCATGGGCCTGTAAGAGAAGGTCGTCCTCCACTTTCTCCTGGATTGGGGTCCCTTTGAGCTATGGGCAACAGAAGGGGGTGAGACTGGAGGCTGGTAGGCCAGGGAGGAGGTTGGAGTGATGGTCCAGGTGAGAAAGGATTGAAGACCAATCTGGACCTGAGGCCATCTGCAGATGGAGGAAGAAGGTGACTTGAGACATTTTCGGGAAGTCAAGTTTGCAAGACTCACTGACTCATGGGGAGGGTTGGGTGAGAGATAGAGATGTCTAAAGTGACATCCAGGATGTTGGCACAAGTGACTCAGGTGGGAGGAGCTCCCCTAAGGAGGAATTGGTTGTGCTTAGGACAATCTGGACTGGACAGAGATTTGTGAGGGTCTTCAAGGCCGAGGTAGGGTTGGCACCACCAGGGCAGATGAGCTGACCCATTGGGTTATGCAGAGAGAGGCCAGAGGCCCAGTGTGGGCTGTAGGCACCCATGTACTTACTGCTGCCTGTGGGAAGTTGAAATGACAGTCAGAGAGGGAGTGAGGAAGCAGGAAAGAGGGCATCATGAGAGAGTGAGAAGACAAAGGTCGAGAAAGAACACAACCAATAGTGACAGTGGGTTGTCAATCAGCAATTCACAGTGACCCCAGAGATAGTCCTGCCTGGCAGGGGGAGGCGGGGTGGGTGGTGGCAGAAGCAAACAAGAGAGGGTCTGAAGAGTGATGGGGCTTTGTTATGTCAGACCTTATCAACAACCTGCTTATATGATCTCTGAGTCCCCAGCTCTGCCCTGGGCTGGCAAAGACCACATTCCCTTCCCAGCCCCTGAGGAAGAGGTCCTCTTCCTCCCATGCTGGTTCCCTGGAAAGCACAGATAGTCAAGTTCTCTGGAGCACCTGGAACAAAAGTGAATAATGGACCACCTGCAGTATGGCGGGGTGGTAATAGGCAAGATGGGGTGGAGGGTCTTGGTGTTCTCTTCATCTTGACCCAGCCAAGCCCCATCAACTGTCCCCAAGCATCCTGGACTCTGCACTCCTTCACCCCAACACCCGCTGCCCTCAGGGACCCGGGCATCTCTGCCCAGCACTCACAGGATACATTGAGCTTGACAGTGCTCTCCACAGTCACACCTGCTCCAGACAGGGTCACTCGACAAGTGAGGTCAGTGCCATGGTGGTGTGGCTCTGGAGTGAGAGTGAGCACCGAGGAATGGGGAGCTTTGAAGTCCAGTGAGGTGAGGGAAACCTCAATCCAAGAGAAGGAGGAGACTTCCCCCTCTTACAAGCACATGACACGGTAAAAGTTATGTTCCTGGGGCAGCCAAGTTTTAGGGTCCCCTGAATGTGCATATTGTATGGCTATGTCAGGACAGGAGAGACTCAGGCCCCAGAGTTGAGGACCCCTGAGTGTGCCTCTAAGAGCAGCCTCTGCCTCAGGAAAGCCAATTCCTCCCCATACAACCCCAGTGTCCTGTTCCCCTTGATCCCTCCCTGGATGAGGAGCAAGGGGTTCCATTCAGCCTTTGTCCTGGGGCCCATGACCTTCCCCTGTGGCCTCTCCTTGACCCAATTCTTTATCTGCCACATGCATAGAGAGCTGGTTACCTATGTAATTACATCTGGCAAAACACCCTCTCTACCCTAAAGAAGTATGTGCCCACACTTCCCTTCTGTGCCTCTCCAATTACCAGGAAGCAGTCATAGATCTGGGATATCCAAGGAGGTGGAATAGGCCCTGAGTCTTTTTCTGCACTTTTCCATCTGGGCTGTTTGTGGCCACCGGGACATCCTGGCTTGCATCAGCCCCGTCCCAGTACCAGTGGCCTTAAGCTGGAATAGTTCCAGCTGTAGTGGGGGTAGAAGACAGCGCAGGGCACTTGGACACACAGACCCTCCTCCACTGTCACTGGCTCTTGCACTTGCAGCCAGAATATGGCATCTTGAGCTAGAGACCCTGTAGAAGGCTAAGGTCAGCCACAGCTCCATCCCCAATCGCCACTGGATCCTCCCCCTTGGCCACTCACTGCTCACAGCAGGAGCAACAGCAGCAGCAGCAGCAGCAGCAGCAGCAGCAATCCCAAGATAAAGGGTTCCTGGGCTTCCTCTGACTGAGGAGAGAAGAGAAAACATAGAGATAAGGGGAAAGAACTGTGGGGACCCACAGAAAGCTGGGGAGGAGCCTGAGACTGCGGTCATTCACGGAACAGGAAATTCAAACTCACATGCGGTCACAACTCATCCCCCCACTGCTCAGAGGAGACAGGAACCTCATGGCCCAGAGAACCCAGAGACCTGGCCAAGGAGGACAGAGGAGAAATGCCAGGTCCCCACATCCTACCTCCCAGTATTGGTCACTTTCTTGGGCATCAGAGTCTGAAGAAGGACCTCTGAGGACACTGGATCCCTGAGAGGTGGGTTAGTGAGTATTCTAAGTGTCCCCAGACTGAGGTGCTTTTCTGGGACCTGTTGTTCACATCAGGGACCTTGTCCACTCTTGGCCTGGTCCCACAGAGTCAGCCTCACTTAGACCCATGGACAGTCAGTCCTGCCAGGTGTCAGATTTTTTAGGGTCTGTGTGAGCATCGGGGCATAAGAAATGAAGAGGAGTACTAGGTGAAGGAAGTGTTCATTCGTTCATCAGACACATAGTGGGCATCCACGTATTTGTGGGGCTGGAGACAAGAGGAGACCTGACTGCCCCTGAGATGTTCCCCATCCTCTAGTGTCACCTCCCTGCCTAACACACAGGAATGTCAGCCTTTAGAACTGTAACCATTCCGGTGATTTTTTTCATGTGCCATTGTAACACACTGGGTATTTTCTAAAAATATGGATGTGCAAATTTTTCCAGCATGCTGATTTGCAAAGTTTCAGAGACGTCTGCAAAATAAGAACCAAGTGACATCTTTTCAGGTAAAGTCAAAGGAGAACACGTGTGTTCTGTGAACCAGTGGAGGAGAAGCATCTTTTCCGTAAGTGCAGTGTGAACTGGCACAACTTTCCTTAGGTCCTCAATTAACATTTCCGTTTATGCAAAAAAAAAAAAAAAAAAAATCTGCTTTTCAGAGTTAAATGTGGCTCAAATTGTATCACATTCCCAGAAAATATGAATGGGATAAAACAAAACAAAACCCACTGCTGTCGACACTGCTGTCGAGTCGATTCCTACTCGTAGTGACCCTATAGGACAGAGCAGAGCTGCTGCCCCATAGGCTTTCCAAGGAGCAGCTGGTGGATTCAAACTGCTGACCTTTTGGTTAGTAACCAAGTTCTTAACCACTGTGCCACCAGGGCTCCTTGAATGGGATATACAGATAAAATTAAAATTTCAGTTTCATCTCCTGTGGTTTCCCACCTTCCTCTGTGTAGTATGCCACTGGCAAGTCCTTGACACATAGGGCATAAAAGTATATGTTAGCATATTTTTGAAAAACCTTCCAATACAGTCTCTACCTAAGTATTCACTCAACCTTACTAATACAGTTTTGTATCCTTGTTTGATATATGAGGAAATTGAACCTCTGATTATTAAGATAATACTTTGTTCTAGATTGTTAATAAAAAAAAGGAAGAATGCCTTTAGTGGCACATAATAGAAAATACATTATAACTGGTTTCAACTATAAAGAAGTTATACCATGTTCACAGACTGGAAGATTAAATATATAAATATATACATTCTCATTGAGTTTTATAAATGAACTTTTTAAGCTGTAATTTACATTAAAATGCACCCACTTGAAGTGCACATTTCTGAGTTTTGGCAAAAGTATTCATTCCTGCTATCACCTTCACAAAGAAGATATAGAACATTTCCACTATCCCAATGTAGTTCCCATCTCTTTGTAGCTAATAAATTCCATCTCGAGCTCCAGTCCCATTGACCTGCTTGCTTTCATGGAGAATTAGTTTTACCTATTTGAGAATATCCTATAAATGTACGCTTTCTCAGAACAAGATTCTTGAAATCAATTCAAGTTATTGTATGTATCTGTAGTTCATAATGTATTATTACTAAGCACTATTTCATTCTATGAGTATATCACCATCTTTTGTCTAATGACTTGCTGGTGTACCTTTGAGGTTTTCCAGTTTGGGGCTGCAATATATAAAGCTGCTCTGAGTATTCAGGTACAAGTCTTTCTATGAACAGGTTTTCATTCCCATGAGTATACCACAAGAAGTGAAACTGTTAGCTCAAAGAGTGACTGTATGTTCAACTTTAGCAGGAGTTTCCAAATCGTTGTCCAAAGTGGTTTTAATCATTACCACTCTCATCATCAATGTGTCAGAATTCCAGTTGTTCCACACCCTCACCAACAATTAGTATTGCCAACCTGTTAAATTTGAACAATTCTAGTGGGAGTTTAGTGGTATTTCATTATGTGCTTTTATTTTTTAATTTCTATTTAAATTTACATACAGTAAAGTTTATTTTTTATGGCATACAGTTCTGGGAGATGGACAAGTGTATAGAATTGTATAACCACAGCCACCATTGAGATATTGAAGAGTTCCATTACCCAAAACATTTCCTCTTTGTGGCCCTTGAGAGTCAAACTCTTTCCCCATCCCTAACACCGGAGAATCACTGATTTTTTTCTCCATCCTTTTTGTATTGCCTTTGAGAGAATGTCATATAAGTGAAATTATACAAAATGAACCCTTTAAAGTCTGGCTTCATTCACTTAGCGTAATGCATTTGGGATTCATCCATGTTATTGTGTGTATCAATAGTTTGCTTCTTCTGACTGCTGACTGGTAATCCATTGTGTGGATATGAAATACCACCATTTTGTATACTTTTTTTTTTTTTTGTATACGTTTACAAGTAGAAGAACATTTGAGTTGTTCCCAGGTTTTGATGACTATGAATAAAGTTGCTATGAATATTTTCACATGTAGTTTTCATGGGAAAATAAGTTTTTATTTCTTTTGGGTAAATACCTAGGAGGCAGATTCCTGAGACTTGTGAGTGTAAGTTTAACTTTACGTGGAATTGGCAAACTCTTCTCCGAAGTGGTTGTGCTATTTTGCATTTCCACCCGAGTAGACGAACGTGCTGTTGCTCAACATCCTCTCTCAGTATCACTGGGGTTTGCTGTTTTGTTTGTTCAGTTTTTGAGCCATTCTAATTAATGTCCAGTGGTTTCTCATTCTGATTTAATTAGCAATTCCTTAAGGAAAAGTGACATCAAGCATGTTTTCATGTACTTATTCGCCGCCTATTTGTCTGCTTTGGTGAAGTGTATGATCAAATCTTTGGCTTATTTGTTTAACTGGGTTTTTTGTTTACTTATTTTTTTTTTTTTTTTGAGAGTCTTTTAATATATTCTGGGTACAAGTCATTCATGGGATATATACTTTGTTTATATTTTCTCTCCATCTGTAACTTTTCTTTTTACATTCTAAAGAATGTCTTTTACAGAACACCAGGTTCTATCCCCCAAAACCTGTGGCACACATGACATTACCTTCTAGTGTATCAGAACATGGGAGAATAGAGCAAGGAAGATAAAGAGGGAGAAAGGCTTGGAGGCCGGATGGGGACATTCTGGGGTTACAAAGCTCACATGGGCAGGAGCTCACTGAGCGCCTTTGGAAAATGCAGAGATGGAACTGAGAAGAATTCTCCATTTTCTGTTCCTCCACCACAGGCCACTGCTTCTTCACTGACCCTGGGAACCCCGGGACAGCTACCCACTCAAAACCGGATGCTGTGGCTTGGAATTTCTTCCTTCTTCACCCCTGAAAGTCCAGGTCATGCCCAGTCTTCTCACCCATCCCAAACCAGCCAGCATAATGAGCAGCCAGCCCAGCCATCTCAGCCTGTGATCCCACCATCATAGCCTCCATCTGTTGTCTGTCTCTCCCTTGGAGCTGCATTCAATACAGGAGCAGGTCAATGTCTGCCCACCTGTCTGGAACTCCTGCTAGTGACCCTGAGTGGAAGGAAGAAAGGGGTCGTACCAGGGCAGTGGATGTACAGTAGGTTCAAGAGGGAACTGAGGTCCAAGGGCGAGCTGGACCCTTATTTCTTTCTACCTTTTCGGGACCCCGTTTATTCCTTCTTTGCTTACTTATGTCCATAAACATTTAACAATGATAATGCTTTGCCCTTATGGGAAAATATAGTAGGCAGAATGCAGACCCCTCAAGATGCCCACATCCTAATTCCCAGAACCTGTGAATATGTTATCTTACATGGCCAAAGGGACTTTACATATGTGGTTAAATTATGTATCTTGCTATGGGGAGATTATCTTGGTGGGCCCAATGTAATCACAAGAGCCTTATAAATGAGAGAAGTGGGTCAAAAGAGTTACTGTCAGAGTCACAGAGAGATTTGATGATGCTACACTCCTGGCTTTGAAGATGGAGAAAGGAGCCCTGAGCCAAGAAATGCAGGCGGCTGCTAGAAGCTGGAAGAGACAAGGAAACAGATTCTCGCCTGAAGCTTTCAGAAGAAGCGCAGCCCTGCCCACAACTTGATTTTAACATAGTAAGATCCGCATCAGACTTCTGGCCTCCAGAACTGTAAGATAACAACTCTGTGTTGTTTTAAGCCACTAAATTTGTGATATTTGTTACAGCAGCAACTGGAAACCAACATAAAAGGAAATAGCTGATGCCAAAATCTTGTTGCCTCCTTCCAATAATCCTGTGATAAAGATGCCATCATCTCAATTTTACAGTAAAGGAAATTAAGGCTGAGACATATAGGTGATTCGTCCATGTAGTAATTATGGATTTAGGACCCAAATAAGGAGAAATAGTATGATGTCTTACTGAGGGTATCCTAAGGGCCAGGCCCTGGGATAGGTGCTGGATACAGAGTGATGCACAAAGCAGACGTGAAGCTTGACCTTGTCCAGCTTATCTCGTGGTACAGGAAGCAGACAGTGAACATTAACAATAAGCAAATAAATATCTAACTCTGAATTATTATATAATGGACAGAAGGGGGAGCTGTGTGAGAGAATAACAAAAGCCCAATCAGAACTACCTCTGTACTCCAGGAGAACTGGGTGATTTGGGGAAATCACTGACCCCCACAGTACAGGAACATCCATGGGATTAAGAGGAGAGAGCTACATTGCCTGGGAGGGAGGTGGCAAAGGTTCTACTGAACTCCTCCAGCGACTGCCCTTGTCTCTATTCCCTTTTAGAGCACAAATACTCAAAGGGTTGCTTGTACTCACTCCCCACTTTCCCCTCTTCAGTTCTCTTCTGAATATGTCCAGTCATGTCTTCACCCCTTTCCCACCACTCCAGGGAAACCACAGTTGTCAAGATCACCAATGACAAAGTGTTTCTGGATTGAAACGGCCATTTCTCAGTCCTCACCGTACTACACCCATCAGCCACACCTGACAAAGTGCTCATTCACTCCTGAAGTGTCTGCCTCACTGGCACCCAGGACAGGACACTTTGCTAATTCTTCCTTATGGGACTGTTCCAGGCTCTGTCCTTGGGCCCTTCCCTTCTCCACCTGTCATCAACACCTTTTTACCTCACCGATCGCCATCACATCACACTAGGTACACATTTTAACACCGCCAGCCTGGATCCCTCTCCTGACCTTCGGACATTTATATACAATGTCTACCTGATGCCCCACTTCGAGGTCATATAGCCCCTCAGAATTAACATCCCCATCAAAATCGTGCCCTTGGAGTCCTTTTTATAAGACACCTCCACCCTTCCAGTTATCCAGGGACAACTTCTTGATGTCATCCTTGCTCTTCTCTTTCCTTCAATCCCCACATCCAATAGAAAATCTTGTTAGCTTGATCTTCAAAACGTATTTGAAACACATATCCTCATGACCAACAGTACCTCATGGTCCAAGCCTCCACCACCTCCTCCCTGGAGCATCCGTTAGCACCTTCCTAATCTCTCTGTTGTTGTCCTGGTCCCAATCTGGTCTATTTTTAACAGAGTAGCCATGGAGATCCTGCTAAAATGAAAGTCCTATCATGTCTCCTCTCTGTTCAAAGGGTTCTGGATTCTCCCATTGGTCTGCAAGACCCCTCATTGTCTGTACCATCCTCCCAGCTGCTCCTCTTTCCTCTGCCTCCCACTGCTTAAACACTGGTCTTCTTGTCATTTTCATTTGCACACCAGGCCTGCTTCTGCCTCAGGGCCATTGCACTCATGGTTCCCTTTATTCTATCTTCCTGGGATCTTTTGCTTTTAGCTGAACAGAGAGCAGGCTTCTTCTCTGCCCTCAGATCTTTGCTCAAACATCACCTTCTCACACTATTCAATGTGGAAATCCACCCCAAAATGTCTCATACTTCTTTCCCTGTATTATTTTCCTCCAAACATAAACCACCATCCACCATGCTTTAATTTTATTTATTATTGGTTTCTCTTTATTTATATCTTTGTTGTCTCTAGGATGACAGCCACTTGAGGACAGAGATTTTCGAGGTCATGTTCACCAAGGCACCCTGTACCTATGACAATGCTGGCATGTAGTAGGTGTTCAGCAGTATTTGGTGAAGGCATCTACGAATAAAGGACTGAATGAAACTCCTCTGCTCAAAACCATACACTGAATGTTAAACACACACACACACATATAAACCACACACACACACACATTCACACACATACACGCACAACACAGATGACATTTCAGACTGGTCTTGAAGAATGAGCAAGACTTGTGTAGGCAGAAATGGGGAAGGAAGGGCATTTCAGAAGTAACTGCATATGCAAAGTTATAGAGTCGCAGAGGGCTTGGCTGGGTTGGGTGTGGTGAGACATTGCGTCATGCAGGGGGAGGGAGGGATCTGGCTGGGAGTTCCAGCAGGGGCAGGTCATGCGAGGCTTTGAAATCCAGGCTATGGCATTTGTACCTATTTTCCAGCCGTGGAAAGGAAACATCAGTGCTCAAACTGTGGAGGAATGTAATGATAAATTGCACCTGGAAGCACTGTCTGGAGGTCTGGGTTGGGAGATAGATGGGAGGCAGGGAGGTGAGGTGGGCTCAGTGATGGAGGGAAGAGCTGAGGCCACAGGAATGACCAGGGTCAGTGTGGAGTAAAGAAGGGCATCAACATGAGCTGTGCTGAGAAGGAAGGATGGACAAGTTTAGTGAGTTATTAGATCTAGGAGAAGGAAGGGAGGACAGAGTGGAGAATGACACCCTGTTTTCAGCTTGAGAGACTGCAGTCAGCTGAGTCATTGGAATGATGACAGCCAACAGGAGAAGTGGGTTGGGAAGGTAGATGGGCAGCTCAATATCAGCCATGCTGAGTGGAACAATCATGAGGGCCATCCTGGGGAAGGTGTCTAGGCGGGATGTTGGGAAGTGAGATGCCCATATCACTCACCTGAGAGACTAACCCATGAATGTGTTTGCATCCTCCATGCCTGTGTCCTCCATGCCCACTGCTGGCCCAGCTGCTGTATTCCTGCAGGATCTCATGCTGAGTGAAGACAGCAGAGAGCCTCTCAGTCTGGCCAGATAGGGGATAGTGGGCAGACGGACTCTCTGTTCCCTCCTAAGGATCTGGAGGGTGACTGAGGTAGGATAGGACAGAGCTACCCCAGAGACCTCCTTGATGAGAGCTGAGATCCAGGCCTGACTATTTTTGGCATATGTGGAATTCTCATCACCAGTGCATTCTCCCACCTGGCTCCAGGCCCCCTTGACCCATTGGAGCCCCTCTGGTACTTGGTTCTTGGGTTCAGTGACCTTCCCTCTGCCCTCCCCATGTGTCCCCTTCCTCCCGGGAGTGGTGCTCACATGAAGTAGGTGAGGCAGAGGCAGGGGGGGCAAGGTCTTGACTGTGAGTGCCCCAACGGCCATCAGAACCACGTCTGCTATGGTCCCAGGCATCCCTGTGGGGGGGTGAGAGGGGGACTGAGTTACCCCACACAAAACTCCTGTGTCCTTCTGCTCCCAATAGGACTGGACATTTGTTCTCCAGGTCCCTCAGGCATCACTGGATGTGGGCCACATGCATCCAGGCCTCACCTGACCCACAGCCTGATGTCCAAGAGGTGGAGAGAGGGCTCTGGGTCCCACAGGTGAGTCTGAGCCCAGAGGTGTGGTCCCTGCTGAGCCACAGGGGTCTGTTCAGTTAGGCTCAGATGAGCTAGGGGTTACAGGTGTGTGGGGTCAGGTGTGAAGCCCTTTGATGATCACTCTGCAGGGAGAGACTCAGGGAGACTTGCTGGGAACCCAGTGGGTTCTGAGCTTGGCAGGTGAATTCTCCTTCATCCCTGATTTGTACTTGAGGCAGCTCCAGGACCCCAGGGTTCGAGGGCTGTGAGGGGTTCGGAGCTAGGCTCTCCTGGAACCAGCTCAGCCTGGCAGGTGGATTGCTGTTGGCAACACAGACAAGGTGTGGGACTGGCCCTCCTGGGCTGGTAGTGATCAGCCATTTCCTAGGACTGTAGATTCTGGCAAGAAAGAGAGGGCAAGAGAGAGAGAGAAACAGACAGACAGACAAAGAGGTTGTTATGGATTGAATTGTATCCCCCGAAAGTGTATCTTCGGTGCATGTGAATGTGACCTTGTTTAGAACTGGATTTTTGCTGATGTTATCAGTTAACACGAGGTCATGCTGGAGTGATAGTAGTAGTTGTTGTGGCTAGTTGCCTGAGTCAATTCTGACTCATGGCAACCCCATGTGTTATAGAGTAGAATGCTCTATAGGATTTTTTTGGCTGTAATATTAATGGAAACAGATTGCCAGGTGTTTTCTTCTGTAGTACTGCTGGGTGGGTTCGAACCACCAATCTTTAGGTTAATTGTTGAGTGCAAACCATTTGCACCACCTAGGGACCTTTACTGGAGTGTGGGTCTTAATCAATGAGTGGTGTCCTTATAAAAAGAGAAGAGACATAGAGACAGACACACAGAGAAGGCAGCCATGTAAAGATAGAGGCAGAGATGAGAATGATGCATCTGTAAGCCAAGGAATGGCAAATATTTCTGGGATTCAACGAAGCTAGGAGAGCGGGAGGGAACAGATTCTTTCTCAGATCCCTAAGAAGGAATCAACACAATCAACACCCTAATTTCATACTTCTAGATTCCAAAACTGTGAGACGGTAAATTTCTGTTGCTGTAAGCTACCCAATTCATGATAATTTGTCATGGCCACCCTAAGAAACTGACACAGAGGTGAGGAGAAAGAAAAGGTACAGAAAGAGACAGGGCAAGGGGGACAGAAACAGACATGTAGATACGGAATGAGAGCAATGAGACTCTGTACAAGGGATCCAGAGAGGGAGTGAGCCCAGAGCCCAGAGCCTGGTGGAGGCCTTGTTTTCTCCACAAACAACAATGTAGATTCATTTCTGCACTGATAGAAAGCACAGCATGGGGCGGTCCTGACATCATAGGATGCCCAGACAAATTGTTTGTCTTTCCTTGGATCCATGTCCTTTTTGCTGTTCTGCCTTCAGAATCCAGATTTATTCCAAGGATTCTAGTCTCTTAAATCAATAACCTAATTTTACAACTTGAGTAACTAGAAAAAGAAGAATAAGCCCAAAGCTACCAGGAAGAAGGAAACGACATAGATCACAGTGGAGATAAGTGAAGTAGAGAATAGAAAAATAATGGATCTTATTTTTAAAGATCAAGAAAATTTAGCTAGACTGACAAAGAAAAAAAGAAAGATGCAAATAACTAAAATCAGAAATAAAACTGGTGACATTACTATGGACCTTACAGAAACAAAAAGGCTTATTAGAGAATACTATGAATAATTGTGTGCCAACAAATCAGATGACCTAGACTACATAGACAATTTCCTAGAAACACAAACTATGCAAATTGACTCAAGAAGAAATAGAAAATATCAACACACTCATAAAAAGTAAAGAGATTAAATGAGCAATTAAAAAAACCCCAGCAAAGAAAAGTCCTGGACCAGATAACTTCACTGCGGAATTCTACCAAACATTAGAGAAGAATTGACATCAACACTTCTTAAATTCTTCCAAAAAATAAAAGAGGAGGGGACACTAACTAATTCTATGAGGACTACCTTACTCTGATTCTAAGGCCAAAGATACCACAAGAAAGAAAACTACAAATCAACATTCCTTATGAATATATATACAAAATTTATCAATAAAAGACTAGCTAATGGTATCAATAGTATATTAAAAGTATTGTACACCATGACCAAGTGGAATTTATCCGAGGAATGCAAAAATGGTTCTACATAAGAAAAGCAACAAGGTAATACACTACACTAATGAAGAAAAAGAACCACTTGATTGTCTCAGTTGATGCAGAAAAGGCATTTGACAAAATTCAATACCCTTTTCTGATAAAAACACTCAATAAATTAGGAGTAGAAGGGAAATTTCTCAACATGATTAAGGGCATTTATGAAAAACCTATAGTTAACATTGTGCTCAATTGTAAAAATCTGAAAGCTTGCCATCTAGGTCAGGAACAAGACAAGGATGCCTGTTTTCCCCATTGCTACTCAATATTGTGCTGGAAGTTCTGGCCAGAGAAATTAGGCAAGAAAAAGAAATAAAAAGTATCCAGACTGGAAAGGAAGAAGTAAAACTATATCTTCACAGATGACATGGACTTACAGAAAAAGAATTCCAAAGAAACCACAAAAAAAGTGTTAGAGCTAATAAATGAAATCAGAAAAGTTGTAGGGTACAGATCAACACGTTAAAATCAGTTGTGTTTAAACGAACAATCTGCAAAGGAAATTAAGAAAACAATTCAATTTTTAACAGCACCTAAAAGAATGAAATACCTAGAAATAAATTTAACCAGGGAGGTAAAACCTTGTTCACTGAAAACTAGAAAACGTTACTGAAAGAAATTAAAGGCCTAAATAAATAGAAGGACGTTCATGTTTATGGATTGGAAGTATTAATACTAAGATATCAATACTACCTAAAGTGATCTATAGATTCAACATAATCCCTATAAAAATTCCAGCAGTTTCTTTCTTTCTTTCTTGCAGAAACGCAAAAGCCAATCCTCAGATTCCTGTGGAATTACAAGCGCCCTCAAATAGCCAAAGCAATCTTGAAAAAGAAGAACAAAGTAGGAGGGCTCACAATTCCCAATTTAAAAACCTACTATAAAGCTACAGTAATCAAAGCAATCTGTTACTGGCATAAGGGTAGACATATAGACCAATGGAATACAACTGAGAGTCCAGAAATAAAACCAAACATCTATGGACAATTGCTTTTCAACAAGCATGCCAAGCCTATCCAATGGAAAAGGGGTAGTCTCTTCAATAAATGGTGCCGGGACAACTGTATCTCCACATGCAAAAGAATGAAGTTGGTCCCACGACTCATACCATATGTGAAAATTAACTCAAAATAGATCAATGCCCTAAATATAAGAACTCAAACCATTAGATTTTTAGAACAAAACATAGGGGTAACTTTCAGACCTAGTTTTCAACACTGAATTTTTTAGATATGACAGCAGAAGCATGAGCAACAAAAGACAAAATAGAGAAATTGACCTTCATCAAAATTAAAAACTTTTGTGTGTCAAAGGACTTTATCACAAAAGTGAAAAGACAGTCTAGGGAGTGGGAGAAAATACTTTGGAGCCATGTATCTACAAAGGTTTAATGTAAAGAATATATAAAGAATTTTTACAACTCAACAACAAAATGACAAAGAATCCAATTGAAAAAATGGGCAAAGGACTTGATTAGACATTTCTCCGAAGGTGATATACAAATGGCCAATAAGCACATGAACAGATGGAAATGTAAATCAAGAACACAGCAAAATACTACTTCACAACCACTAGGATGGCAATTATGAGAAAATAGGAAAATAACAAGTGTTGGAAGGATGTGGAGACTTGGAGTCCATCCACTTCTGATGGAAATGTAAAATGGTGCAGCCATTACGGAAAACCATTTGGCAGTTCCTTAAAAATTTAAACATAGAATTACCATATAACCCAGCACCTGCACACCTACGTAAATTCCCAAAAGATATGAAAGGACGGACTCAGTTGATACTCTGCACCAGTGTTTACTGCAGCATTATTCAAAATAGTTGAAAGGTGGAAAGAACCTAAGTGTCCATGATGAATGGATAAACCAAATGTGGTATATCCAACAGTGGAATATTCCTCAGCCATAAGAAGGAGAGCAGTTCTGATATGTGCTACAACATGGATGAACCTTGAAAACATTATGCTAAGTGAAATAATTCAGATACAAAAAGACAAATATTTTCCTGGCACTTAAATGAAATTTTCTGAAAAGGCCGGTGCATTGAGACAAAAGTTTACCTGTGGTTACTGAGGACGGAGTTGGGGAAATGCGGAGTTATTAAGAAAGGGGTACTGAGTTTCTGTTAAAGGAAATGAAAATCATTTGGAAAGTGATATCGGTGATGTTTGCACAAAATGGTGGACGTAATTAATTTCACTGAATTCTACACTTAAAAATGGCAAGTATTTTGTTATGTACATTTTGGCACAATAAAAACAAAACAAACTACACAGAGCTATCAATATTCGCCTGATAATGGCAAAGATCGAAAGGTTTTGCTTCACACTGGGTTGATAAAGCTGGGTGGGAATGTAAACTTGATCAGCCTCAATACAGAGTAATTCGGCCCCATCTCTCAAAATTAGAAAGAATGTATCATCCAGCCACTTTGCTTAGGGAATTTATCCCACAGACATACACACGCACTTCTAAAAGTAGATACAAGTAGATCAAATATACAAGATCACTCATGGTGTTCATTTCTTTTTTCTTAGTGGAAAAACTTAGTGTCATCGTTTTCCTTTAATAGGAGATGTACACAGAACTAAAGTCCATCCATGCAGAGGGATACTGCAAAGTCAGAGGTAAAAATGAGGACAGTGTTTACTACCGATGTCAAATGACCTCTTGGACACATCAGGTGGACAAACCAAACACAGAGCAGAACTGTTCCCTTCTGGGGAGGGGAGCTGGCCATCTGGGGATAAACTGTATCGGGCATTTTAAATTTTTCCAAGAGAACATGTTACTCTCCAAAATTACTTTAAGACAATTGGAGGAAATAAAAAGATGACGCTAGGGAATTAATCAGGAGAAGGTTGATAAGGGGCATAAAAGGCGGGTTCTGCTGTATGAATTTGGCATATAGCCGAGGGGGTTGTGGAGAAGTCCGAGGGGAGTAAAGGCAAGCAGGAGTCACAGCAGACAAGGTGCTGAGGATGGAGAGGGACCTCTGGGTCCACCTCTGGTCACCAGTGTGAGTCCAGGAAGAGGCAGAGGACCCTGGCCCAGCCTCTGCTCCTGACAACCCCAGGGAGGAGAGGTGCTTCCTATCTGTACCATTTCCTCGGGAGGCAGTTATAGTCAAATTCCACGGAGAGTCTGGGAAAGAAAGACACAGCTGATCCACATCAGTGGCAAGGGCTGGGTAGACACTGGCCCTCGATGCAAAGGAGATACAGAAATATGGAAGAGGTGGAGGCAGGGGTCCCCCTGAACCCTAGCCAGCCCAGATTCCAGAACTCAGCATCCCACCCAATGTCCAGGGCCCTGACCCCCTCCAATCCCTGCTGCCCTTGGGATACCCCATCAGGGACCTGGGCATCCTGGCTCAGAACTCACAGCACACGCTGAGTTGGATGGTCTTCGTCATGATCATGCTAGTTCCTGAGAACTTCACCTGACAAGCGAGGCTGGTGCCATGGTCCTGGGGCCGTGGAGTAAGGGTGAGCAGTGAGGAGCAGAGGATAGTGGGGCCCAGGGAGCTGAGGATATCTCCTATCAGGACAAAGTGGGGGTTGTCCTCTGATCACAGGCCCAGGGCATAGTTCAGGTCGTGTTCCTGTGGTGGCTGGATTCCAGGTACCCTGGATCTGGACAAAGGGGGTCTGGGTCAGAGCTGTTGAGAGATGGGGAGACACAGGATCAAGAGGGAGGCATTCCAAGGTGTGTCCCTGAGAGAAGCCTCAGGCTGTAATCCAGCTCCTCCCCTTGCACCCTGCAGGTGTTACTCCCAGCCTCCTCCCAGCATGAGGAATAGGGGGTTCCATCCCACTCCTGCCCTTGGCCCTGTGACCCTCCCTGTGACTTTTCCTGGAGTCTATTCCTTACCTGTCACATGCACAGACAGCTGGTTAGATGTGTAAGAATGTTTCACAGTATTTCCTCTCTCCACCATAAAGAAGTATGACCCCTTGTCCTTCTTCCAGGCATCTCTGATGCTCAGGGAGCAGTTATTGGTCTTGAGGTCCTCAAAGAGGTGGAATCGACCCTTGGTTTCCTCTTGCACTTTTCGAGCTGGGTTGTTTGTGGCCACTGGAGCATCCTTGTTAACATTGGCCCCTTTCTGGAACCAGTAGCCGTAAGCAGGGGTAGAGTCAGTCCAGCCGTTCCCAGCGGTAGCCTCTTCACTTCCAGCTGGAATCTCGAATCCTGAGACATGGACCCTGTAGGGACACATGGGTGACCCGCAGCTCCAGCCCAAGCCACCACTGCTTCTTCCCCTCTGCCACTCACCTTCCCATAGCATGGGCAGCAGCAGCAGCAGCATGTCTGGGTTGGAGGCGTCAGGTCCCTCCAGGGAAAGCTTATTTCTCAGGGTTCTCTCAGGGAACTAAGATCTGGAAGTGAAAGCAGAAACAGGAACGTGGGGATGGAGTAAGAACAGTGACCAATGACCATCCACAGAGAAGGAACCTCAGACCCAGACACTGTCAGGGCTGATTAGCCCTGGGAAACCAGCCATCACCTCCTCCACTTCCACCTGAGTGTGACCCTAATAGCTCACAACCTGTTTTCTTCTTTTCAAAATGGATGATGTAGAGCTTGACATAAGTAATGCCAGAATGATACTCTAAGTAATCTATACTTTTTTTTTTTTATTATTGCACCAGCTGCATTGGTCTTTTTCCAAAGGGGTGCAGAGCACTCTCAGTTTCTGTGGCCTTGGTCCCTCTCCTCTTCTTTGTTCTCATGAGAAATGGCCTTCAGCCTGTGAGACAGCAGCTAGGAAGACTGCCTGGTGCTTTTGGTCTGCAATTTTTTCTTGCTCCTTATCTCAGTCAGAATGGACTTGGCAGGCCAGTTCCACTAGCCGAGAGATTCTTATGTAAGTTTTTTCAGCCTGTTACAAATATTATACATTAGAGTCCAGATGTCCGAAACACACACCTTCAGTTTAATAGTTTCCTGCAGTTGTTTTGTGATGTATATGACCATCCATGGGCTACATGCTTAAAAACATTAGGTAATCCTTGCCAAAATGATATATAAGCTCTGATGTAAAAATTGCTTTTGGGGGACTCCATAAAGGAGAGTCTGCATTGCTGTCGGCACCTCCCCCCCACCATTGGTATCATCTCCTAATAAAACTTTCTCTCTCTTTCTGACTTGGAGTACGTTTCATTGGCTCGACTGCTCCAAGGCATGCACCCCAATCAGGTTAACATGAGGAACCCTAAGGCCAGAGAAGGTGAGAGACGTACCCAAGTTCACATCCAACGTAGGGCCTGGTCCAAGTCTCCTGTCTCCCTGTCAATGCCTTTCCCTTTGGGTGTCATGCCATTATGCCTGTAATATGAAAATGGGTCCCATCTGGCCCAACCTTACTGAGTCATGGGCTCTAGGGATTTGTAGAGGTCAGTCCTGCTGGGGTGGGGCCTAGGAGAGACTTGGGAGCTGAGATCAGGAACATGAGAGATGGAGAGGCCAAGGTGTGTGAGGGAGGCAGCTTCTCCTCTCTCTCCCTCCCTCCCTCCCTCAGCACCCATGTGGTGGGTGCCCCCTCTCTACACAATAAATTGAACACAACCCACCCAGATGCTGCTTTCTAGGAGTCACTGTCCAGTGGGGAGTTATTATGTCTTCTGGCATCTGGGGCTCCCCCGAAAAGAGCTGTGACGGAGGACCCACAGGCAGGGGTGGGATCATTCCCTCCAAGTTGGAGGCTTCATTCTCAGGAGGACTGGGCAGAGAGTACACTTCGACTCTGGGGCCATGGAGGTAGGGATTCCATGTGCTAATACTCACCAAGGACATAGAGGAGAGTCCAGGTCATAGGAAGCCCCAATGACTGAAACCATATCTGTACAAGGCATGTGGTAGGGAAGAAAGTGGTAAGAGAAGGGGCATATTTGGGAAGGGATGGCTGCGTCTGGGTGCTAGGACTGACCTCTTCCCCACTGTTGACTCACCTGGCCAGGCCACATTTTTCTTTGTTAGTCTAGGACAGGGGGTTGGCAAATACTTTCTATAAAACGTTTGCAGACCATTAGGTGCTGGATTGCAACTATTCAACTCTATTCTTTTAACATGAAAGCAACCATAGAGAATACAGAAATGAATGAGTGTGGCTGCTATCCAATAATAGCTGTATTTTTCAAATCCATCTCTTTACATTTTTATTTTAAAAAAGAAATGAAAAAGGGAACAACGAACCCAAACCAAAAACAAATAAACAAAAAGGCTGCCACTTGTCTCTCTGTCTAGGCAGCTCCGCATAGCAGGTTAATAAGAAGTCAGTTTCTTCATACTGTCTTTGTTGTGGCTGTGCTTTGTTTAAACACATCACTGGGTGTGAAAGGCTCTAATATGCAGCAGAGTAAAAGAAAAACAACAAATGAATGAGAGTTCCAACTTATCCACCTCCTCACAAACACTTGTTATTTTCCATTTTTCTGAAAATAGCCTTCCTAAATGGCGTCAGGAGTCCCTGGGTGGTCCAAACAATTAAGCATTTGACTACTGGCTGGAAGGCTGCCAGTTCAAAGCTACCCAGAGGTACCTTGGAGGACAGGGCAGGTGATCTGCTTCTGAAAGGTCACAGCCTTGAACACCCTGTGAAGCACATTTCTATTCTGCAATACATGGGGTTGCCATGACTCAGAATTGACTCCACAGCAACTAACAAGAGTTGGGTGTGAAGGGATATCTCACTGTGGTGTTGATTTGCATTTCTCTAATGACTAATGGTGTTGAACATTTTTTTCTTGTCCTTTTAGTCATTTGTATATCTTCTTTGGAGAAAAGTCAAGTCTTCTGTCCATTTTTCAATTGGGTTGTTTATCTTTTCTTGTTGAGTTGTAGGAGTTTCTTGTATATTCTGGATATTAAACCCTTATCAGATATATGGTTCTTGAATATTTTCTCCCATTCTGTAGGGTAGGTTGCCGCTTCACTTCTTGATAAAGTCCTTGGGTGCACAAAAGTTTTAATTTTGATGAAGTCCGATTTAACTGTTTTGTCTTTTGTTGCTCTTGCTTTTGGTGTCCTATCAAAGTATCCGTTGTTAAAAATAGATCCAGAAGCATTTGTCCTTTGTTTCTTGCAGCCCTGGCCTCGCTCTGGCCTATTCTTAACAGAGCAGCTATGGGGATCCTACTAAAATGAAAGTGCAATCATGTCTCCCTTCCCCTCAAAGCCTTCCTGATTCTTCCATTGGCCTGCAAGATCCATCAAGGTCTGCACCATCTTCCCAGCAGCTCCATCCTCCTTTGCCTCCCTCTGCTTCAAACACTGGCGTTATTTCCACAGCACCCCAGGCCATCTTTCTGCCTCAAAGCAATTCTACTCACAGATCCCTTTTTTCCCTCTTCCCGGGATCTTTCGCTCTTAGATAAACATGGAGCCTGTTTCTTCATCACCCTCAAGTCTTTACTCAAACGTAACCTCCCCACCATCTCAAATGTGGAAAACCACCCCCGATATGTCTTAGGCTGAATTCTCTGTTTCTTAGGCTGAGTTCTCTAGAGAAGCAAAACCAGTAAGGTGTATAAATATATAATAACCAAAACTAAACCCATTGCCGTCTAGTCGATTCTGATAGCAACCCTATAGGGTTTCCAAGGAGCACCTGGTGGATTCAAACTGCCAACCTTTTGGTTATCAGCTGAACTCTTAACCACTGTGTCACCAGCGTTTCCAAATATGTATATAGAGAGATTTTTATCAAGGAAATGGCTCAAGTAGTTGTAGAGGCCGGAAAGTCCCAAGTCCACGGGTCATGACAGAGGCTTATCCTGACTCACATAGCTGCTGGGGTGGGCAAATCCAAGCTCAGTGATCAGGCTACAGGCCTCTGGCTCACAGTCTGTGGAGAACAATGAATCCCAAGGTCAGCAGGCAAGATGGCAGGTAACCTGCTAGCTCAAGTCCTAAGAACCAGAGGTCATATGAACAGAAGCCAGCCACAGAGTCTAAAGCAAGCAAAAGCCCACGAGCCTTGCCAGAGAGTCCACCTATATTGAATGCAGGCCACACTCCCAAGGAAACTCCCTTTCAAATGATTGGCTACTCACAGCAGATCCCATCATGGAGGTAATCATATTATATCAGATCTCATCATGGAAGTGATTACATCATTATACAACTGCCAGACTACATCATAACTGCCAAACCACTGAGAATCATGGCCCAGCCAAGCTGACAAACAACTGTCCGTAACGATCACATCCTGCATACTATGAGATGCCATAAATCTGAGAAAAAAACATGCTATTTGAGGAAGAACAATTATGGGGAAGATAGAATAAAGGTTAATCTAAACTTACACTAACAAAGCTTTTATTAAAAGCTTTGAATGGGTCAAGATGATTCACAAGTAAATTAGCTGCCGGTAGAAAGCTCAACAATCTTTAAAAGAATACTAGAATATCCAGATAATCAACAATATAACATAACATCCAGCATCCTTCCCAAAATTAGCAAAGAAGCTATAAAATGTGAGCCATGACAAGGAGAAAAGCAGTCAGTAGAAACAGGGCTCAGCTGGGTGAGACATTCAAGACAGACTATGCAAATAAAAATATGCAAATAGGTGGCAGTTAATGCTATCAGCTGAAGTAGAATTTGACCAGAGAGGCTCCACATGGCTTCTCTCTGTGTATCTTGGACTCCTCTCAGCTTAATGGCTGGGTTATGCAAGGGGACACCAAAAGATTGAGCCTTCCAAGACACCCAGACAAAAGCTTCAAAGCTTCTTGTGTCCTATCCTGGGACATTACAGTGTCACTATCTTCATTCTCTAGGTTTTTCTTCCCTTTTATGTCCTGTAATTTGCGTAAAACATTCATTTGTAGGTTCTTTAGAATTTTCTACAACCATAATCATGTCACCTGCAAATAAAGGAAGTTTTAATTTTTTTTCTCTAAACTGACTGCCTTTTATTTCTTTCTGTACTTCACTGTAAATAAGAGAAAACTGTTCAACAGAAGAAGTGAGAACTGATCTTCTTGCCTTGATCCCATCCTTACGGGGACAGTTTTCAACATTTCACCATTAACTATGATGCTAGAAGCAGGTCATAGATGCCCATGATCAGATTGAAGAAGTTCTCTTCTGGTTCTATTTTGCTGAGTTTCTAAAAAATCATAAACGTCTACTAATTTTTTTCAAATGCTTTTTCTGCAGTAATTGACAGGCACATGTGACTTTTCTCTTTTATGATGTTAAGGTGATAAATGATACTGATTTTCGAATGTTAAACCCCACTTGGTCATGATGTATCATATACATTATACATGTTGAATTAAATTTACTAATATTTAAGTAAGAATTTTTCTATGTTCATGAAGAGTATTGGTCTGCAATTTTCTTTTCTTGTAATGTCCTGGTCAGGTTTTTGTATCAGGCTTACACCTGGCTTCATGAAATGAGGCACCCTCCTCCTTTATTTACTAAGAAAGCTTGGGAAAGTTTGGCATTGTTTCTTCCTTAAGTGTTTCATAGAATTCCACATGCAATGACATCCTGATTAATTCAATTATCACCTGTGGAGACTGTGATGAAGAGACTATGAAGCAAATACCTTGAAGGACAAAGTGACTACTGTTATTCATTGCTATGGTGGCAATAATGACTACAAAGACTAAGTGGTGGACTCTCTGATCATAACTGTACTGGAAAAATATACACAAAGCAAATTATAAGTTCACTTCTTATCTCTTATGTCATGTCATAGTCAAAAACTACATAATCTGGATTTTTGAGGAGTTTTTTATATACTATATTTCATCAGGTGCTCTAAATTATTTCCCAAATATGACCTTAAGGCTTCAAGTTTTGTGTTAATTGCAGTGCTAGGGAAAGCTCTGAAACAGGTTGAGATTGTACAACCTGCATACCCTCTCCACCTTGGCTGTCTCCCTCCACCCCACAAGCATACTCACTCTCACCTGAAGATGAGGAAAAGGCAGAGGAGCTAGGGCCATGCTGCTAGCTCCTCCCAGGACTTCTGAACATGACCTGGGTTCTGGTTTTCCTACAGATAATCCAAAAAAAAAAAAAAAAAAACCAGTGCAAGGCTCGATTAAATGCCAATTCCAACACACAGCATCCTCCAAACCAGCCACTCCTCTCTGCCCTCAATTAGTGTGTCTGATGCCCACCCAGGACTCAGTCACTTGGCATTCCTTCGCTCTGTAGACCCTGAGCCAGCCTCTTTGCAACACACCACACAACCCCACCAGCCAAAGGACTGAGGGTCTTATCCCCAGCCACTGTTGTCTTAGCCTTGGGTGCCTCTCCTCCAAGCTCCATCTCTCTGGAGAGGAAGTTCCTTTTCCCTTGAAAACCCTTAACCTGGCAGCAGCAGGACAGTGATTTCTGGGCTCAACAGACATTCTGGGCCTCACAGCAGAGTCTGAGGCCAGGACTGAGCCCAGCACTGAGGCTCAGGTGCTGTTAGCCCAGGGCTGAGAGGAGCTGGAGATGACTACGAAGGAGGTGTTGTTGCTATTTCCCTCCACCAGCCCGTCTCCAACACGCCAGTGCAAGGAGGGGTCCTGCAGGGCTTGGACAGAGCAGCCGCAGCACACACCCTCAGCCTCCCAGGAGCAGAAGGGACTGAGAAGCTGTGGGAGATCTTTGGGGAGGAAGGAGAGGGCTCAGCAGGGGACCTCTTGTGTCTCTAATACCATGGAGTCCTTCCCCAGCTGCCTCCAAACTCACAGTGAACAGAGACATTCAGAAGAACATGCTGGGAGCCCAGCTGGTTTTGAGCTTGGCAGGTGAACACTCCTTCTTCTCCAGTCCCTGCTTGAGGCAGCTCCATGTATCCAGGGTTGGTGATGAGGGTGGTGTTCAGGGTTGGGGACTCTCAGAACCAGCTCAGCTCTACAGGGAAATTGCTATCAGTAACACAGACCAGATGCAGGGACTGGCCCTCCTGGATGGGAAGAGATGACGCATTTCCCAGGATCTTGAGGGCTTTTTTTTTTTTTTTGAGGGCTTTAGGAGACAGAGAAATATATGGAAAGGGAGAAAAAGAAATACAGAGAGAGAGAGAGAGAGAAATATGGTGGGCAAAAGACATGGAGAGAGAGAGATGAAGAAAAAGAGAAATATGGAGAGAGACAGAGAAAGTGAGCATTATGGGACACTGACAGCCCTGTCCTCTTCTCTCTGCCAGAGTCAAGCCTATTGTCCCTTTCCTACCCTGGTGTCCACACTAACCCTGGGGAGGCCTGAAACCCTCAGGAGAGGCTCAGATCATTTTCCTAGAGTTTCCCCAGTGCCGTCGAGTCGATTCCGACTCATAGCTACCCTAGAGGACAGAGTAGAACTGCCCCATAGAATTTCCAAGGAGTGCCTGGCGGATCTGAACTGCCAACCTCTTGGTTAGCAGCCGTAGCACTTAAGCACTACGCCACCAGGCTTTCCTGATGGAGGACAGAGGGCCTCAAACAGGGATACAGTAAACAAAAGCAGTTAATGGGCCAAGAAAGAACTTAAGGAATATCAGGAGAAGGAGAAACACGAATGAAGGTGAAATGAGAGGAATAGGGCACCTTCTGTCCGAATTTGCAAAAGACAGTTGTGGGTGAGCAAAAGACTGACTTTCAGGAGTTGTCGGAAGTGGGGGCTTTCTCCCTCTGCTCACCCCACATCTGGCCTGGTTAGCTGGTGTTAAGGATTGACTTGTGTCCCCCCAAAACATGTGTTGTAAATCTAACCTCTGCCTGTGGTTATAATCCCATTTATGAATGAGCTATGTTTGTTATCTTAATGAGGCAGGAATAGGTTTTGTTCAAGAGGATTAGGTTATATTTGTTATGTTAATGAGGCTGGATTAGCGTATATCCTGAGTCAATCTCTTCTGACATACAAAAGAGAGTAAACAAGCAAGCTAAATAGCAGAGATGGGGAACAGAGATACCAAGTCACATGAAGATTGCCCAGGACAGAAGCTCAAAGAGAAAAGGACAAGAGCAGAGCCACGCCAGGAGAGAGAGAAAGACTTCCCCTAGGGTCGGCATCCTCAATTTGGACTTCTAGCCTCCTAAACCAAGAGAAAATAAACTTCTGTTTATTAAAGCCACCCACTTGTGGTGTTTCTGGAATAGAAGCACTAGATAACTAAGACAGCAGCTTTCTCGTACTCCATGCAGTCCTTGGTTATTTGGAGCTCTGAGACATAATGTCTGTGCTGAGTTGGCAGAAAATCCACTTCCATCCAGCCCTGGAGAGGAGCAGTTCTTTCCTACCTGTGCTGTTTCCTTGGAAAACTCTGATAACCCCGTTCTGTGGAGCATCTGGGACAGAAAATGTGGCAGCCTCGTCATCTGTGATGGGAAATGAGAGGCCATTGGGCCTTTCCCTTAGAAGCCATGGAAACAGGTAAGGAAGCTCCTTCCTGCTTGCCTCCCAGGTTCCAGTCGTCAAGCCGTGGCCCAGCCCCACCAAGGCCCCACACCCTCAGTGACCCAGTTGACCCCACTCAACACCCACAGGAGACATTGAGCTGGACGGTCCTCTTAACAGTCACACCAACTGCAGGGAAGGTCACCTGACGTGTGAGGCTGGTGCCATGGTCCTGGGGTCTTGGGGAGAGGGTGAGCACCGAGGAGAGGTGGGTCCTGGGGTTCAAGTAGGTGAGGGCAGCTGAGTTCCAGGAGAAGATGGGGGGCGTCCCCTGCTCACAGGCCCAGGGCACAGTGCAAGTCAGATTCCTGGGGCGGTCAGACTCCAGAATTCCTGAGAACTGGATATTGGGTGATTGAGTCAGGGCTGGGGAGGAGAAAGGGGAGATGAGAGCCCCTCAGCATGTTGTCAGCCAGCCCCAGGGTCTTGTCCTGACTCTCTCCACCCCCATGAGGAACAGAACCATCTATTTTCTACTTCTGATGCACCACACCCTAGGACCTTTTTTCTGGGCCCCTACCATACCTATCACCTTCAGAGAGATCATCTTATTTTTAAATGAGTATCTCTGAAAAAAGTTCTCCATTCGAAGGAAGTACATGCCATTGTCTGCCATGCTGGCATCTCTGATGCTCAGGGAGCAGTTATTGACCCGAGGATCCCCAAGGAGGAATTGGCCCTGGGTCCTTTCTGCACCTTCTGTCCTGGTTGGTTTGTGGCCACTGGAAGATCACAGCATATATCCCCCTCTGCCCGAAACCAAGACGTGTAGAGATATCCATAGGGAAATTTACAGGGCACAAGGACACACAGGCCCTCCTGCACTATCGTGGATTCGTTTAGTTCCAGCTCGATTCTCCAACTCTGAGTAGGGGAACCTGGGGGAGGGAGAAACTCAGCTTCAAGCTCCAGAACCTTCCCTGAGTGGAATCCCTCACCCCGTCAGCCCACTCACCTGCCCACAACAGGGACAGCAGTTAATTGCAGTGCAAGGGAATTAATTGCAGTGCAAGGTAAAACTCTGAAAAAAATCGAGACTGTAGAGAAAGAAACTTTACAACTTGAGGTTTATGAGTCAGAATATCAAATCATACTTGCAGTGCCTGTGACAATTAAGAATCCTATATGCAGTCTTTGGGGAACTTTGTTCAAAAGTTACGTTCTGTTTTGTTTGTTTTTAGAAAACTGTGGTCCTTTTGAAAAAAGCTCCTGACTCTGGTAGAGAATGAATGCCCGGCCTTAGGATATCAAATGAACATATGATCTGAACTGCCCATCGTGAATTAGGTGTTACATGACTCACTGAACTAAAAGGTTGGGCATCTACAGGAGAAATCCATTATCAAGTGAAATATGTATACGACACTAGGCTTCAGCAGTTCTGAAAGCACAAATAAGTCACCCGAGTAGGTGGCACAGATTCCTATACCACCTGCTCCTGGTGTACTGTCCTATCTATGTGAAATAACACCTACAATCTCATGGACAGTTCTTTATGACCACTGTCTGAGGAAGAAAACATTCCATCTTGGTTTGCAAATGGCTCCTCACAATATGCTGGCACAGCTGGAAGTGGACTGTTACAAACTCAAGTATAGTAAAACTGTAAGACAGTGCTGAAGGGAAGTCTTCCTGGTGGCAGAATTTCATTACTACATTTGGTTGTTCTTTCCATCTGAACTCAGAGATGGCCAGAAATACAGATCGACACTGAATCATGGGTACAGATGTGGGTAACACATTTTTCTGCTTTGTAAAAACATCACATTTATGGAAGTGAAGTGTAAAATGGTGTGGCAGCAGTGTCTGACTTCCTCTAACTTCACAAAGGGGAAAGAGAATCAAGATCAACAATCCAAGACCAATTTCTATGAGGCAGAGGTCAGATACGCTTCCTCTCTCCACCATCTTTACCAATTCTGACACCAACCATCCCTCCCATGGCACTCTCTACTTCTCTAATGAATTGAATAACTCATTGCAATGGCTACACTGAACTCACAGGCAATACCTAGGATTATGGGGTTTATTCGGCATAAGGATCCAGTTCTTCTATCAGGACAGCCTCATCTCAGCTGTGCCCACAGTCATGCCTCTCTCTGGCCCTTTGGATTATGCATACTCAGAAAAGTGTTACAAAGCTATTTTATCTCTGCTGATAGGTGCCCTGAGGCACCCCAGTAAGCCTCAGCCAGAAGCTCTGTGGGTAGGTAAATGTAGCTCAATCAAGTGTCCTGAGGCACCCTACCTCTCCGGCAAGCCTCTCTCACCCTGTGGACCGGGAAGAGCCCACGTCATCTCCTGCGGGTCTCCTTCCAGTCTCCTGGTTCTGCTGCTTCTGCTGCTGCCATTTCTCTGCCACTGCTTTTCACTGTCTTGCTGTCTTCAGTTTTACAGCTTTTTCTCTCTCTGTCTCTTGGTTCCAGGAGCGTCCCGGCACAGGGATCCCAGGTCCAAAGGACACACTCCATTCCTAGTTGTTCTTCACTGGTGGTGGTGAGATCTTCTATTTCCTGCCTCTGGGGTGGCTCATTTCAAGCCTAGCAAGATGGCAAAACTGACCTATCCTTTTGTTAGGGTTCTGTAGACCTTATTGGCATGGTCCTGCCCAATCACTTGGCTGGAAGATACAACAAGACCATGATGATAAACACCATACAAAAAGAAATCCATTGCACCACATGAATAGTTTTTATATATTTTTTTAAATATCTTTATTTCACCTTGAGTCTTAAAACATTTGCATTGAGTATTATGTAAACTAACATTTATTTCTCTCAGGACATTAAGGATAACTTTCTATTGTATTCAGACTTTCAATATTGCTACTCATAAATTAGCTGTCCATCTAACTGTGGTCTTTTCAACATAATCTGCCCCTCCCCCCAGCTAATCTTAAGAATTTCCCTTAGTCATTGTTTTTCATTGGTGCTCTTCAGTTTTTCTGAAAGAACAGAAGCTAGGAGATCTAAAAGGAAACTGCTGCAATTAACATGAAATATAGGTGACTGGTGAGAAATGAGGTTGGAAAGGTCTGCATGGACAAGATAATGTAGTCTTGAATAGAAAGTTGAAGGACAGGAACTTAATTTGGGTGAGTCATGGAAGAGTTTTGAGATGGAAGTGACACAGACAGCTCGTGCTATGGTCTCTGGGATTTACCCCTCCAAGGCTTAGGAAAAATTGTCAGCATAAATTTTTCATTCAGGGAATAAACAGCTAGCATTCACTGACCACATGCTCTGTATCAGGACTTTCATGAGCTGTTTCATATGTACTCTTTCATGGTAATCTGGTTACCTGTTGCCATCAAGCCAATCCCAACTCATGGTGATACCAAGTGTGCAGAATAGAACTCCACCCCATAGGGTTTTCAAGGCTGTGAACTTTTGGAAGTGGATTGCCAGAGCTTTCTTCCAAGGTGCCTCTGGGTGGATTTGAATCACCTATCTTTTGGTTAGTAATCAAACACTTAATCATTTGCTCCATCCAGGGACTCCAAATAACCTGGTTATATAAAGCTTATTTTCCTGCTTTACAGGGAAGTAAAGTGAGGCACAGAGATACATTGTGACTTGCTCAATAAGTGACATAGATGGATTTGAACTCAGGTCTCTTGGACAGAAATCCACACATGCCAGAGCGTTCATATAATCCATCACCAAGAAGCCCATTCAGTTTTAAAGAATCAAAACCTGAGAGAGACCATGTACTTTCCACTCAAGGCTGTGGCTTTGAGCACTTTCTCATTTGTGTATCTTTATCTCTGCATATTCAGTGTCGATATCCTCCTGTTCCTGCAGCCTCAGCTTCTTAAAGTCCAGAAACGCATAGTGGAGCTCTTGTTTCTCTCTTGAGACAGGGCCAGCCCCAGCAGGGTCTCTCTGGTCTGAAGGGATGCCTACCTGGAACTGGTGCTGGTGTCCCTGAGGGTAAGGAAGAGAATGGATTCAGATGAAGGCAGTGGGGTCTAGGATAAAGTAGCCAAGGACTAGAAAGAAATTGGGACTGATGAAACTTTTGTCATTTATCTATTCACTTATTCAAAAATACCTAATAATTCAGATTGGCCAGCTCTTAGTGAGTTCTCATACTAATCACATTATATTCTCAAAAAATGCTGTAGAGAGGATAGTCTTATTGTGGTCATCTTACAAATAAAAAAAACTGAGGCTAAGAGAGTTTATACACATTGCTTCAAGACACACACATATATGAATGCACCATGGAGTCCAGAGTCAAAACCAGTTTTTTCCAACTTCAGAGCCTGCCATCTTATAAATTGCCTGGTAGTGTGCTCAGTGTTGGATGTAAAGTGATGATGAAAGTAGACATAGTTGCTGATATTGTGCAGCTGATGGCTTTTTAGGAGAGGCAGTTATTAAATACATAGAAAATAAATGCATTTCAAGTTGTAAGTTTGTGATGGGAGATATTTGAAACATAAATCAGGGGTAGGGGTGGCATAACTGGTTCCTGGACAGGTACAAGAAGACAGAGACCAAGCCCTGCAGTGAAGGTGACAATCAGACACCCTCATCTATATTTGTCCATCCCTCAGTACCTTACAGAAGAATTGATAGAAACTCTGGTGAAAGAGCTTCAAAAAAATCTATACAGTGATTTCCTTGAGTGAATATTTAGCTCTGCATGCATACTATGAGATGCCATAAATCAGTAGGAAAAAACATGCTATTTGAGAAAGAACAATTATGGGGAAAATAGAGTAAAGGTTAATATAAACTCACCTAACAAAGCTTTTTCTAAAAGCTTTGAACGGGTCAAGATGATCCACAAATAAATTAACTGCCTGCCAGTGGAAAGCTCAACACTCATTAAAGGAATACTAGAATATCCAGATAATCAACAATATAACAAAATGTCCAGCATTCTTCCAAAAATTACTAAATATGCAAAGAAGCTACAAAATGTAAGCCATGACAAGGGGAGAAGCAGTCAATAGAAACAGGCCCCAGCATTTCAGAAATGGTGGAATTTGAAGGCAAAATTTTTAAAACAGCTATTAATAAATATGTTCAAGGAATAAACAGCAGCAGAAGCTCCATATCTAAAACAAAACAAAAGAGCTCCATATAGAAATCATGAAATTAGACACCCACTTCATGCAATCAATACAGACAAATCAACCCTAGAATAACTAAGACCTAAATTATCTAAATGTCAAAAGCAAAAAATTTTAAGTTTCTGTATACAATATAGGTGAATATGTTTCTAATCTTAGAGCAGGAAATATTCTCTTCAAAAAGGCACAAAAATCACTCAATAGAAAAGGTTTAATTAATATTACTGAATCAAAATTGAAGGCTTAGGTTCAGCAATTCACCTTAAGAAAAGCAAAATGATGAGCTACACACTGGAAAAATTTACTTATAATACACATAAAATAAGCTGGTATTAAAACTATATAATGACTTCCTACAGATTAGTAAGGAAAGGACAATCTACCAACAGAAAAAACGGGCAATAGCAGTAAACAGGCATTCCGCAGAAGAGGTAGATATTTATGTATTCCTGACTCCATAAAAATTCATAAATAAAAGCAAAACATTTAGTAATTAGAAAAGTGTAAATGAAGACCTCAATGTGCTATCCCAGTTTTATTAGCAACAATTAGAGGGCCGGGGAATCAAGCGTTGAAAAGGATGTGAATCAACAAAATCCTTAGAAATAGTTGGTGGGAATGTATATTGATTGGTCCACCACTTTGGAAAACCACTGGGCATTACCTTGTTAAGACGGACATTTTTTTACTGTGATCTAGCATTTCGATTCTTAGGTATATGACCAAGAAACTCCTGCTTATGATTGCACTGAGATATGAAATAATGTTCATAACAGCCACACCTGGAAATAATCTAAATGATCATCAACATGTGCCTAAATACATAAATTGAGTTGTACTAACATGATATATTTATTATATGGCAATAAGAATTAATGAACTACATCTACATATAACAATGTGGATGGATCTTAATAATGTAACCTGGTCCCAAAAGACTACATTGAGCATAATGCCTTTTTAGAAAGTGTGCAATAAGCAAATTTGATCAAAATATTCCCTTTTGCCGTCGAGTTGATTCCAAATCATAGTGACCCTGTAACACCGAGTAGAACTGCCCCATATAGCTTCCAAGGAGCACCTGGTGGATTTGAACTGCTGTCCTTTTGGTTAGAAGCTGGAGCTTTTAGCCACTATGCCACCAGGATTTCCAATCAATATATTGCTTAGGTGTAAATCCATGAGTTGGGGTAGAAGAGGAGAGGTAACAGCTATGGAATGAGAAACAGAATTCAGGATAGAGGCCACTCAATATGGAGGTAGCCAGAGGGTTGGGAAGAGAAGAAACACACAGGTAAATGTAAGCTATCATCAGCATTCTTATTCTTGGATTGAGTAAAGGGCTAATGGCTTATATTATAAAAGAAAAATGAAAGAAAGAAAACAGAAGAGGTCCATGAGTAGATGAATCATAACAGAATATCATGAACCAAGCATCACTGCTGATTTTAATGACTGATGTAATTGACCTGGAAACCCTGGTGGCATAGCGGTTAAGTGCTATGGCTGCTAACCAAAAGTTGGAAGTTTGAATCCACCAGGAGCTCCTCGGAAACCCTATGGGGCAGTTCTACTCTGCCGTATAGGGTAGCTATGAGTCAGAATTGATGGCAACGGGCAAGGTAAGGTAAGGTAATTGACATGAGATGAATTAAATATACACATGTAACTATGAGAAGGGGCCCTAGTGGCACAGTGGTTAAGAGTTTGGCTGCTAACCAAAAGGTCAGCAGTTCAAATTCACTAGCCGTTCTTGGAAACCCTATGGTGAAGTTCTACTCTGTCCTATAGGGTTCCTATGAGTCAAAATAGAGTCAATGACACTGGGTGTTTCCTCACCTACGAGGAGGAGCCCTGGTGGCAAAATGGTTAAGTACTCAGTTGCTAACCAAAAGGCTGGAGGCTCCAATCCACCCAGCGGGTCTGCAGGACAAACACCTGGCGGTCAGCTCCCATAAAGATTATAGCCTAGAAAACCCTATGGGGAAGTTCTACTGTCACATTGGGTTGCTACGAGTTGAAATTAACTTGATGGCATCCTACAACAACAACACATATAATAGGTGATGGGAACAGGGTGCATTGAGGGAGACCGACAGAAGCCTGTATCAGACCTAGCCCTTGCTCTCGGGGAGACCCTACCATGCTGGGGTCAGGCCTGTGTTTGCAATTATGACATGGTGAACCTCACAAAACAGGGATGGACCCTGGGACGTAAGGTCACAGAGGAGAGGTAACAGCATCTTGCTGGGAGGAGGTTGGTCATGGTTTTCACAGGGAAAGGATAATATGTCATTTGTATCTTGAATAACGAGCATGATTTTTGCCAGTAGAAGTAGTGACCTAGTTAGTGGCAAATCCCGAGGAGGGGACATTGTCACTGCAATGAAGAACAGTGAGGTTGAGCACAACACAAAGGCATGGAGGGAAGGAAACAGATTGGAAAGGGCATGATACCATACCAAAGGATTTTGCATCTTCTCCAACCGCAAGGAGCTAGCAGAGACACCTAAACCATCCAAATGATGGAGGGACTAAACAATAATTATTTCTGAAAGATTTTTCCAGTGGCCTGTGTTGTGAAGAGATGGGGGCAATAACGTGAGGTGGGCTGAGGGATCCAGGAGAGAGTTGATGAAACTTCAGTGAGAATAGGAGTAAGATAAGGTGAAGGAGATCAGTCTGACTTCTATCTGGAAAGAAGGATAGACAGAATTTGATGATTTATAGGCTCCAAGGAATGAGACTAAAATGAAAACAACTCCCCGGTCTCCAGATGTGGGACTCTTTGGTGGAGAATGCTAAGTGTTGAATGCTAGTAAGGAAGGGCCTAAGGGTGGTGTCCAAATGGGATAATGCTGAATGGGGAGGTTTCCCTATCACTCACCCAAGATCCTGAACCCAAGACCAGGTTCATATCATTCATGGCTTCCACTGTCTTAGCTGCTTTCTTCCTCTGAGTCTTCACTCTGAGGGAAAAGCCCAGGGCTTTTCAGCCTTGCTATTTGGGACCTGGAGTAGGTAGACCAACCCCCCATTCCCTATGAAGAACATGGAAATGGTGACTGGGTTAGATGAAGGAGGGTCTAGTCTCCAGGTGCTCCTCCTAGCCCAAAAGCTGGACTAGAAGTTGGGAAGAGACCCCACATTGGTCCATCTGATTACAGGTGGAAGTCTCCTGACTTCCCAATGACTCCAGGTTGCTCCAGCTCAGGCTTTCCGAGATTATACAACCTGCATAACCTCTCCAGCCAAGGTGGCTTCTTCCACCCCAGGAGCCCACTCACTCTCACCTGAAGATAAGGAAAAGACAGAGACAAAGCAAGGCCATGCCACCAGCTCCTCCAGCAGCTCCCAGGGCTTCTGAACATGACCTGGGTTCTGGTTTCCCTACAGATAATTCGAAGTTCAATTAAATGCCAATCCCAACGCATGGCATCCTCCCAGCCAGCAATTAGTGTTTCTGATGCCCACCCAGGACTCAGTAACTTGGCATCCCTTTGCTCTTTATATCCTGAGCAGCCTCTTCATAACATACCACACATCCCCACCAGCCAAAGGACTAAGGGTCTTATCCCCAGACACTCCTGTCTTGGCCTTGGGTGCCTCTCCTCCAAGCTCCATGTCTCTAGGGATGAGACTCCTTTTCCTTTGAAGACCCTTAATCTGGCAGCGGCAGGACAGTGATGCTCTGGGGTCCATGGATATTCTGAGCCTCACGGCAGAGTCTGAGGCCAAGGCTGAGCCCAGCACTGAGGCTCAGGTGCTGTTGGCCTAGGGCCCAGAGGAGCTCAAGGTGACTGTGAAGGAGGTGTTGTTGCTATTCTTCTTCACCATCCCGTCCCCAACCCTCCAGTGCAAGGAGGGGGCCAGCTAGGTGTGGACAGAGCAGCTATAGCACAGACCCTCGGCCTCCCCGGAGCAGAAGGGACCGAGAAGCTGTGGGGGATCTGTGGGGAGGAAGGAGAGGGCTCAGCAGGGGACCTCTTGTGTCTCTAATACCATGGAGTCCTTCCTCAGCTGCCTCCAAACTCACAGTGAACAGAGACATTCAGAAGAACATGCTGGGAGCCCAGCTGGTTTTGAGCTTGGCAGGTGAACACTCCTTCTTCTCCAGTCCCTGCTTGAGGCAGCTCCATGTATCCAGTGTTGGAGATGAGGGAGGTGTTCAGGGTTGGGGACTCTCGGAACCATCTCAGCTCTGCAGGGGGATTGCTGTCAGCAACACAGACCAGATGCAGGGACTGGCCCTCCAGGATGGGAAGAGATGAGGCATTTCCAAGGATTTTGAGGGCTTTGAGAGAGAGAGAGAAATACGGAAAGAGAGAAAAAGAAACATGGAGAGAGAAAAAAATATGGAGAGAGAGAGAGACATGAAGAGAGATGAAGACAGAGAGATATATGGAGAGAGAGGTAGAGAGAGATATGGGGAAAGATAGAGAAAGAGTGAGCGCTATGGGACACTGACAGCCCTGTCCTCTTCTCTCTGCCAGGGTCAACCCTGGTGTCCCTCTCTTCCTGTGGTGTCCACACTAACCCATGGGGAGGCCTCAGGCCTTCAGGAGAGGCCCAGATAATTTTCCTAGGGTTTTCCCAGCTGTCTGAGTGATGGAAGACAAAGGGCCTCAAACAGGGATACAGTAAACAAATGCAGTTATTGGGCCAAGCAAGAACTTAAGGAACATCAGGAGAAGGAAAAACATCAGAGAAGAGGGTGAAGTAAGAGGAATAGGACAGCTTCCATTGGAATTGGCGAAACAGAGTTGTGGGTGAGCAAAAGGTGACTTCCAGGAGTTGACAGGAATGGGGGCTTTCTCCCTCTGCTCTCCTTACATCTGGCCTGGTTAGCTGGTGTTAAGGATTGAATTGTGTCCCCCCAAAATATGTGTTGTAAATTCTAACCTGCGCCTGTGGTTATAATTCCATTTATGAACAAGTTATGTTTGTTATAATGAGGCAGGAATAGGTTATAATAACGAGGATTAGGTTATATTTGTTATGTTAATGAGGCTGGATTAGCATATATCTTGGGTCAAACTCTTTTGAGATATAAAAGAGATTAAACAAGCAAGCTAAGTAGCAGAGATGGGCAAGAGAGATGCCAAGTCACATGAAGATCACCCAGGAGCATTAAGTTCAAAGAGAAAAAGGCATAAGCAGAACCAAGCAGAGAGAGAAAGACTTCCCCCAGAGCCAGCATCCTGAATTTGGATTTCTAGCCTCAAACTGGTAGAAAATAAATTTTTGTTTGTTAAAGCCACCCACTTGCAGTGTTTCTGTTATAGCATCACTAGGTAACTAAGACAGCTGGTTTCTCATACCCCACACAGTCCTTGGTTATTTGGAGCTCTGAGACCTAAGGTCTGTCCTGAGCTGACAGAGGCTCATCTTCCACCCCAGCTCTGGAGAGGAATGGTTCTTTCCTACCTGTGCTGTTTCCTTGGAAGACTGTGATGACCATGTTCTGTGGAGCATCTGGGACAGAAGATGTGGCAGCCGTGGTGAGAAGTGCGTGGGCATTGGGCTTTTCCCTCAGAAGCCATGGAAACAGGTAAGGAGGTTCTTTCCTGCTTGGCTACCTGGTCCCAGTTGCCAAGCCCTGGCGCAGCCCCACCATGGCCCCACACCCTCAGCAACCCAGGCGTCCCCACCCAGTGCTCACAGGAGACATTGAGGTGGATGGTCCTCTTCACAGTCACACCAACTGCAGGGAGGGTCACCTGACAGGTTAGGCTGGCTCCATGGTCCTGGGGTCTTGGGGAGAGGGTGAGTACTGAGGAGAGGTGGGTCTTGGGGCCCAAGGAAGTTAGGGCGGCTGAGTTCCAGGAGAAGATGGGGGGCGTCCCCTGCTCACAGGCCCAGGGTACACTGCAAGTCAGATTCCTGGGGCAGCCAGACTCCAGAATTCCTGGGATCTGGATGCTTGGTAACTGAGTCAGGGCTGGGGAGGAGAGAGGGGAGATGAGAGCCCCTCAGCATGTTGTCAGTCAGCCCCAGGGTCTTGTTCTGACTCTCTCCACCCCCACGAGGAGCAGAGCCATCTCTTTTCTACTTCTGGTGTACTACACCTTTTCTTTCGCCCCTACCATACCTGTCACCTTCAGTAAGAATGTTTTATCTTCATATCTCTGAAAGAAACTTTCCACTCGAAGGAAGTACATCCCATTGTCCGCCATGTTGGCATCTCTGATGCTCAGGGAGCAGTTGTTGACCCCGGAATCCCTGAGGAGGAGGAACCGGCCCTGGGTCCTTTCCTGCACCTTCTGTCCTGGTTGGTTTGTGGCCACTGGAAGATCACGGTGTATATTCGCCCCTGACTGGAACCAAGACATAGGGAGGTATCCAAAGGAACCCCTAGAGTAGAGAAATTTACAGGGCACAAAGACACACAGACCCTCCTGCACTGTAACAGATATCTGTGGTTTCATCTTGGTTCTCCAACTCTGTGTCAGGGACCCTGGGAGAGGGAAAAACTCAGCTTCAAGCTCTAGAACCAGCCCTGGGTGGAATCCCTCACCCCCTCAGTGTACTCACCTCTCCATAGCAGGGGCAGCAGTAGGAGCAGTGGCAGCATCTCTGGCCCCTGCCTAAGACAGTCCGCCTTCCAGTCCTTCTGAAAGTGAAAGGAAAGCTGTAGATAAAGGAAGGCAGAGGAAGTCTGGGGAGGAAGACAGTGGTGATAACAAAACAAAACAAAACAAAAATGCAGAAGGGAAACTTTAGACTCAGCAGAGATTGGTTGTTGAGATTATGCAATTCCATTTCTACACTTTACAGATGAAACCCTGAGGGTCATAGGAGGCAAGAGGCTTGCCCTTGGTAAGTAAGGCAGCAAGGAAAGACAACAGCCCCCATGTCATGCTTCCTGGTCTTGAGCATGGTGGTCTCTTCTGAAGAAGCAGATATCACCTGGCCAGACTCCTGGGAGTCACAGCCTGCCAGGGGTGGGACTCCCGAGGCCTGTCTGAGCATCAGAGGGATAGGGAAGGATTTAGATGTAGTAAGGGAAGCAATGCTTCAATCATTTCATTCATTCATTAACAAATTAGGGGCTTATTATCACCTGAATTGTTTTCCCCAAAAAGATATCTTGAACCCCTAACCCCTGTTCCCTGAGAAGGTGATCTTGTTTGGAAATAGGGTCTTTGAAGATGTTATCAGTTAAATTCGCATGAGTTCATACTGGAGTAGGGTGGGTCCTAATCCAGTCTGAGTGGTGTCCATATGAAAAAGCAGAAGAGACATGGAGAGACACAGAGGGAAGATGACCATGTGAAGATGGAGGCAGAAACTGAAGTGATATATCTACGAGCCAAGAAACGCCAAAGATAGCCAGCCATCACCAGAATCTAGGAGACGGGCATGGAACAGATTCTCTCTCAGGGCCTCAGAAGGAATCAAAATGGCTGACGCCTTGATTATGGACACCCATCATCCACAACTGTGAGACATCACATTCCTGTTGTTTTAATCCACCTGTTTGTTGAGCTTTGTTATGGCAGCCCTAGGAAACTAATACCTCCTCTCTCTAGGGCTTTTTCTTGGGGCTCCTCACTACTCGTCATATTCAGAGACAGTGTCATATATTTGAAACTATATTTCACAAAATGTCTCTCCATCTTAAAGGAATATGCCCCACTTTCCCACATTGTAGAAAATCTGACATTCAGAGAGAATAATTGTGGGTCTTTGTGTTGCTAAGTGGGCTTCATGTGCTCCAGATACTCTCTTCCATAATTGTTTGATGTTTAAGTCAAAATTGTGTTAAAGAAACCTAATGAAGGTGATAACTGAATACAATGTGTGGTCCTGGATTCCTTATTGGTTTGGACAAATGCTATAAAGGATATTTGGAGGTCCATTGGATAAATCTGAGTATGTGTGAATATGGACAGAGGATTAGATGTTTACTAAGATGGAAAGTTCAAAGTCATTAACTGAAAAAAAAAAAAAACAGGTTACAAAACCATATGTGCTAGGTGATCACATTTTTTAAAAAGTCTATTGGGTTTCTGAAAAACAAAGAAAACATCTAAAGGGATATGCACTAGGGTATTAACAGTAGTGATCTTTGAGTGTCGAGAATATGTTTTGTTGTTGTTGCTGGCACACAGCTTCTATTTTTATACACTGCATGTCTCTGTAATAAAAATAACCCGTTACCATCATGTCAATTCTGACTCACGGTGATCCCACGGATTATAGAGTAGGAAGACTGTTCCATAGGGTTTTCCTGGCTGTAATATTTTTGGAAGTAGATTTCCAGGCATTTCTTCTGTGCTGCAGCTGGGTGGGTTTAATCCTCCAACCTTTAGGTTATTAGTCAAAACCAAACTGCACCATCCAGGGACCTTCGTAATAAGCTATTGCCAATAAAGTAACTGATCACCATCGTTTACATTTCAAGCAATTCCACTCTTCCAGGTTTTGACATGATCTGTTTGTGGTCACAGGGGATTATGGTGTCTCTTGGCCACCTCCACAACCTGAAGGTGTAGAATGGGTTAAAGTCAGTGTAGAAAACCCAAGGATGGAGCTGGAGAATGGGCAGGTAGAGGATGTGCAGACCCTCTTTTGCCATCACTGACTGAAGGAGGCACAGATTGTATCTGCACAGTCCTCCAGGGACCACTGAGGAAGACAGAAGCTCTGACTGCAGCCCCGCCAGCCCCTTTTCCTCAGACCTCTGTCGCCTTCATGGTGGGGCAACAGGCAGCAACAGCATCTCTGGGCTGAGGGAAATAGTCTAGAGTCCCCCGGCACCATCTGATTAGCCTGTCCCATCTTGGACATCGGGGACAACTGTGGAGTGCTAAGACAGCTGGGGACTCTTTCTGGATTAAAATTTATGGCTTCTGTTCCAAATTTATCCTTCAACAGGAATGGTCGCCTTAGTTTTCTAGGGCTGCCATAACAAAGTTCAACAAACAGATGGCTAGGGGAAGAGATACAGAACCCCTGTGCATGCCCCTGGGAGCTACATCTTCTCCAGCCCTTGAGGTGGCTCCTCCCTTTGTCCTGAGGAGAATACTTATATAATTTGAATATTACAGTATATACACTTGTGTCTGCTTCTGATGGTCGAGATTTTATTTCTAAGATTCATCTGTGCTGCTGTGTGTACCTGTAAGTTGCTAATTCTTAATGCTCTGAAGTATTCCTAATAATTATGTATGTATGTATATGATAGACAAGCTAGAATAGGTAGATAGATACATAGACAGACAGATATAGATAGATAGATACTGATCTTTTTTTAAAAAAATTTTATTGTGCTTTAAGGAAAGTTTACAAATCAAGTCAGTCTGTCACACAAAAACTTATATACACCATGCTACATACCCCAGTTGCTCTCCCCCTAGTGCAACAGCCCACTCCCTCCCTCCACTCTCTCTTTTCGTGTCCATTTTGCCAGCTTCTAACCACCTCTACCCTTTCATCTCCCCTCCAGGCAGGAGATGCCAACATAGTCTCAAGTGTCCACCTGATGCAAGAAGCTCACTCCTCACCAACATCCCACTCCAAGCCATTGTCTAGTCCAATGCCTGTGTGAAGAGTTGACTTTGGGAATGGTTCCTGTCTGGGGCCAACAGAAGGTCTGGGGGCCATGACCACTGGGGTCCTTCTAGTCTCAGTCAGACCATTAAGCCTGGTCTTTTCATGAGAATTTGGGGTCTGCATCCCATTGCTCTCCTGCTCTCTCAGGGGTTCTCTGTTGTGTTCCCTGTCAGGGCAGTCATTGGTTGTAGCTGGGGACTATCTAGCTCTTCTGGTCTCAGGCTGATGTAGTCTCTGGTTTATGTGGCCCTTTCTGTCTCTTGGGCTCATAATTACCTTGTGTCCTTGGTGTTCATTCTCCTTTGATCCAGGTAGGTTGAGACCAGGTGATGCATCTTAGATGGCCGCTTGCTAGCATTTAAGTCCCCAGACGCCTCTCTCCAAGATGGGAGGCAGAATGTTTTCTTAATAGATTTTATTACGCTAATTAACTTAGATGTTCCCTGAAACCATGGTCCCCAAACCCCTGCCCCTGCTACGCTGGCCTTCGAAGCATTCAGTTTATTCAGGAAACTTCTTTGCTTTTGGTTTAGTCCAATTGTGCTGACCTCCCCTGTATTGTGTGTTGTCTTTCCCTTCACGTAAAGTAGTTCTTATCTACTATCTAATTAGTGAGTACCCCTCTCTCACCCTCCCTCCCCACTCTCGTAACCATCAAAGAATATTTTATTCTCTGTTTAAACTATTTCTCAAGTTCTTATAATAGTGGTCTCATACAATATTTGTCCTTTTGCAAATGACTAATTTCGCTCAGCATAATGCCTTCCAGGTTCCTCCATGTTATGAAATGTTTCACAGATTCATCACTGTTCTTTATTGATGCATAGTATTCCATTGTGTGACTATACCATAATTTATTTATCCATTCATCCATTGATGGGCATTTTGGTTGCTTCCATATTTTTGCTATCGTAAACAGTGCTGCAGTGAACATGTGTGTACATATATCTGTTTGTGTAGAAGCTCTTATTTCTCTAGGATATATTCCAAGGAGTGGGATTGCTGAATCATATGATACCTCTGTTTCTAGCTTTTTAAAAAAAAAAAAAATTTTTTTTTTTTTAAGGAAGCGCTTAATCGATTTCCAAAGTGGTTGTACCATTTTACCTTCCCACCAGCATTGTATAAGTGTTCCAATCTCTCCACAGCCTCTCCAACATTTATTGTTTTGTGTTTTTTGGATTAATGCCAGCCTTGTTGGAGTGAGATGAAATCTCATTGTAGTTTTGATTTGCATTTCTCTAATGGCTAATGATAGTGAGCATTTCCTCATGTATCTGTTAGCTACCTGGATGTCTTCTTTAGTGAACTGTCTGTTCATCTTTTGCCCATTTTTAATTGGGTTATTTGTCTTTTTTGTAGTTGAGATTTTGCAGTATCATGTAGGTTTTAGAGATGAGTTGCTGATCGAAAATGTCATAGCTAAAAACTTTTTCCCAATCTGTACGTAATCTTTTTACTCTTTTGGTGAAGTCTTTGGATGAGCATAGGTGTTTGATTTTTAGGAGCTCCCAGTTATCTTGTTTTTCTTCTGCATTGTTAGTAATGTTTTGTATACTGTTTATGCCATGTATTAGGGCTCCTAACGTTGTACCTATTTTTTCTTCCATGATCTTTATCATTTTAGATTTTATATTTAGGTCTTTGATCTATTTTGTACTCATTTTTGTGCATGAAGTGAGATATGGGTCTTGTTTCATTTTTTTGCAGATGGATATCCAGTTATGCCAGCACCATTTGTTAAAAAGACTGTCTTTCCCCATTTAACTGTTTTGGGGCCTTTGTCAAATGTCAACTGCTCATATGTGGATGGATTTATGTCTGGATTCTCAATTCTGTTCCATTGGTCTATGTCTCTGTTGTTGTACCAGTACCTGGCTGTTTTCGCTACTGTGGTGGTATAATAGGTTCTAAAATCAGGTAGAGTAAGGCCTCCCACTTTGTTCTTCTTTTTCAGTAATGCCTTATTTATCCGGGGCCTCTTTCCCTCCCTTATGAAGTTGGTGATTTGTTTCTCCATCTCTTTAAAGAATGTCATTGGAATTTGGATAGGAATTGCATTGAATGTATACACGGCTTTTGGTAGAATAGACATGTTTATAATGTCAAGTCTTCCTATCCATGAGCAAGGTTTGTTTTTCCACTTATGTAGGTCTCTGTTGCTTTCTTGCAGAAGTGTATTATAGTTTTCTTTGTATAAGTCTTTTACATGTCAGGTAAGATTTATTGCTAAGTATTTTATCTTCCTGGGGGCTACTGTAAATGGTATTGATTTGGTGATTTCCTCTATAATGTTCTTTTTGTTGGTGTAGAGTAATGCAACTGGTTTTTTTATGTTTATCTTGTATCTTGATACTCTGCTGAACTCTTCTATTAGTTTCAGTAGTTTTCTTGAGGATTCCTTAGGGTTTTCTGTGTATAAGATCATGTCATCTGCAAATAGAGGTACTTTTACTTCTTCCTTGCCAATCTGGATGCCTTTTATTTCTCTAGCCTAATTGCTCTGGCTAGGATCTCCAGCACAAAGTTGAATAAGAATGGTGATAAAGGGCATCTTTGTCTGGTTCCCAATCTCAAGCGGAACGCTTTCAGGTTCTCTCCACTTAGGATGATGTTGGCTGTTGGCTTTGTATAAAAGCCCTTTGTTATGTTGAGGAATTTTCCTTCTATTGCTATTTTGCTGAGAGTTTTTATCATGAATGGGTGTTGAACTTTGTCAAATGGCTTTTCTGCATCAATTGATAAAATCGTGTGATTCTTGTCTTTTGTTTTATTTATGTGATGGATTACATTAATTGTTTTTCTAATGTTGAACCATCCCTACATACCTGGAATGAATCGCACTTGGTCATGGTGAATTTTTTTTTTAATATGTTGTTCAATTCTATTGGCTAGAATTTTGTTGAGGATTTTTACATCTAAGTTCATGGGGATATAGGTCTGTAATTTTCTTTTTTTGTGGTGTCTTTACCTGGTTTTGGTATCAGGGATATGGTAGGTTCATAGAATGAGTTCGGTTGTATTCCATCTTTTGTATGCTCTGAAATATCTTTAGTAGTAGTGGTGTTAACTCTTCTCTGAAGGTTTGGTAGAACTCTGCAGTGAAGCTGTCCAGGCCAGGGCTTTTTTTGGTTGGGAGTTTTTTGATTACCTTTTCAATCTCTCTCTTTTTTTTTTTTATGGGTCTACTTGGTTGTTCTATCTCTGTTTCTGTTAGTTTAGGTAGGTATTGCGTTTCTAGGAATTCATCCATTTCTTCTAGATTTTCAAATTTGTTAGAATACAATTTTTCATAGTAATCTCATATGATTCTTTTAATTGTAGTGGGTTCTGTTGTAATATCACCCATCTCACTTCTTATTTGGGTTATTTGCTTCCTCTCCTGTTTTTCTTTTGTCAGTTTGGCCAATGGTTTATCAATTTTGTTGAGTTTTTCAAGAACCAGCTTTTGATCTTGTTAATTCTTTCAACAGTTTTCTGTTTCTTTTAGTTCAGCTCTAATTTTTATTATTTGTTTTCTTCTGGTGCCTATGGGTTTCTTTTGTTGCTGTCTTTCTATTTGTTCAAGTTGTAGAGATAATTCTTTGATTTTGGCCCTTTCTTCTTTTTGGATGTGTGCATTTATTGATATAAATTGACCTCTGAGCACTGCTTTTGCTGTGTTCCAAAGGTTCTGATAGGAAGTGTTTTCATTCTCATTGGATTCTCTGAATTTCTTTATTCCATCCTTAATGTCTTCCATAATCCAGTCTTTTTTGAGCAGAGGATTGTTCACTTTCCAAGTGTTTGATTTCTTTTTCCTGCTTTTTCTGTTATTGATTTCCACTTTTATGGCCTTATGGTCAGAGAAGATGCTTTGTAATATTTCAATGTTTTGGGTTCTGCTAAGGCTTGCTTTATGACCTAATATGTGGCCTGTTCTAGAGAATGTTCCATGTGCACTAGAAAAGAAAGTATAGTTGGTTGCTGTTGCGTGGAGTGTTCTGTATATGTCTATGAGATCAAGTTGGTTGATTGTGACATTTAGATCTTCCGTGTCTTTACTGAGCTTCTTTCTGGATGTCCTGTCCTTCACGGAAAGTGGTGTGTTGAAGTCTCCTACTATTATTGTGGAGCTGTCTATCTCACTTTTCAGTGCTGATAGAGTTTGTTTTATGTATCTTCCGGTCCTGTCATTGGGTGCTTAAATATTAGTATGGTTATATCCTTCTGGTATATTGTGCCTTTAATCACTATATAGTGTCCTTCCTTATCTTTCATGATGGATTTAACTTTAAAGTTTATTTTGTCAGAAATTAAAATTGCCACTCCTGCTTTTTTGATTGTTGTTTGCTTGATATATTTTTTTCCATCCTTTGAGTTTTAGTTTGTTTATGTCTCTAAGTCTAAGGTGTGTCTCTTGTAGGCAGCATATAGATGGATCATGTTTTTTTAATCCATTCTGCCATGCTCTGTCTCTTTATTGGTGCATTTAGTCAATTTACATTCAGCATAATTATGGATAGGTATGAATTTAGTGCTATCATTTTGCTGTCTTTTTTTGTGTGTTGTTGACAGTTTCTTTTTCCCACTTAAATTTATGTGCTGAGTAGATTATCTGTTGTTCTTTCCTCATATTCCTTGTCATTGATTTTGTTTCTGCTGAGTCTCTATTTTTTTTCTTGTATTTTATTTTGATGAGTAGGATAGTTTATCTCCTTTGTGGTTACCTTATTATTTACCCCTATTTTTCTAAATTTAAACCTAACTTTTATTTCTTTGTAACGCCTTTTCTTCCTCTCCATTTGAAATATCTATGACTACACTTCTTAGTCCCTCTTTATTGTTTTAATGTTGTTTTTTTTATGTAATAACATTGCTGTTCCCCTGTTTTAAGCTTTTTTTTTTTTTTAATCTTGCTTTGTTTTTTTTATTTCCCTGTCTGGGTTGACTTCTGATTGCTCTGCCCAGTGTTCTAATCTTGGGTTAATACCTGATATTACTGATTTTCTGACAAAAGGACTCCCTTTAGTATTTCTTGTAGTTTTGGTTTGGTTTTTACATATTCCCTAAATTTCTGTTTATCTGGAAATGTCCTGATTTCACCTTCATATTCAAGAGACAGTTTTGCTGGATATATGATTATTGGTTGGCAATTTTTTTCCTTCAATTTTTTAAATAAGTCTTCCCATTGCCTTCTTGCCTGCATGGTTTCTGCTGAATAAAAAAGAATAGTCTGAGTTTATTATTATTGGCTCTTCTTTGTAGGTGACTTTTCATTTATCCCTAGCTGCTCTTAAAATTCTCCCTTTATCTTTGGCTTTGGCAGGTTTGATTATAATACGTCTTGGGGACTTTCTTTTAATATCTACCTCATGTGGAGTTCGATGAGCATCTTGGATAGATATCTTCTAATCTTTCACAATATCAGGGAAGTTTTCTGCCAACAAATCTTCAACAATTTTCTCTGTATTTTCTGTTATCCCTCCCTGTTCTGGTACTTCAATCACTCGTAGGTTATTAGTTTTGATAGAGTCCCACACGATTCTTAAGGTTTCTTCATTTTTAAAAAATTCTTTTATCTGATTTTTTTTTCAAGTATATTAGTGCCAAGTGATTTATCTTCAAGTTCAAAAATTCTGGCTTCTACTTGCTCAGTTCTGCTCCTCTGACTTTCTACTGAGTTGTCTACTTCTGTAATTTTATTGTTAATCTTCTGAATTTCTGATTGCTATCTGTCTATGGATTTTTCCAGCTTATTTAATTTTTCATTATGTTCCTGAATAATCTTTCTAATATCTTCAATTACTTTATCTGTGGTTTCCTTGGCTTATTCTGCATATTACCTCTTTTCTTTCCTGATGTCTTGAAGTGTTCTGTATATTAAACTTTTATATTTTGCCTCTGGTAATTCCAGTAATGCACTTTCGTCTAGAAGATTACTGGGTTCTTTGTTTTGAGAGCTTGTTGAGGTGGTCATGGTCTGTTTCTTTATGTGACTTGATATTGACTGTTGTCTCTGAGCCATCTATAAGTTATTGTATTAGTTTATGCTTGCTTACTGTGGCGTAGTTTCTTACTTTGTTTTGTTTTGATGTGCCCCAATGGGTTGCTTGAGTAGCTAGCTTGATTATTTTCTCCTTTGGAGCTCTGACATCCTGTCCCCAGCTGGTTAGAGCTGTTATCAGGTATATCAGTCTAGGAGTCCATTCATTTTTCTTCTATGAAATCAGCTCAGGTGTCCAGGTAACTGCTTATCAAGTGTGTGGTACAGGCTCTGTCCTACAGTCTTAGAGGGGCAGGGGTGATTGGTGTATGAACTGGTATCTGGTTGCAGCTGGGGGTCATCCTCTGAACAAGGCAGGGGGCTGAGAACCAACCCGTGAGTGTCTCTGAGGGAAATAAGTCCCTGTTCCCTAGTTCGTGCAGGTGGGTGGGTTCTGCAGATGGACCATGGGTGCCGAATGCTTTTGATGTAAGGACTGGGAGGTACCAGTTATCCTTGGACCCCTGTCACGGGTGACTGGGTGACCTGAGTGGAGCTAGCAGTCCTTAAGCCCCTGATGTGGGTAAGTGAGGACCCTATTTAATAGGCAAAGCAATGTCAAACATCAAACACACACCTCTCCACCACACAGCTGAAATGGTTGGAATCTGCCAATGAGGGCCTATTCTCCTGAAATAGACCCACACAAGTCCATGCAGAGGGGAAAGGTGCACAAAGTCCATGGATCATTTATGCTTGGACAGGAGCCACTTCTGTCCTGAGCTCCCCCAGTTAGTGGAGCTGGCAAATTATCTTTTCCCACAATTGCAAATTTTTCCCTTCTCCAAGGCTGGGAGGATGGCTCTAGGTGCTCAACAGGGCCTATCTTAGGCCCAGGGAATTCAGCCGCTGACGTCAGTTTGGGGGTGGGGGGGGCACAGTAAAATATACTCAAGTACTTATGTTTTACCAAAAGCGCCATTTTTCTCTGGTTCCAGAGGTATGAGTAGGCTGTGTGGTTGGCTGCTTCTCCCTGAGGAAACTGCATCCAAACGCTAGTACGAGCCCGCCACTCCTGCTCCAGAAATGATGCCTGAGGGCTCCCCGAAATTCGGGTCCGGTAACTCCTCTCCACCTGTGAACCATCTCTTCCTCCCCCGTCCCTCTCTTCATTTCCTAAGCTTGCCTTTGATGCTCAGAGCTCCTAGCTTGTCATAAATATACTCATTTCACTTGTTTTTTTCAGGTCTTTGTTCTAAAGAGGGCTCTCCAGAAGTATCTGTCTATTCTGCCATATTGGCTCTGCCTCCACCTGACCTACTTTTGATGGACATTTGGATCTTTTCTAGTTTTGGGCTCTTATAAAGAGAACTGTATAAAGACTCTTGTATTTGATTTCTGATGCCCATGTATATGCATTTCTATTACAAAATATGTAGGCACCAGATCACTTAGTAAAGTTTTCCAAACAGATTTCCAACTTGGTTGTGAAAAGTTACATTACTATCATCAGGATATGGTTGTTTTAGTCATCTATTGTTACATAACAAACCACTCCAAAATGTAAAACAGGAGTATGCTATCATATTTCATAGTTCTTTGAGATGACGGGGCTTAGCTGGGTGGTTGTCACTCGGGGTCTCAGGATGGCAGCTGGGGATAAGTCAGCTGGGTGAGACATTCAAGACTGCCTATTCAAATAGTTGGCAGTTAATGTTCACTATCAGTTGGGAGCTCAGCTACCACTGGACCACAGAGGCTGCACATGGCCTTTTTGTGTATCTTGGACTCCTCTCAGCATAGTGGCTGGGTTATGAGAGGGGGGATGAAAAGATTCAGCACTCCAAGACACCCAGACAAAAGCTTCAAATCTTCTTGTGTCCTATCCTTGGATATTACACTTGTCACTGTCCTCACTCTCTGGGTTTATCTTCCTTTTTATGTCCTTTAATTTGCATAAAACATTCTTTTGTAAATTCTTTAGAATTTTCTACAGCCATTATAATCATGTCACCTGCAAATAAAGGAAGTTTTAATTTTTTTTCTAAACTGACTGCCTTTTACTTCTTTCCTTCTGTACTTCACTGTAAATAAGAGAAAAATGTTCAACAGAAGCTGTGAGAACAGATATTCTTGCCTTGATCCCATCCTTATGGGGAGAGTTTTCAATATGTTACCATTAATTATGATGCTAGAAGCAGGTTTTTCATATATGCCCTTGATCAGATTGAAGAAGTTCTCTTCTAGTTGTAAGTTCTTGAGTTTTTAAAAAATCGTAAATGTCCACTAATTTTTTCAAATGCTTTTTCTGCGTAATTGACAGACATATACGACTTTTTCCTTTTATGATTTTAAGGGGGTGAATGATGCTGATTTTTGAATGTTAAGCTTCACTTGGTCATGATGTATCATGTACATTATACATGTTGAGTTAAATTTGCTAATATTTAAGAATTTTTCTATGTTCGTGAAGAGTATTGGTCTGCAATTGTCTTTTCTTGTAATCTCCTGGTCAAGTTTTTGTATCAGCCTTACACTTTCCCTCCTGATATGAGGTTTTCTCCTCCTTTATTTAGTAAGAAAGCTTGGGGAAATTTGGCATTACTTCTTCCTTATGTGTTTCATATAATTCCACATGCAATGACATCATGATTAATTAAATTATCACCTGTGGTTGATTGCGATGAAGTGACTATGAACCAAGTACCTTGAAGGACAAAGTGACTACTGTTATTCATTGCTATAGTGGCGATAATGTCTACAAAGACTAAGTGGTGGACTGTCTGACTCTGCCTGTACTGTAAAAATAGAAACAAAGCAAATTATAAGCTCAGGTCTAATCTATTAGGTCACATCATAGTCAAAAACTACATAATTTGGATTTTTGAGGAAATATATACTATGTTTTATCAATTGCTCTAAACTATTTACCGAATACACTCTTAAGGCTTCAAGTTTTGAGGTAATTGCAGTGCAAGGGAAAGCTCTGAAACAAATCAAGACTGTAGAGTAAGAAACTTTAGAGCTTGGGGTTCATAAGTCAGAATATCAAATTATACTTGTATTGCCTGTGACAACTGAGAATGCTATAGGCAGTCTCTAGTTAGCCCTGTGGTGCAGAACTCTAGGATCTTGTTTAAAACCTACTTTCTGTTTTTGTTCGTTTGTTTGTTTGTTTTAGAACACATTGGTCCTTTTGAAAAAAGCTCCTGACCCTGGTAGAGACTGAATGCCTGGCCGTAGGATATCAAATGAATATACGATCTGAACTGCCTGTCATGAACTAGGTGTTACATGACACACCAAGCCAAAAGGTTGGGCATCTACAGCAGAAATCCATTTTCAAGTGAAATGTGTATATGACACTAGGCTTCAGCAGTTCCAAAAACACAAATAAGTCACCTGAGTAAAAAAAAAATTCCTACACCACCTGCTCCTGGTATACTGTCCTATCTATGTGAAATAGGATCTACAATCTGAAGGACAGTTCCTTAGGACCACTGTCTGAGGAGGAAAACGTTCCATCTTGTTTTGCGAATGGTTCCTCACAATATGCTGGCACAGCTGGAAGTGGGCTATTATAAACTCAAATACCGTAAACCTGAGAGACAGTGCTGAAGGGAAATTACCCTAGAGATGAAATTTCATTAGTGCATTTGGTTGTTCTTTTCATCTGAACTCAGAGATGGCCAGAAATACAGATCCACACTGAATCATGGCTGAAGATTTGGGTAACATATTTTTCCATTTTGTAAAAATATCTCATTTAAGGAAGTGAGTGTAAAAATGGCATGGCAGCTGTGTCTGACTTCCTCTAACTTCACAAGGGGGAAGGAGAATCAAGATCAACAAACCAAGACCAATTTCGGTGAGGCAGAGGTCAGATATGCCTGCTTTTTCCACCATCTTTACCAATTCTGACACCAACCATCCCTCCCATGGCACTCTCTACTTCTCTACTGAAATCAATAGCTCATTGTAATGGCCACACAGAACTCAGAGAGAATACTTGATCCAGTTCTTCCACCAGGACATCTTCTTCTCAGCTGTGCCCACAGCATGCCTCTCTGTGGCCCCTTGGCTTCAGCCCTGCTCAGACAAGTGTTACAAAGCTCTTTTAGCTCTGCTGATAGCTTCGCTGAGGCCCCCCACTCCACCAGTAAGTTTTGGCCTAAAGGTGCTCAGCTCTAGCTCTGTGGACTAGCAAACCTTGTGGAACCAAGTGTCCTGAGGCCCCCTACCCCTCCAGTAAGTCTCCTGCCTGAAGGCACTCAGCTTTCTCACCCTGTGGACCAGAAAGCCCACCACACCATCTCCTACTGGTCTCCTGCCAGTCTCCTAGCTCTGCTACCTCTGCTGTTGCCATTTCTCTGCTGCTGCTTTTCACCGTCTTGCCATCTTCAGTGTTACACCTCTCTCTCCATCTGTCTCCTGGTTCCAGGAGCTTCTTAGCACAAGGATCCCAGGTCCAAAGGACCCACTCCATTCCTGGTTGTTCTTTCTTGGTGGTGGTGAGGTCCTCTCTTTCTTGCTTCTGAGGTGGCTTATTTCAAACCTAGCAAGATGGCAAAACTGACCAATCCCTGTTTTAGGGTTCCAGAGACATTATCGGCATGGTCCCACCCAGTCACTTGCATGGGAGATACAAGACCACGGCGAGAAACGCCGTACAAAATGCAATCCATTGTAGCACATGAATAGTTTTAATATATTTCACCTTGAGTCTTAAAACATTTTCGTTGAGTATTACATAAACAACATTTATTTCTTCCATGACATAAAAGATAACTTTCTATTGTATTCAGACTTTCAATATTTCTACTGATAAATCAACTCTCAGACTAACTGTGGTTTTTTCAGTATAATCTGCCTCTTCCTCCTGCCCCTGCAGCTAATCTTAAGAATTTCTCTTAGTCATTGTTTTTTATTGGTGTTCTGCAGTTCCACTGAAATAACAGAAGCTTGGAGATCTAAAAGGTAAGTGCTAGAATTGACATGGAATATGGGTAACCAGTGAGAAATGAGGTTGGAGAGGTTTGCATGGACAAGGTCATGGAGTCTTGAATAGAAAGATGAAGGATAGGAACTTTATTTGGGTGAGTCACGGAGGAGTTTTGAGATGGGGTGACACAGAAAGCGGGTGCTGTGGCCTCTGGGATTTACCCCTCCGAGACTTAGGAAAAATTGCCACCATAAACTTTCTGTTCAGGAAAGAAAAAGCTAGCACTTACTGACCACATACTTTGTGTCAGGACTTTTGTGAGCTGTTTTATATGTGCTCTTTCATTGACCTTTCACAGTAACCTGGTTACCTGTTGCTATCAAGCCGATTCCAACTCATAGTGACATCGTGTGTGCAGAGTAAAACTCCACTCCACTGGGTTTTCAAGGCTGTGGACTATCGGAAGCAGATAGGCAGAGCTTTCTTGAGAGGTGCCTCTGGGTGGGTTTGAATCACCAATCTTTTAGTTAGTAGTCAAACAATCATTTGAGCCATCCAGCGACTGACTCCAAATAACCTGGTTACATAGAACTTACTTGCCTGCTTTACAGAGCTGTAAAGTGAGGCATACAGGTACAATGTGACTTGCTCATTAAGTGACATAATGGATCTGAACTCACGTCTCTTGGACAGAATCCACATATGCCAGAACATTCATGTAGTCCATCACCAAGAAGTCCATTCAGTTTTAAAGATTCAAAACCTGAGAGAGGCCATGTACTTTCCACTCAAGGCTATGGCTTTGAGCATTTCCTCATTTGTGTGTCATTATCTCTGCATATTCAATGTCAGTGTCCTTCTGTTCCTGCAGCCTCAGCTTCTTAAAGTTGAGGGATGCATAGTGGAGCTCTTGTTTCTCTCTTGAGATAGGTCCAGCCCCAGCAGGGCCTCGGTGGTCTGAAGGAATGCCTATCAGGAACTGGTGCTGGAGTCCCTGAGGGTAAAGAAGAGAATGGATTGAGATCAAGGCAGTGGGGTTTAGGATAAAGCAGCGAAGGACCAGAAAGAAACTGGGAGTGATGAACGCTTTGTCATTTATCCATTCATTTATTCAAAAATACCTAATAATTCAGATTGGCCAGCCCTTACTGAGTGCTTATACTAATCACATTATGTTCTCAGAAAAATGCTGTGGAGAGGATAGTCTTATCATTGTCATCTTAAAATTTAAAAAACAAAAAACCGAAGCTAGGAGAGTTTATATACATTGCTTGAAGACACATTCATATATAAATGCACCATTGAGTCAAGAGTCAAAACCAGTACTTTCCAACTACAGAGCCTGCCATCTTATTAATTGCCTGGTAGTGTGCTCAGTGCTCGACGTAGAGTGATGATGAATGTAGACACAGTTCCTGATATTGTGCAGCGGATGGCTTTCTAGCAGAGGCTCTTATTAAATAAATAGAAAACTAATGCATTTCAAGTCATAAGTTTGAGATGGTAGATATTTTGAAACATAAATCAGGGGTAGGGGTGGCATAACTCATTCCTGGACAGGTACTAGAAGACAGACAGAGACCAAGCCCTGAAGTAAAGGTGATAACCAGAGACCCTCTCCTATATTTGCCCATCCCTTGATACCTTCTAGAAGAATGGATAGAAGCTCTGGAGAAAGAGCTTCAGAAAATCTGTATAGTGATTTCCTTGAGTCTTTGGCTGAATATTCAGCTGCACATGCATACTATGAGATGCCATAAATCTGATTTAAAAAACATGCTATTTGAGAAAGAACAATTATGGGGAAAATAGAGTAAAGATTAATCTAAACTCACCCTAACAAAGCTTGTATTAAAAGCTTTGAATGGGTCAAGATGATCCAGAAGTAAATTAACTGACTGCCAGTGGAAAGCTTAACAATCTTTAAAGGAATCCTAGAATATCCAGATAATCAACTATATAACATAACATCCAGCATCCTTCCCCAAATTACTGAATATTCAAAGAAGCTACAAAATATGAGCTATGACAAGTATAGAAGCAGTCACTAGAAACAGTTTCCAACATTTCAGAAATGAAGAAATTTTAAGACAGGTATTAATAAATATGTTCAAGGAATAAACAGAAGCAGAAGCTCCATGCAGAAATCATGAAATCAGACATCCACTTCATACAATACAGACAACTCAACTCTGGAATAATTAAGACCTAAATTATCTAAATGCCAAAAGCAAAAAAACTTTAAATTTTTGTGTAAAATATAGGTGAATATGTTTCTGATCTTAGGGCAGGAAATATTTTCTTTAAAAAGACACCAAATCACTCAACATATAAGGTTTAATTAATACGACCGTATCAAAAATAAAGGCTTAGGTTCAGCAAGTCACCTTAAGAAAAGCAAAATGACAAGCTACACACTGGAAAAAGTTATTTGTAATACACGTAAATTACATAAGCTGGTATTAAAACTATGTAATGACTTCCTACAGATTAGTAAGGAAAGGACAAACTACCAACACTAAAAATGGGCAATAGCCATGAGCAGGGGAGAGGTAGACATTTATGTGTTCTTGACACCATAAAAACACATAAATAAACGCAAAATATTTAGTAATCAGGAAAGTGTAAATGAAGAGCTCAATGTGCTATGCCAGTTTTATTAGCAAAAATGAGAAGTCTGAGAAATCAAGTGTTGGAAAGAATGTGAATGAATAAACCACCTTAGATGTAGTTGGTGGGAATGTATATTGGTCCACCATGTTGAAAAACCATTGGCATTACCTTGTTAAGATGGACATTTTTTTACCGTGATCTAGCAATTTAGTTCTTAGATACGTGACCAAGAAACTGCGCATGAACACACCGAGACGTGAAATAATAATGTTTGTAACAGCCACACCTGGAAATAGTCTAAATAATCATCAACACGAGACCAGATAAATAAATTGTGTTGTAATAGCACGATATATTTATTATATGGCAATAAAAACTAATGAACTACATCTACATATAACAATGTGGATGGATCTTAATAATGTTAACTGGTGCCAAAAGACTACATTGAGCATAATGCACTTTTTACAAAGTCTGAAATAAACAAATATAATCAATATATTATGCATTGCCATTGACTCAATTCCAACTCATAGCAACCCTCTAGGACAGAGTAGACCTGCCCCACATGGTTTCTAAGGAACATTCGTGGACTCAAACTGCTGATCTTTTGGTTAGCAGCTGCAGCTCTTAACCACTACGTCACCAGTGTTTCCAATCAATATATTGCTATTGTGTAATTCCATGAGCGGGAGAGGCGGGAGAGGTAACAGCTATGGAATAATAAACAGAATTCAGGATAGAGGCTACTCAAGAAGGAGGTAGCTAGAGGGTTGGGAAGAGAAGAAACACACAGGTAGATGCAACCTATTATCAGCAGTCTCATTCTTGGATTGAGTAAGGGGTTAATGGTTTATATTATAAAGGAAAAAAAAGATAGGAGAGGTCCATGAGTAGATGAATCATAACAGAATATCATGAACCAAGCATTGCTGCTGATTTAATGACTGATGTAATTGACCTGCTATGAATTAAATATACACATGTACATGTGAGAAGGGGCTCTAGTGCTGCAGTGGTTAAGAGTTTGGCTGCTAGCCAAAAGGCTGCACTTCAATTTCACCAGCCACTCCTTGGAAACATTAAAGGACCGTTCTACTTTGTAGTATATGGTTCCTATGACTCAGAATCAACTCAAAGGCAACGAATGTTTTTTCACCTATGAGGAGGAGCCCTGGTGGCGAAATGGTTAAGTACTCAGCTGCTAACCAAAAAGCTGGAGGTGGAAACCCCCCAGTGGCTCTGCAGGAGAAAGACCTGCAGTCTGCTCACATGAAGATTACAACCTAGAAAACCCTATGGGGAAGATCTACTCTGTCACATTGGGTTGAGATGGGTTGAAATCTACTCGATGGTGTCCTACAACAACAACACATGTGAGAGGTGTTGGGAACAGGGTGCGTAGAGTTGGCCAACAGGACCCTGTAATGGACCCATCCCTTTTTCTTGGGGAGGCCCTAGCATGGAAGGGGACAGGCCTGTGTTTGCAATTATGACACAGTGAGCCTCACAAAACAGGGATGTACTCTGGGATGCTGGTACACAGAGGAGAGGGTATTGGCCTCTTGCTCAGAAGGGGTTGGCCGCAGTTTCCACAGGGAAAGGATAATATTTCATTTGCATTTTGAATAATACACATGATTTTGCCAGTAGAACTAGTGACCTAGTTAGTGGCAAGTCTAGAGGAGGGGACATTGTTACTGCAGAGCCAGGTCTGATCAGGAAAATTGAGAACAGTGAGGTGGAGCACAATGCAAAGGCATGGAGGGGAGGAAACGGATTGAAGAGGGCATGATACTATGCCAAAGAATTTGGCGTCTTCTCCAAGCTATAGGGAGCTGACAGAGACATCTAAACCATAGAAACTATGGAGGGACTAGACAATAATTATTTCTGAAAGATTTTCCCAGTGGCCTGTATTGAGAACAGATGGGGGCAAGAACATTCAGTGGGCTCCGGGATCCAGGAGGGAGATGATGAAACCTCAGTGAGCATAGGAGTAAAAGGTGAAGGAGACCAGTCTGACTTCTATCTGGAAAGAAGGATAGAACTTGATAATTTATAGTCTCTATGGAATGAGACTAAAATGAAAAGAACCCCCTGGTCTCCAGATGAGGGACTCTTGGGTGGAAAATGCTAAGTGTTGAATGCTAATAGGGAAGGGCCTAAGGGTGGTGTCCAAAAGGGGTAATGCTGAATAAGAGGTGTCCCTATCACTCACCCATGATCCTGAACCCAAGACCGGGTTCACATCATTCATGTCTTCCACTGTCTTAGCTGCTTTCTTCTTCTGAGTCTTCAATCTGAGGGAAAAGCCCAGAGCTTTTCAGCCTTATTATTTGGGACCTGGAGTAGGTAGATCATTCCCCTACTCCCTATGAAGAACATGGAAATGGAGACTGGGACAGATGAAGAAGGGTCTAGTCTCCAGGTTCTCCTCTTAACCCAAGAGCTGGACTAGAAGTTTGAAGGAGATCCCAGATTGGTCCAACTGATCATAGGTGGAAGCCTCCAGTCCTTCCTAATTATTCCAGGTTCCTCCAGCTCAGATTTTCTCAGACTGTACAACCTGCATAACCACTGCACCCCAGGTGTCTCCCTCCATCCCAGGAGCCTGCTCACTCTCACCTGAAGATGAGGAAAAGACAGAGACAAATCAGGGCCATGCCACCAGCTCCTCCAGCAACTCCAAGGACTTCTGAACCTGACCTGGGTTCTGGTTTCCCTACAGATAATTCGAGGCTCGATTAAATACCAATCCCAACACATGGCATCCTTCCAACCATCCACTCCTCTCTGCCCTCAATTAGTGTGTCTGACGCCCACCCAGGGCTCAGTTACTTGGCATCCCATTGTTCTGTAGACCCTGAGCCAGCCTCTTCACAACACACTGCACATCCCCACCAGCCAAAGGACTGAGGGTCTTATCCCCAGCCACTCCTGTCTTGGCCTTGGGTCCTCTCCTCCAATGTCCACCTCTCTAGGGATGGGGCTCCTCTTCCACTGAAGACCCTTAACCTGGCAGCAGCAGAACAGTGATGCTCTAGGCTCCATGGACATTCTGAGCCTCACAGCAGAGTCTGAGGCCAAGACTGAGTCCAGCACTGAGGCTCAGGTGCTGTTGGCCCAGGGCTCTGAGGAGCTCGAAGTGACTATGAAGGACGTGTTGCTGCTATTCCCCTCCACCAGCTCATTCCCAACCAGCCTGTGCAAGGAGAAGGCCGATTAGGCTCAGGCAGAGCAGCTGCAGCACAGACCCTCAGCTTCCCAGAGCAGAAGGGACTGAGAAGCTGTGGGGGATCTGTGAGGAGGAAGGAGAGGGTTTAGCATGGGACTGTTTTGTCTCTAATACCATGGAGTCCTTCTCCAGGTGCCTCCAAACTCACAGTGAACAGAGACATTCAGAAAAACATGCTGGGAGCCCAGGTGGTTTTGAGCTCGGCAGGTGAACACTCCTTCTCCAGTCCCTGCTTGAGGCAGCTCCATGTATCCAGTGTTAGAGACGACAGAAGCATTCAGGCTTGAGGACTCCCAGAACCAGCTCAGCTCTGCAGGGGGATTGCTATCAGCAACACAGACCAGATGCAGGGGCTGGCCCTCCAGGGAGAGAAAAGATGAGGCATTTCCCAGGATGTTGAGGGCTTTGGGAGAAAGAGAAATATATGGAAAGAGAGAAAAAGAAATACAGAGAGAGAGAGGAATACGGAGAGAGAGATGAAGAAAGACAGAAATACACAGATAGATGGAGAGAGGGAGAGAGATGACGAAAGAGAGAAATATGGAGAGAGAGAGGTAGAGAGAGATACAGGGAAAGAGAGAGAGAGAGAGAGAGCACTATGGGATGCTAACAGCCCTGTCCTCCTCTCTGCCAGGGTCAAGCCTAGTGTCTCTCTCCTTCCGTGGTATCCACACTAGCCCTGGGGATGCGGGTAGAGTCCAGGCCTCAGGCCTTCAGAAGAGGCCCAGATCATTTTCCTAGAGTTATCCCAGCTGCCTGACTGATGGAGGACAGAGGACCTCAAACAGGCATACAGTAGACAAATGCAGTTAATGGGCTAAGGAAAAACTCAAGGAACACCAGGAAGAGGAAAAACATCAGAGAAGAGGGTGAAGTGAGAGAGTAGGACGGGTTCTGTTTGAACTGGCAAAAGAGAATTGTGGGTGAGCAAAAGACTGACTTCCAGAAGTTGACAAGAGTGGGGGGCTTTGTCCCTCTGCTCTCCCTCGTCAGCTGGTGTTATGGTATTGAATTGCGTCTCCCAAAAATATGTCTTGTAAATCCTAACCTCTGCTTCTGGTTATAATCCCATTTGTGAGTGGGCTATGTTTGTTATCTTAATGAGGCAGAATTACGTTATGTTAATGACGATTAGATTTTGTTTTTTACATTAATGAGGCTAGATTAGAGTGTGTCTTGTGTCAATCCGTTTTGAAGTATAAAAGGTATTAAACAAGCAAGCTATGTAGCCGAGATGGAGGAAGAGAGATGCCAAGTCACATGAAGATCACCCAGGAGCAGAAGCTCAAAGAGAAAAGGCCATGAACAGAGCCAAGCCAAAAGAGACAGAAAGTTTTCCCCTAGAGCTGAAATCTGGCTTTGGACTTCTAGCCTCCTAAATTATAAGAAATAAATTTTTGTTTGTTAAAACCACCCACCTGTGGGTATTTCTGTTATAGCAGCACTAGATAACTAAGACAACTGGTTTCTTCTACACCATGCAGTCCTTGGTTAGTTGGAGCTCTGAGACCTAAGGTCTGTCCTGAGCTGGCAAAGACTCTGCTTCTATCCCAGCCCCGGAGATGAGAAGTTCTTTCCTACCTGTGCTGTTTCCTTGGGAGACTGTGAGGACCATGTTCTGTGGAGCATCTGGGACAGAAGATGTGGCAACCTCATCATCCATGGTGAGAAATGAGTGGTCATTGGGCCTTTCCCTCAGAAGCCATAGAAACAGGTAAGGAGGTTCCTTCCTGCTTGGCTACCAGGTTCCAGTCATCAAGCCCTGCCAGCCCCACCATGGCCCCACACACTCAGTTACCCAGGCATCCCCACCCAGCACTCACAGGAAATATTGAGCTGGATGGTCCTCTTTACAGTCACTCCAACTGCAGGGAAGGTCACCTGACATGTGAGGCTGGTGCCATGATCCTGGGGTCTTGGGGAAAGGGTGAGCACTGAGGAGAGGTGGGTCCGGGGGCCCAAGGAGGTGAGGGCTGCTGAGTTCCAGGAGAAGATGGGGGGCGTCCCCTGCTCACAGGCCCAGGGCACAGTGCAAGTCAGATTCCTGGGGTGGCCAGACTCCAGGATTCCTGGGATCTGGATGTTGGGTGATTGAGTCAGGGCTGGGGAGGAAACAGGGGAGATGACAGCTCCTCAGCATGTTGTCTGCCAGACCCAGGGTCTTGTCATAATGGTCTCCATCCCCATGGGGAACAGAACCATGTATTTTCTACTTCTCATATACCACACCCTTTTCCTCGGCCCCTCTGGTACCTGTCACCTTCAGAGAGAACATCTTATCTCCATATGCGTATCCGTGAAAATGATTATCAGTTCGGAAGGAGTATGTCCCACTGTCCTCCATTTTGACATCTCTGATGCTCAGGGAGCAGTTGTTGACCCAGGGATCCCCAAGAAGGAAGAATCGGCCCTTGGTCCTTTCCTGCACCTTCTGTCCTTGTTTGTTTGTGGCCACTAGAAGACCTTGGTTTTTACTCTTTCCTTCCTGGAACCAAAACATGTGGTGGTATCCATAGGAATAACTAAGGTAGGAAAATTTACAGGGCACAAGGACACACAGGCCCTCCTGCACTGTCACAGATTCCTGCAGTTCCAGCTCGATTTTCCAACTCCGAGTAAGGGATCCTAGGAGAGAGAGAGACTCAGCTTCAAGCTCAAGAAATCCCCTTAGCGGAACCCCTCACCCCCTCAGCCCACTCACCTCCCCACAGCAGGGGCAGCAGCAGCAGTGGCAGCATCTCTGGCCCCTGCCTAAGGGAGTCTGCCTTCCAGAGTCCCTCTGAAAGGGAAAAGGAAAGCCACAGATATTGAAGGGCAGAGGAAGCCTGGGCAGGAAGACAGTGGTGACAACAAAATGTAAAAGAGAAAAACCTCAGAAGAGGAACTTTAGACTCAGTTGAGATTGGTTATTCGAGATTATCCAATTCCATTTCTGCACGTCACGGATTAACTCTGAGGCTCATAGGAGGCAAGAGGCTTGTCCTGCTTAAGGCAGCAATGAAAGACAGGAGCCCCCAAGTCCTGCCTCCTGGTCTTGTGCACAATGGTCTGTTCTGGGGAAGTAGGGACCACCTGGCCAGACCCCTCGGAGTTGTAGACTCTGGACCCTAGTGAAGGTCAGCCTGCCAGTGGTGGGACTTGGGATGTCCTGAGTATCAGAGGTATAGGAGAAGGATTTAGATGCTTCACTCATTTCATTCATTCATTTCACTCATTTATTCACAAACTAGGGGCTTGTTATAGATTGAATTGTTTTCCCCAAAAAGATATCTTGAACTCCTAACCCCTATTCCCTGAGAATGTGACATTGTTTGAATATAGGGTCTTTGAAGATGTTATCAGTTAAGTTCACATGAGGTCATACTGGCATAGGATGGATCCTAATCCACTCTGAGTGGTGTCCATATGAAAAAGCAGAAGAGACATGGAGAGACACAGAGGGAAGATGACCATGTGAAGATGGAGGCAGAAATTGAAGTGATATGTGTACGAGCCAAGAAACACCAAAGATAGCCAGCCACCACCAGAATCTAGGAGACAGGCATGGAACAGATTCTCCCTCACAGCCTCAGAAGGAATCAAAATGGCTGATGCCCTGATTTTGGACTCCCAGCATCCAGAACTATGACACAACACTTTTCTGCTGTTTCAAGACACCTGTTTGTTGAGCTTTGTTATGGCAGCCCTGGGGAACTAATACCTCTTCTCTCTAGGGCTTTTTCTTGTGGCCCATCATTACTTGTCATATTCAGAGACAGTGTGATATACTTGAAACTATGTTTCACAAAACATTTCTTCATCCAAAAGGAGTATGTCCCACTTTCCCACATCATGGAAAATCTGATGCTCAGAGACAATAATTATGGGTCCTTGAGTTGCTAAGGAAACCCTGGTGGCATAGTGGTTATGTGCTATGCCTGCTAACCAAATGGTGGGCAGTACAAATCCACCAGGTGCTCCTTGGAAACTCTATGGGGTAGTTCTTCTCTGTCCTGTAGGGTCGCTATGAGTCAGAATCGAGTCCACGGCAATGGGCCTGGTTTGGGTTTTGAGTTGCTAAGGGCGCTGAATGATCCCCAGATTCTCTCTTCCAGGTCTGTTTGATTTTTAATCAAAAATGTGTTAGAGACTTAATAAAGACAGTAACTGAACACAACGTGTGGTCCTGGATTCCTCACTGGTTTGGATAAACGCTGTGAAGGACATTTGGAGGTCAGCTGGAAAAATTTGATTATGTGGAATATGGACAGAGGATTAGATGAGAGGGAAGTTTACTAGGATGGAAAGTTCAAGATCAAAAACTAAAAAAAGCAGGTTACAAAACCATATGTGCTAGATGATCACATTTTTTAAAAAATCTATTAGGTTTCTGAAAAAAAAAAGGAAGATCTAAAGGGATATGCACTACGGTATTAACAGTAGTGATTTTTGAGTTTCGAGAATATGTTTTGTTGTTGCTGTCGTACATTTTCTATTTTTATACACTGCATATCTCTATAATAAAAATAGCTCTTTACTATCACGTCAGTTCTGACTCATGGTGATTCCACCTGTCACAGAGTGAAACCACTGCTCTGTAGGGTTTTCCTGGCTGTAATCTTTTTGGAAGTAGACTGCTGTGGTGCTGTGGTGCTGTGGTGCTGCTGGCCGGGGCGGGGTGGTGGGGGGGGGGTGTTAATCCTCCAACCTTTAGGTTATTAGTCAAGCCTAAACTGTTTGCACCATCCAGGGACCTTCTTAACAAGCTATTACCAATAAATAACTGATCGTCAAGATTACAATTAAGGAAATTCCACTTTTCCAGGTTTTGACACGATCTGTTTGTGGTCACAGGGGATTATGGTGTCTCTTGGCCACCTCCACAATCTGAAGGTGTAGAGTGGGTTAAAGTCAGTGTAGAAAATCCAAGGATGGAGCTGGAGAAGAATGGGCAGGTAGAGGATGCACAGACCCTCTTTTGCCATCACTGACTGAAGGAGGCACAGATTGTATCTGCACAGTCCTCCAGGGACCACTGAGAGAGACAGAAGCTCTGACTGCAGCCCCACCAGCCCCCTCTTCCTTAAACCTATGACGCCTTCACCATGGGACAACAGGTAGCAACAACATCTCTGGGCTGATGGGAATAGTCTAGAGTCCCCCGGCACCATCCGATTAGCCTGTCCTATCTTGCAAGTTGGGGACAACTGTGGAGTGCTAAGACAGCTGGGGACTCTTTCTGGATTAAAATTTATGGCTTCTGTTCCAAATTTATCCTTCAACAGGAATGGTTGCCTTAGTTTTCTAGGGCTACCATAACAAAGTTCAACAAACAGATGGCTAGGGGAAGAGATACAGAACCCCTGTGCATACCCTGGGAGCTACATCTTCTCCAGCCCTTGAGGTGGCTCCTCCCTTTGTCCTGAGGAGAATACTTTATATAATTTGAATATTACAGTATATACACTTGTGTCTGGCTTCTGGTAATCAATATTTTATTTCTAAGATACATCTATACTGCTGTGTGTACCAGTATTTTGCTAATTCTTAATGCTGTGAAGTATTCTTAATAATTATGTATGTATGTACACGATGGACAAGATAGATACAGAGACAGGCAGAGAGATGGATAGACAGGCAGGCAGGCAGGCAGCAGGCAGGCAGACAGACAGACAGACAGACAGACAGATAGATTAGATAGATACTGGCCTACTTTTGATGGATATTTTTGTTGTTTCTCCATCAGGCCCTTATAAAGAAAACTGCTATGAAGATTCTTGTATTTGATTTCTGATGCCCATATATATGCATTTCTGTTACAAAATATGTAGGAACAGAATCACTTAGTAAAGTTTTCCAAATAACTTTCCAATGTGGTTGTGAAACGTTACATTGCTGTCATCAGGATGTGGTTGTTTTAGTCATCTATTGTTACATAACAAACCACTCCAAAATTTAGAAGCTTAAAAGAGAAGCATGCTATCATCTTTCACAGTTCTTTGAATTGACTGGGCTTAGCTGGGTGGTTGTCACTCGGGGCCTCGAGATGGCAGCTGGGGATAAATCAGATGGGTGAGACATTCAAGACTGCCTATTCAAGTAGCTGGCAGTTAATGCTCCTATCAGCTGGGAGCTCAGCTAGAATTGGACCAGAGAGGTTACACATGGGCTCTTTGTGTGTCCTGGACTCCTCTCAGCATGGTGGCTGGGCTGTGAGAGGGGGCATCAAGAGACTGAGCATTCCAAGACACCCCGGCAAAAGCTTCAAAGCTTCTTGTGACCTGTCCTTGGATGTTACAGTGTCACTGTTCTTACCCTCTGGGTTTTTCTTCTCTGATGTCTAATTTGCATACAAATTACTTTTGTAGATTCTTCAGAATTTTCTACAACCATAATCATGTCACCTGCAAAATAAAGGAAGTTTTAATTTTTTTTCTAAACTGCCTTTTATTTCTTTCTGTACGTCACTGTAAATAAGAGAAAACTGTTCAGCAGAAGAAGTGAGAACTGATCCTCTTGCCCTGATCCCACCCTTACGGGGACAGTTTTCAACATTTCACCATTAACTATGATGCTAGAAGCAGGTTTTTCACAGATGCCCTTGATCACATTGAAGAAGTTATCTTCTGGTTCTAATTTGCTGAGTTTTTTAAAAAATCATAAATGTCTACTCATTTTTTTTCAAATGCTTTTTCTTCAGTAATTGACAGGCACATACAGCTTTTTCTTCTATGATGTTAAGGTGGTGAATGGTTTTGATTTTTGAATGTTAAACCTCACTCGGCCATGATGTACCACATACATTATACATGTTGAATTAAATTTACTAATATTTAAGTAAGAATTTTTCTATGTTCATGAAGAGTATTGGTCTGCAATTTTCTTTTCTTGTAATGTCCTGGTCAGGTTTTGGTATCAGGCTTATAGTTTACCTCATGAAATGAGGTACTCACCTCCTTTATTTACTACGAGAGTTTGGGAAAGTTTGGCATTATTTCTTCCTTAAGTGTTTCATAATATTCTACATGCAATGACATCATGATTAGTTAAATTATCACCTGTGGTTGATTGTGATGAAGAGACTATGAAGCAAATACCTTGAAGGACAAAGTGACTACTGTTATTCATTGCTATGGTGGCAATAATGACTACAAAGACTAAGTGGTGGACTCTCTGATCCTAACGGTACTGGAAACATAGACACAAAGCAAATTATAGGTTCAGCTCTTATCTTTTAGGTCATGTCATAGTCAAAAACTACATAACTTGGATTTTTGCAGAGATATATACTATATTGCACCAGATACTCTAAACTATTTAACAAATACACCCTTAAGGCTTCAAGTTTTGAGTTAATTGCAGTGCAAGGGAAATCTCTGAAACAAGTCGAGACTGTACAGTAAGAAACTTTTCAACTTGGGGTTTATAAGTCAGAATATCAAATTACACTTGCAGTGCCTGTGACAATTAAGAATGCTCTATGCAGTCTCTGGGATCTTTATTTAAAATTTACGTTCTGTTTTGTTTGTTTTTAGAACACAGAAGTCCTTTTGAAAAAAGCTCCTGACTCTGATAGAGACTGAATGCCTGGCCATAGGATATCAAATGAATTTATGATCTGGACTCCCATAATGAATCAGGTGTTACAGGACTCACCAAGCCAAAAGCTTGGGCATCTACATCAGAAATACATTACCGAGTGAAATGTGTAGATGACACTAGGCTTCAGCAGTTCTGAAAGGACAAATAAGTCACATGAGTAGGTGGCACAGATTCCTACACCACCTGTTCCTGGTATACTGTCCTATCTATGTGAAATAACACCTACAATCTGAAGGACAGTTCTTTATGACCACTGTATGAGGAGGAAAACATCCCATCTTGGTTTGCAAATGGTTCCTCACTATATGTTGGCACAGCTGGAAGTGGACTGTTACAAACTCAAGTGCAGTAAACCTGAAAGACAGTGCTGAAGGCAAGTCATCCTAGTGGCGGAATTTCATTAATGCATTTGGTTGTTCCTTTCATCTGAACTCAGAGATGGCCAGAAATACAGACCCACACTGAATCATGGATAAAGATTTGGGTAACATATTTTTTCATTTTGTAAAAATATCACATTTATGGAAGTGAAGTGTAAAAATGGCATAGGAGCAGTGTCTGACTTCCTCTAACTTCACAAAAGGGAATGAGAATCAAGATCAACACCCAAGACCAATTTCTATGAGGCAGAGGTCAGATATGCCTCCTCTCTCCACCATCTTTACCAGTTCTGACACCAACCCAACCATCTCTCTGATGGCACTCTCTACTTCTCTACTGAATTCAATGGCTCATTGCAATGGCCACACAGAACTCACAGACAATACTAACGATTATGGGGTTTATTAGGGATAAGGATCCAGTTCTTCCATCAAGATAGCCTCTTCTCAGCTGTGCCCACAGGCATGCCTCTCTTTGGCCCTTCGGATTCTGCTCGCTCAGACATAAGTTACAAAGCTCTTTTATCTCTGCTGATAGGTGCTTTGAGGCATCCCACTCTGCCAGTAAGCCCCTGCTGGAAGCTCCATGGGTCAGTAAACCTAGCCAAATTAAGTGTCCTGAGGTACCCTACCACCTCGGCAAGCCTCCTGCCTGAAGGCACTCAGCTTTCTCACTGTGTGGACCAGGAAGTCCCCAAGCCATCTCCTGCTGGTCTCCTGCCAGTCTCCTGGCTCTGCTGCCTCTGCTGCTGCTGTTTCTCTGTCACTTTTCACCTTCTTGCTGTCTTCAGTGTTACACCTCTTTCTCTTGGTCTGCCTCCTGGTGCTTGGAGCTTCTCAGCACAGGGATCTGAAGTCCAAAGGATGCACTCCATTCCTGGTTGTTCTTCCTTGGTGATGGTGAGATCCTCTATTTTCTGCCTCTGAGATGGCTCATTTCAAGCCTAGCAAGATGGTATGGTCCCCCCCAATCACTTGGGTGTGAGATACAAGACTATGGTGAAAAACGCCATACAAAAAGCAATCCGTTGCACTGCATGAATACTTTTTTTAAAAATATCTTTATTTCACCTTGAGTCTTACAACATTTTCATTGAGTATTATCTAAACTAACATTTCTTTCTCTCAGGACATTAAAGATAACTTTCTATTGTATTCAGACTTTCAATATTGCTACTGATAAATCAGCTGTCAGACCTACTGTGGTCTTTTCAACATAATCTCCCCCTTCCTGTCCCTCCCCCTGCCCAAATAATCTTAAGAATTTCCCTTAGTCATTGTTTTTTATCGGTGTTCTTCAGATTCACTGAAGGAACAGAAGCTAAGAGATCTAAAAGGAAACTGCCAGAATTGACACAGAATATAGGAGACTGGTGAGAAATGAGGTTGGAGAGGTCTGCATGGACAAGGTCATGGAGTCTTGAATAGAAAGATGAAAGACAGGACTTTATTTGGGTGAGCCATGGAAGAGTTTTTAGATGGGAGTGACACAGATAGCTGGTGCTATGGCCTCTGGGACTTACTCCTCCAAGAATTAGGAAAAATTGCCACCATAAAGTTTCTGTTCAGTGAAGAAAAATCTAGCTTTCACTGACAACATGTTTTGTGTCTGGACTTTTGTGAGCTGTTTGATATGTACTTTTTCATGGATCTTTCACAGTAACTTGGTTACCTGTTGCCGTGAAGGTGATTCCTACTAATGGTGACACCACGTGTGCAGAATAGAACTCCACTCCATAGAGTTTCCAAGGCTGTCAACTTTTGGATGCAGATTGGCCGGGCTTTCTCGCGAGGTGCCTCTGGGTGTGTTTGAATCACAAACCTTTGGTTAGTAGTCAAACAATCATTTTTTGCACCACCCAGGGACTCCAGATAACCTGGTTATATAAAACTTATATTCCTGCTTTACAGAGCTGTAAAGTGAGGCACAGAGATACAAAGTGACTTGCTCAATAAGTGACATTAACGGATTTGAAGTCAGGTCTTTTGGACAGAAATCCACATATGCCAGAATATTCATATAATCCATCACCAAGAACTCCATTCAGTTTTAAAGAACCGAGACCTGAGAGAGGCCATGTACTTTCCACTCGAGGGTGTGGCTTTGAGTACTTTCTCATTCATGTGTCTTTATCTCTGTGTATTCAGTGTCAGTGTCCTCCCATTCCGGTAGCCTCAGCGTCTTAAAGTTGAGGAGTGCACTGTACAGCTCTTGTTTCTCTCTTGAGATAGGGCCAGGCCCAGCAGGGGCTCGGTGGTCTGAAGGTATCCCTATCTGGAACTGGTGCTGTTGTCCCTGAGGGTAAGGAAGAGAATGGATTCAGATCAAGGCAGTGGGGTCTAGGATAAAGCAGCCAAGGGTCAGAAAGAAATTGGGACTGCTGAAACTTTTATCATTTATCCATTCATTTATTCAAAAATATGTAATAATTCAGATTGGCCAGCACTTAGTGTGTGCTTATACTAACCACATGTTCTGAAAAAATGCTGTACAGAGGATGATCTTATCATAATCAGCTTACAAATGAAAAAACCTGAGGCCAAGAGAGTTTATATAGATTGCTTGAAGACACACACATATATAAATGCACCACTGAGTCCAGAGTCAAAACCAGTTTTTTCCAACTACAGAAACTGCCATCTCACTAATTGCCTGGTAGTGTGCTCAGTGTTGCATGTAGACTGCTGATGAAAGTAGACAAAGTCCCTGATATTGTGCAGCTGATGGCTTTCTAGCAGAGGCAATTATTGAATACATAGAAAATAGACACATTTCAAGTTGTAAGTTTGTGATGGGAGATATTTGAAACATAAATCATGGGTAGGAGTGGCATAACTGGTTCCTGGACAGATAATAGAAAGCAGACAGAAACCTGGTTCTACAGTAAAGATGATATCCTGACACCCTCTCCAATATTTGCCCATCCCTTAGTACCTCACGAAAGAATGGATAGAAACTCTGGAGGAAGAGCTTCAGAAAATCTGTATAGTGATCTCCTCTTGTCTTTGGCTGAACGTTCAGCTGCACATGCATACTATGAGATGCCATAAATGTGAGGAAAAAAACATGCTATTTGAGAAAGAACAATTATGGGGAAGATAGAGGAAAGATTAATCTAAACTCACCCTAACAAATCTTGTATTAAAAGCTTTGAATGGGTCAAGATGATCCAGAAGTAAATTAACTGTCTGCCAGTAGAAAGCTCAACAATCATTAAAGGGATACTAGAATATCCAGATAATCAACAATATAACATAATGTCAAGCATCCTTCCCAAAATTACTTAATATGCAAAGAAGCTACAAAATGTCAGCCATGACAAGGATTAGCGCAGTCAATAGAAACAGGACCCAAATTTCAGAAATGTAGGAATTTGAGGACAAAATTTTTAAAACAGCTATTAACAAATATGTTCAAGGAATAAACAGAAGCAGAAGTTCCATACAGAAATCATGAAATTAGACACCAACTTCATGCAATACAGAGAACTCGACTCTGGAATAATTAAGACTTAAATTACCTAAATGTCAAAAGCAAAAAATTTAAAATTTTTGTGTAAAATATAGGTGAATATGATTCTGATCTTAGAGCAGTAAATATTTTCTTTAAAAGACACTAAATAATTCTATATGAGAGGTTTAACTAATATGACTGTATTAAAATTAAAGACTTGGGTTTGGCCAGTCACCTTAAGAAAAACAAAATGACAAGCTACACACTGGGAAAAGTAATTTATAATACATGTTGCTAAAATAAGCTGGCATTAAAACTGTGTAATGACTTCCTACAGATTAGTAAGGAAAGAACAAACTACTAAGACTAAAAATAGGCAATAGCGGTGAACAGGCATTCCATAGAAGAGGTAGACATTTATGTATTCTTGACTCCATAAAAAAACATAAATAAATGCAAAAAATTTAGTAATCAGGAAAGTGTAAGTGAAAACCTCAATGTGCTATCCCAATTTTATTAGCAAAAATGAGAATTCTGGGGGCATCAAGTATTGGAGGGGATGTGAATCAACAAAACTACTCCCACGTAGTGCCTGGGAATGTATATTGGTCCACCACGTTGGTAAACCACTGGGTGTTACCCTGTTAAGATGGACATTTTTACTGTGATCTAGCAATTCAATTCTTAGATATATGACCAAGAAACTCCTGCATATGAACACACTGAGACCTGAAACAATAATGTTCATAACAGCCACAGCTAGAAATAATCTAAATGATCATCAACATGAGACCAGATAAATAAACTGTGTTATAATAACATGATAGATTTATTATAGGGCAGTAAAAATTAATGAGCTACATCTACATATAACATTGTGGATGGATCTTAATAATGTAACCTCCAGTGGAATAATCAAGTTTCAAAAGGCTACGTTGAATATAATGCCCTTTTTAGAAAGTCCCAAAATAAGCAAATGTAATCAGTATAATGCTTAGGTGTAATTCCATGAGCTGGGAGAAAAAAAAGAGGTAATAGCTAAGGAAAAATAAACAGAATTCAGGATAGAGGCTGCTCAAGATGGAGATAACTAGAGGGTTGGGAAGAGAAGAAACACACAGGTAGATGTAAGCTATTATCAGCATTCTCATTCTTGGATTGAGTAATGGATTAATGGCTTCTACTATAAATAAAAAAAAGAAAGAAAATAGAAGAGGTCCATGAGTAGATCAATCATGGCAGAATATCATGAACCAAGCAACACTGCTGATTTAATGACTGATGTAGTTGACCTGAGATAAATTAAATATACACATGTACCTATGAGAAGGGCCGTAGTGGTATAGTGGTTAAGAGTTTGGCTGCTACTGATACCAAAACCAAGTAAAGACACCACAAAAAAAGAAAATTACAGACCTATATCCCTCATGAACTTAGATGCAAAAATCTTCAACAAAATTCTAGCCAATAAAATTCAACAACACATCAAAAAGATAATTTGCCATGACCAAGTGGGATTCACACCAGGTATGCAGGGATGGTTCAATATCAGAAAAACAATTACTGTATTCCATCATATAAATAAAACAAAAGACAAGAATCACATGATTTTATTGATTGATACAGAAAAGGCATTAGACAAAGTTCAACACCCATGCATGATACAAACTCTCAGTACAATAGGAATAGAAGAAAAATTCTTCAACATAACAAAAGGCATTTTATACAAAGCCAATAGCCAAAATCATCCTAAATGGAGAGAGTCTGAAAGCATTCCCCCTTGAGATCGCGAACCAGGCAAGGATGCCCTTTATCACCACTCTTATTCAACATTGTGCTGGAAGTCCTAGCCAGAGCACTTAGGCTAGATAAAGAAATAAAGGGCATCTAGATTGGCAAAGAAGAAATAAAAGTACCTCTATTTGCACATGACATGACCTTATATACAGAAAACCCTAAGGAATCCTCAAGAAAACTGAAACTAATAGAAGAGTTCAGCAGAGTATCGGGATACAAGATAAACATACAAAAATCAGTTGGATTCCTCTACACCAACAAAAAGAACATAGAAGAGGAAATCACCAAATCAATACCAGCTACAGCAGCCCCCAAGAAGATAAAAAAAAAAAGTAGGAATAAATCTTACCAGAGATGTAAAAGACTAATACAAAGAAAACTACAAAACACTTCTGCAAGAAACTAAAAGAGATGGACATGAGCAGAAAAACAGCTTGCTCATGAATAGGAAGACTTAACATTGTAAACATGTCTATTCTACCAACACTGATCTATAGATTTAATGCAATTCCGTTTCAAATTCCAATGACATTCTTTAATGAGATGGCCAAACAAATCACCAACTTCATATGGAAGGGAAACAGGCCTCAGATAAATAAAGCTTTACAGAAAAAGGAGAACGAAATGTGAGGCCTCACTCTCCCTGATTTTAGAATCTATTATACTGCTCCACTAGTCAAAACAGCCTGGTGCTGGTACAGCAACAGATACATAGACCAATGGAACAGAATTGACAGTCCAGACATAAATCCATCCACATATGGGCAGTTGATATTTGACAAAGGCCCAAAGTCACTTAAATGGGGAAAAGACAGTCTTTTTAACAAATGGTGCTGGCATAACTGGATATCCATCTGCAAAAAAATGAAACGAGACCCATACCTCACACCAAGCACAAAAATGAACTCAAAATGGATCAAAGACCTAAACATAAAATCTAAAACGATAAAGATCATGGGAGAAAAAATAGGTACAATGTTAGGACCCCTAATACATGGCATAAACCGTATACAAAACATTACTAAAAAGGCAGAGAACAAACTAGATAACTGGGAGCTCCTAAAAATCTGACACCTATGCTCATCCAAAGACTTCACCAAAAGAGTAAAAAGATTACCTACAGACCTGGAAAAAGTTTTTAGCTATGACATTTCCGATCAGCATCTGATCTCTAAAATCTACAGGATACTGCAAAAACTCAACTAAAAAAAGACAAATAACCTAATTAAAAAATGGGCAAAGGCTATGGACAGGCACTTCACTAAGAAGATATTCAGGCTGCTAACAGATACAGGAGGAAATGCTCACGATCATTAGCCATTAAAGAAATGCAAATCAAAACTACAAAGAAATTCCATCTCACTCCAACAAGACTGGCATTAATCCAAAAAACAGAATAATAAATACTGGAGAGGTCGTGGAGAGACTGGAACACTTACACACTGCTGGTGCGAAAGTAAAATGGTACAACCACTTTGGAAATTGATTTGGCACTTCCTTCAAAAGCTAGAAATAGAACTACCATATGATCCAGCAATCCCACTCCTTGGAATATACCCTAGAGAAATAAGAGCCATTACACAAACATATATATGCACACCCATGTTCGTTGCAGCACTGTTTACAATAGCAAAAAGTGGAATCAACCAAGGTGCCCAGCCAGGCATGAATGGATAAATAAATTATGGTATATTCACACAATGGAATACTATGCATCAATAAAGAACAGTGATGAATCTGTGAAACATTTCATAACATGGAGGAATCTGGAAGGCATTATGATGAGTGATACTAGTTTTAAAAGGACAGATATTGTATAGAACACTATTATAAGAAATCGAGAAACAGTTTAAGCAGAGAAGAATATATTCTTTAATGGTTACGAGAAGGGGAAGGAGGAAGGGATGTGGAATTCACTAATTAGATAGTAGATAAGAAGTACTTTAGGTGAAAGGAAAGACAATACACAATACAGAAGAGGTCAGCACAACTGGACTAAACCAAAAGCAAAGCAGTTTCATGAATAAACTGAATGCTTCTAAGGCTGGCATAGAAGGGGCAGGGTTTTGGGGACCACGGTCTCAGGGGCCATCTAAGTCAATTGGCATAATAAAATCTATTAACAAAACATTCTGCATCCCACTTTGAAGAGTGGCGTCTGGGGTCTTAAACTTTACCAAGCAGCCATCTAAGATGCATCAATGGGTCTCAACCCACCTGGACCAAGGGAGAAGGAAGAACACCAAAGACACAAGGTAATTTGGAGCCCAAGAGACAGAAAGGGCCATATAAACCAGAGGCTACATCAGCCTGAGACCAGAAGAACTAGATGGTGCTTGGCTACAACTCATGACTGCCCTGACAGGG